>NC_051252.2:11758448-12076781 GCF_015237465.2 Chelonia mydas | reverse complement strand
AAAGGGCTGATTTATTAGCTTGTCAAGGGAAGCATTGTTCAGGAAGGCAATCAAAAAGCACTTACCTAGCTAAACTAAAATTACTGCCTTTTCAGTGGCTAATTTGTATAACTCCCATGGAGGAACTTGGGAAGTGTTTGATGAGGCATAAAATGATGATTAATGAATTTATTGGCCTGCTGCTCATCAAATAGGAGTAGTATATCTTTCCTCTATTGGACGTGGGGTCTAATGCTACATGTCTGTGTAAAGCAAGTCCAATATGATCTCCGTTTTAGCCCCCTTTTAACCCGCATGACCTGAAGAATATCTCCGTGTAACAGAGGCAACATCAGGGGAGTGCGCAGACAAAGGGCCTGTTTGATAAAATGGTAAATGAGAAATGTGAGGAAAGTTGCTGGAGGGATGGATCTGCTCAGTTTTCGGCTTTTCAATCACTTTGACTACTGAAGTGGGAAGAATGTAGAAACTAGATAAGGTGTGAGAAGGGGGGGGGGGCAAACCAATTTTAACTTTCATAAAGGATCGAGCCGAACAACTTTATTGCTGCTTGAATGAAAGAGCACAAGGAAAGGCATGGCATTCCTACTAGCCCAACGGCCTTTGCAGCAAAACACAGCCGGTTTTCATACAACCTTTAAGATTAGGTTAGTGCTCTGGTCGGATTCGTCACCAAGGGTTCGATCCCATTGAGGGCGATTCCTTTTCTTACCCTGAAATGTCTTTCCCTGAATGGTGCTAGTCCTTGAATGGTTATTTTGGGGCATGTGATCATATTCTCCTTCCTAGTTGTTAAGAGGAGAGAGAAACACATCAAGTACCTAGGTAAGTGCAAATCACCTGCCATTCTTGTTTTTATAAGTGCCCGTGGACACCCAAAGAAGGTTTTATGACCAGGATGCAATATTTACTGCTGCGATCACAACAGAGCCGTTCAAATACTTCTCTTTCCCGCTAGAGCTCTTAAAGATTAAGCTTTCTTTGCGTGCTGAAGTTAAATATCTTCCCAAGTAGGAGTACACATTTCCACCTTAAGCGGGCCGTTCGCTATTGCTAAGGTTCTCAAGAGTAAGATAAAGTGGGGTCCTGTTTTGCAGAATTACTGATTATTTTACTTAAATAATGTGGGGCATTTTAGCCTCTGATGAAGTTCAGAGAAGTAGGTAACTAGAGTACAAAGGGGTATGGAGATCACAGCAGCATTTGGGGCCGGGGGGGGGGGGGGTTAGTGGGCCCCCTTTTAGTCTTTCCTTTACCCCCGCCACGCAAACATGGACTGTGATGTGTGGTTTGGAGAGGAAAAGGCCCCTGGCAGATGCCAGTCCCGAAGAACTGCCACCATTCTTCCCCTTGCCTGTGAGCAGTGCTGCCTTGGGCTGGGCATCAGAGGCCGCTCCTCTTCTCCTGGTCTCACAGCTCCAGGATCGATCTCGGGGGAGGGAGCACGGGGTTAGCCTGCATCTCCGCGTGCTACTTTCTAAAGCCATTGTACCGAATTTGTTGCCCGAATCCGCACCACTGAAGTCAGGGGGGGGAAAAACCAACCCAGCCACCCAATACTCCTGTCGATGTCAATGGGCTTTGGGATCAGCGCCCCCCCAGCGAAGGGGATGAGCATTTTGGGGGGAGATTTGTCTGCGCGTTAACAGCGCTTTAAGTTCAACGGCAAATATTTGCAAAACTTTCCGGGCTCCCTGTGTCAGAAACGTGCGTTGGTTTCCACAGCGCTCTGTGGAAATGGTTGCTGGAGCCGTAGAGCAAGAAATCCCCGGCAACTCTCTCTGCGGACACAGAGCAGCAGTGTCTGGAGCCTGCCTGGGACATAACGAACCAGGCATCCACCTGATGTTTAAAAGAGCAGAAAACATTTATTTTAACGCAGCCAAATTGGTGCTTGTCTAGTGGTCTGCGACATTTTTTTAGCTAAAATGATCCCCTGGGAAATAAATGTTGATAAACACGTTCAAACAACACCCCCTGACACAAACCTCTCATCAACATCCAGCTCGACAAATTTTATCTGCAAGTCCTTGACCTGTGACTGCTTTTACAAATGCTCTCTGTTCATTAGCGATTTCAGGTCACGTTCAGTACCTGTGTCACCAGCACCGAGTGCAGCTGTAAAATATACATATTGAATACCAGCTGCGGTACTACAGTGGCTTCTTGTCCCCCCCCCAAAAAATGCAACAAGATCTCGATGAAAAAAGACGTAGCTATACCTGCGTAATTACGGCAACATTGTAGGTCTTTAGCGCAACAGACCTAAAAGGCTGACTTATAGGATTAAATACGTATTGCTAAAAGTTACCAAGCTGCATAGTGTGCCTCGCATTAGACAATGACAGTTTTGGGGCGTAATTGCTTTAATGTGGGCAATTAAGACTAAGTGCATGCGATTTTAGTGTCTGCCCTACATTCTTCTGAATGATTACAATGATCAATACACATGATTTGTAAGTCGCTTCCTATTGATCCAATGGTAAAATGTTTGACCTTCCTTTGAGGAAGTAATTTGCTAAATTATGACACCACGTAAAGTCTTTCTTAGTTCAGAGGTGAGGGGTAATGGTGCACAGGGAAAAGGGGGGGGGCGACTTTTCTTTTGCCTGAAAGTAGGACTAAATAATATTTCTGCCAATCCTGACTCCTCCTTTGTAGCTGCGAGCCCCTTAATTTTGTCTTTGAAACCAAGAGTAGAAAAATTACGTTGAAAACTTTATTTTTCTTTACTTTCAAAAACTTTCTCAAATGAACTACATCTATTTACACTTTCATGCCAAAGCACGGAGGATCCAAGCTTGATGGTTCTTGACCATGTGAAATTTATGCTGTTTGAGTGGTAATGGGATAAAGCATGCCAAGGCAAAGCTAGGGAAACAGAGCATTTTGCCATTGCTAAGAGCTGTAATTATATATATTTATGTATGAAATGTCAATGTTTCTCAGGTTCTTCACCACAGCTCTTTTTGATTTGTATCATCAATGCAGGATAGGCTTTAGCAGATCACATTATCATGTAGTAAAAGCTGTTCTGACAGAAAAATAAGAAAAGTACTATATGTAAAGGGTCTATGAAGCTATACCACTGAGTGAATGGTTAATAGATGAAGGTAGATCAATTTTGATATGAGCTCTGTGAAGACTTTGATTTACAAAGCTGACTTTAGGGAGTGGAGCTAGTGTGTGACCAGAAAGAAGAAACACCCTCCAAGAAGCTACAGTACATTTGCAATGATTTACACTTTCAGAAGAGGGTTTTGGAACAAACTTGTGTATTCCTACATGGTGAGATGCAAAGGAAAGACGAGGCATCTCACATGCTATAGCTGGGCAGAAATCAAACCATGACAATTCACTATATTTCCAAAATAAAAGTCTTCCTTTAAAAAGTCAAAAACTTAAAATATGAAGTCTGTGCCAGGAAAACAAGCCATATTTCCCCATTGGGAAGCATTCAGAAAGACACTGTGAAAACTCTAACAAAACCCAAACACCTGGGAACCTGTCATTTTCCTTTTGCGTGTTTTTTTTTAAATGCATGTAATGTTCTTGCAAATCAGGGTGAGACTCTGCCCTTGGATGTAGTTCACTTTCTAACCTAAATGACAGGTCTCCAGTTACATAACAATGTGAAAAACCGATTGACTGCCAATAGTGTAGTTGATCTATATCTTAGTAATGATAGCATTTATATGCTATCCTACATACAAAGTCATGAAACACACGTGAAATATAAAAGTGTCTGTCCAAGTTCCCTTGAGTGCGCAGATCATGGGGAATGCAGGACTCCAACAAATTGCCAAACACAGGAGCAATGGTTCAGTAGGACCCATTGTAATCAGCCAAGAGTTCTTGAAAGAACTTAACAATGAAGTAGCTGAGTTGCTTACAGAAATATTGGCTCAAAACCAAAGGATGGGAGGGTAGCAAGCATTGTACCTATTTTACTTACTCTCAGATACACCCCATCCCCTACCCCCAGGGAATAACGACAAGTGAGCCATACCAGTATCATTCAAAATAGAACTGTAAACATTTAGATGAGCATGATGAAAATAACCAACAAGGGTTCTGTAAAGGAAAATCTTGGCTCTAGGAGCATGTCAATTTGGTAGTGGATAAAGGATAACAGTAGAGTGGTTGACAATTTCAAAATGTCTTTGATAAAGCCCCTCAAGAGAGATTATTAAACAAAAAACACTAAGGCCCAGATTCTCAAACATTTTCTCAGATTCTCTCCATTGCTCTAATTTATGCCATCTGGCTGCAGTCCCCAGAGGACCATAAATTAGGTGGGGAATGCCAGAGCGCACTCTGCTTCAGTCCCAGTATAGTCTCTGTGTTCAGGGCCTGGAATGCTCTGCTCCAAAAGGAATAGTAAACTGCTCTCAGGGTAGGCGCACCCACTACTTTTAGTAGGTTTTGAAATCAGCTGGTAGCACAGAATAATGCCAACCACAAAGGCAGACGCTGACAACCACTTCTCAGCTGAAGCAATCACAGAATTTTAGCCCCTTGCCAGGATATACATTACAAGTTGTGCACGGGGGGCAGGTTTGTATAACTTTTGGTGGTGCCCAGAATGGGTCCAAGTCCCGCCCACCTAAAACTCTGGGAGGGAGTTTGGGTGCAGACTCTGGGCTGGGGCAGGGGGTTGAGGTGCAGGAGGGGGTGCAGGCTCTGGGAGGGAGTTCGGGTCCGGGGGGTGGGCTCTGGGCTGGGACAGGATGTTGGGGTGTGGGAGGGTGTGAGGGGTTTGGCACACCCCTCTGGGAGCAGCTCCTAGGCAGGGAGGCTGGGTGTCTCCGTGCACCGCTCTCTGCAGGCACCGCCTCCAGAGCTCCCATTGGCTGCAGTTCCAATGGCAGAGTCAGTGCTCGGGGCGGGGGCAGCGTGTGGAGACACCTCCCCCGCAGGGGCCACAGGGATGTGCTGGCCACATCTGGGAGCGGCGCAGAGTGAGGGCAGGCAGGAAGCAGCTTTAGCCCCGCTGCACTGCTGGTGGTGGCAGTGGGGGCCCCCGGGCCCTTTTAAATCGCGCAGGGGCAGCAGGCAGGGCCAGGGGAGAGACCTGGCCCTGAACATTGGTGGAGCCGGGCCCCCATGCTCTGAATATTCCTGGAGCACGGGCACCACGGGCCCATACAATTCCCTGCCTCGGTTGTGCACATTACAGAAAAGGGAGATAGTGTAAAAACTATTCAGATAGCTACCCATGAGTGCCAAATACTTAATATTACTCAAAGAACTGGTCAAAGTTTTTCCAGCTGAGTGTTTTTCCATCAGAAAATGCTGTTTTGTCGAAATAAAAAAACAAAACTTTCTGTGTGAAGGTGTCAATTTCGATGAAATTTCATTTAGAAAAATATTTTTAAAAGATAAGGTTGAAATGTTGTGCTTTTACTTCATTGGAATTAAACATTTGGATTCGAAACAACTTTTCATTTAAAAATGATTTTATATTCTATTATAATAGATATGGAAAAAGTTCAGATCTGAAAGAAACATTTCATTTTTAGCAAAAATGAATGTTTGATTGACTTTTTGGAAAATAAACCTTTGTGGAAAGTTTCATTTCACTGGAACTTTTTTGGTATTGTTCTGATCTGGAATGAAAACAATTGCTGGAATGTCCCATAGAATGCGTATTTGAGGTTCTGACCAGCATCTGAAGAAGTGGGTTTTTTACCTACAAAAGCTTATGCCCAAATAAATCTGTTAGTCTTTAAGGTGCCACTGGACTCCTCATTGTTTTTGTGGATACAGACTAACATGGCTACCCCTCTGATACTTGACCAGCTCTAGTTACTTGGTAAGGAAAAGGGGAAGCCACAGTTAGTGCCTACAGCAAATAGTCACCAGATTACAATGTGTACTGATAAATCAGTGCAATGATGCTGCCTGACAGACCAGAGCTCACCAAAGGAGTGGGTGGAGACAGAGGAATGGAATGGCCCACTTCTCATGCTGTTCATTTAATGAGAGATGCTCCTTTCCTGGCCAGCCAATCAGTGGCAAGGGAGAGACCAATAAAAACAGCACCCAAAAAAGAGGGCAGATGATGACTAGATGGCAGAATGGGATTCTCTTGATACCCCTGTGCAATGGATCCCCCGTTATCTACTGTGGGGAAAGATTGGGCTGCAGTTACTATTCCGTTGTTTTTCACCTAAAAAAAAGCTAACATGTCTCAAAAGTGGGTGCCCAAAATTAAGCACCTAAATCCATGTTTAGTCTGGATTATAGATTAGCGGGCTGATTTACAGAAGTGTGGCGCATTCACAAAGCCCCATGGAAGTGACTGAGCACCACAAGGGCTCAGAGCTTATGCAGGAAATGGCAGCATCATTGTACTCAGCAGCAGTTTTGCACTGTGGAACATAGCTAGATGTAACTGGACTTTGAAAGCCTGCACAATGTACGTTAGCCAGAGCTGCCTGGCTGCCACAAGCACATCTTCCATTTGGTGTCTTGGGCTTTTGAATTGTGATCATCAACTTCCATGACTGGCAGATCTAGCAGGGTTTGGGTTTTTTTGTGCTGCTGGCTACTCAGTATTATTATGTGTTTCTCCAGGGCTGCTGCTTCTTCATGGTACGCACCAGAGATATCTAGGCCTAGATCTTCAAAGGTATTCAGGGCCCAGAACTTGGAAGTATTTAGGTGCCTATCTCCCATTGATTATTTTATAAATCTAAAAGAAAAAAACTTATATCAGCTGAATCTAGCAAGAAACAAATAAAAATATTTAGCTTGAACAGCATTTACTCTGTCTTAACTATTGTAAGGAATTTTTAAATAATTATTGGTCAAAAACTCTACCCTGTATTACACCAGTGAATTCAAGTGCTAAATAAAAATTGCAATAAAATAAGCTTATTATAAATTCATTACATAGGGCCAGATTTTGATTCCCCTGTTTACATGGGGTACTACTCCAAGCAAGCACTTGATCAGGTGCTTAACTTTAGGCATATACCTAAACCCCATTGAAGTCAATGGGACTTAAATGCATACCTCAACTGTTGCCCTGAGTTGGGGTGTTTTCCCGAATTAGGACCAAAACGAATAAGTCTATGACAATCTAGTCCATAGCATCATAGATGTGATCATTTATTTAGAGTGGTCCCTACTCTACCAACACTACTTGGCGAATCAAATGGCTGCTTACGGTCTACACACTATGGCTGGCACTGGTTGCGTAATTGAGTCCCGAGTTAGAAGGAGAACAAATGGGAGAAGGTGGCAACATGGGGCTGGGAGAAAGGGGGAATTCTCATTTGCAAAAGCAGGAATAAAATAAATAAAAATCAAGCTGTGTGTGTGGAAGGTTTTGCAAGTTCAAAATATAATTCCCATATTTCTTTGTTACTACTATTAATTTTGTTCTGCCAGCTTATTAACTACATCACTTTGATGAGTATTTTAAAAAATATAATGGCTATCACTCAGTTAGGCTGCTTTGAAGTGTCTGAAAGTTAAATGACTAGTAGCATTTATTCATTTCATAATATGATGCTAAAAGTTTTGATATGGGATTTAAAAAAAAAAGATATTTGAAGTTAAAAGAAGACATCTTGATTAAAGCCAGAACAAATTGTTTGGCTGAGAGTCAAACTCTGGTTCACATGCGTTTCCAAGCTTGTAGGCTCACTCGTTTGCTTGCAAAAGCCCATATGCTTTCAATGGATGAGTCAAAATCCATGCCATGGATCTGCTGACAAAATGATGAACAGAAAACTGCTTCAAGTCTGGGAACCACTGGAATAGCTCAACTCATAAGGGAGTGATAGAACTTAGACATCAGAAATGGGAGGAAAGGATGATCTTGTGGTTAAGGCACCGGACTGAAATGTGAAAGATCTAGATTCAGTTCTCAGCTCTGTCATGGACTGTGTGACTACTTGAGCAAATGACCACCACTCTATGCATCAGTTCTTCATCTGTAAACAGGGGATTAGGCTACTTCCCAGTGACTACTTTCCTAGGGTTGTGATGCTAAATATGAGAGAGTGACTGTAGTATCCCATAGCTCAGTGGTTCTCAACCAGGGGTACACATAGATCTTCCATGGGGTACATCAACTCAGATAGATAGTTGCCTACTTTTACAATAGGCTACATAAAAAGCACTAAAGAAGTCAGCAGAAACTAAAATTTCACATAGACAATGACTTGTTTATACTGCTCTATAGACTGTACTGAAATGTAAGTACAATGTTTATATTCCAATTGATTTATTTTATAATTATATGGTAAAAATGAGAAATAAGCAAATTTTCAGTACTAGTGTGCTATGAAACTTGTGTATTTTTATGTCTGATTTTGTAAGCAAGTAATGACAGGTTTCAGAGTAACAGCCGTGTTAGTCTGTATTCGTAAAAAGAAAAGGAGTACTTGTGGCACCTTAGAGACTAACCAGTTTATTTGAGCATGAGCTTTCGTGAGCTACAGCTCACTTCATCGGATGCATAGCATATCGTGGAAACTGCAGAAGACCTTCTTCTTCTGCAGTTTCCACGATATGCTATGCATCCGATGAAGTGAGCTGTAGCTCACGAAAGCTCATGCTCAAATAAACTGGTTAGTCTCTAAGGTGCCACAAGTACTCCTTTTCTTTGTAAGCAAGTAGTTTTTAAGTGAGGTGAAACTTGGGGGTACGCAAGACAAATCGGACTCCTGAAAGGTGTACAGTAGTCTGGAAAGGATGAGAACCGCTGGGTTAGAGCAGCCACCTGGAAGCTGAGGACCATGGGTCCAGTCACCCTGCTCCAACCAGGCTTTCATTATTTATCCACAGTAGAACAGCTTCAACAGGAAAGACAGAGGGAGGCCCACATCAGAATATCCCATAGCTCAGCGGTTACAACACCCTACCTTGAGAAGGGAGATGCCTGTTCAAATCCTTTCTTCCTCTCTGGAAGAGAGGGGAGAACTCAATCTGGATCACCCACATCTCAGGTGAATGCTCCAACCACTGGAGTAAAAGTCATAATGTGGGCACCGCCTGCGTCAGTTTTGAATGGGACCCAAGCTAGTAGGCACAGCTAATGAATTGGGCCCCCACAAGCATCGGCAGCAGATGCATGCTTGTCTTTCCCTGCTTTTTGCTCTGGGACTCAGGTGGGTGATGGGAGGCAGCAGTGCACATGTCCAGAGGCAGAAACTTAGGTGCCTAGGGAATTTTTACCCTGAAAGTTTAGGTGCAGAATGAGTTTTGGCACTTTCAGGGTTTGGTGGGAGTTTTGTGGATTGCAGGGGAGCTAACACTAGGATTTAGGCCCCTATTCCTGAGACTTAGGCACGTAAATACCTTAGTGGGTCTGGGCCTCTATGACTACCTGGATAGAAGACCTATTAGGGTACTGGTTCAAATCTGGAACAGGTTGGCTAGGAAAGAGGCAGGGTGCATTCATTTGGTATCAAACACTCTTAGGCCAGCTCTGGTTATGTAGATTCCTGTAAACCACCCCACAATCTGAACTGGCATTCCTTAGTGGCAGCCTCTGCAGAAAGGCTATGGTGTGAATGAGTATAGAGTTCACTATCTTCACGTTTAGATGTGATCTTCCAAGACAGCAGGGAGGGTTTTTGTGCAGACCTACGAGGCCAATGTCGGAAGAAAGCATCCCACCCATGGATGCAATAAAATCCTACAACTCTTTTCCTCATTCTAATCAAGTAGGTAGTGTCAAAGCAGCCTGAGCTACACCTTTCAAAATCAACCAATATCATTAAATCTTCACCAGTGATATCATACTTGATCAAGCCATCTTCAGCCAACATTAACCCTTTGAGTCAGTAATCATTCCTTAAGTAACTGAACGAATACACTTACTAATGGGTTACTACTTATACTTAAGGAGAAATTATATACTTTTGTGAAGTGAGACCTTCACATTGTGGGATTTCATAGGAACTAAACTGGACTTTAAAGGTAACACAACATTTTGCCATTCTGGGAGCATGAAGAGAAAATACTGTATCAGCTTCTATAATGGAAAATATAATAATGTACCAGCAGTATACTGACTGGGCTGTTAAAGTTGGGGGTGGGGAACAACTGTTGGGTGAGCTGGTTAATATCAAGGGCCACCACTCACCTCTGCTTATACTGCAGACCATGTCAAAAGCTTTCTAGTAATCAGTACAGCTTAGGAAAAGCCTTTGCTTAACTTTTCTTTCATCTTTCCCTCTTCCATCTGGTGGTAAAGATCAAACTTTCAGTTCCTCTACTCTTTTAAGCCTTGTCTGTTTGACAGCAAACTTCTCATCCATCTTAAATATGGGGCAAGTTAGAGCGTCTTTCAGGAGCAGTTCCAGAACAGATTTTTATCAGACACTAACTGTATAACCACTGCTCTCACTTTTGACTTCAGCCCGAATATTGTTGTTATGGGATGTTCCCAATCTTTTCTGATTTTCAACTTCTGTCTCTCTAATGTATGTGTGATGTGTTCCTTTAAAATTTTGGAATATACTTTCTGTGTGTCACATAACTTTTTCCAAAAACTTTCCCAGCAATCCATAATGTCTATTTCCTTCAGACTTCAGCACCTGGTCTCTTAAGGCACTGCAATATAGGAGTGAGTATAGGTTTTGACAGCATAGGTTCTATGTGACTATAAACTGTACTCTTGTTGGTTAGATTCTGCACAAAGGCTGCGTCCTGTCCTTTGATAGGATCACAGCAGAACTTGAATAATCAGCTACTCAGGGCGGACTTTAGTCTCCTGTGTAGGATAAGAGTAGATGCAATCAGAGACGATGGATCTTACATCTTGCAGTTGGAGAATCAGACCCAAGACACCTCCTACTATTCCTTAGTAGCAGAGCAAGGAAAGCAGATAAAAATATTTGTGACTAGAGTTCACTTGTGAAATTCTGCTTTTGTGAAGAAAAAGATTCCATTTAGTACACACAAATTTAAACGTATGCTTTAAAATGATAGTTGATCATACTAACAATTGTCAGCATAATTATCCTGCAATGCTATTGGCACCATCACAACCACATTACCTTTCAGTGTTGAGGCAAGAATTATTATAAGTAATGAGAATGGAGGAAGTGGGGAAACTAATATTAAATGCAAACACTCTGATTAAACAAGGGGAGGATTGTGACATAAACTAATACAATTTAGGGAAGGGATAGGGAAGAATGAGGTGACTCCTTGAATTGTGAATTTCAAAGCTGTGGTTGTTTTTATCATTAATATGACCTTAGGTGTGAAATAATTGTCCTGATTCAGCACTGCATTACTCCAGATTTAAACCAGTGTACCTTTGATTTTGGTGAGGTTATGCTGATATAAGTCTAGAGAGGCAGGGGAGAATCATGTCCACAGGGATTTATTTTTATTTCATTTTATTTTTAAACTAATCAAATATTATCCAATTATTATCTACCAAAGAACTGAATGGCAGAAATAGTTGGTCTGCCCTGTCAGTTAACCACATGCTTAAGCTCTTTTCCAAAACCCTTGCATTCTATTAACTGTGCAGATAGTATTTGGTATGTGTATCACACATATTTTAAGCTCGGTATTTTTTACGCAGTAGAATGCAATGGCTCTAGATCCATCTAGATCTTTTGGGGTAAGCATTCTGGTTTGGAGAATGTCTTATATTTACTTAATAGAGAAGACAGTTCAAATGATGTATTTTTTAACCCTTTGGAGACAGAAGAACCTCTAAGGCATGTATTTGTCAGGCAACTAGAGGATGCATCTTGCTAAGTGTTAAAACTGGATTTGATTTAATCAAAATGTATCATGTAAATCTTTATTAGTTAATGGATTGTTAACTCAACAGCCGGTACCAGAGCCATAATTGCTCTTGCCAGACTGGCTGCCTCAGATGCACACTAAGGGGAAAAAAATCTTAGCCCCAGCGTCAGAGCCAAGTAACTGGCTTAGGATCCCAGTCATCTATTCAGGAGGAATATTTGGAATAGGCTTTCATAGTTGGAGGAGACTTCACAGTGCCTGAACACCTCCATTCTGCAGGGAGCAAGTGTTAGATCCAGGAGGTGGTGAATGCCCTGGCTCTGTTCTCATACTGCCTTGTCCTCAAATCCCTGCACAGGAAATTGCTGTGGAGCTGGACTTCACACAAAGGCAGATTTTATGTGAAAACTCGGTCTTTCCATAAGGGCAGACTTGAAAATCATGACATAATTACCAACAGAAATACTATATTAGTTTGCTTTTAAAGGTTTTTATTAGCTCCCTCTGACCCATGCAGTTAGACTCACAATAACTAAGATACCAAGCTTCACAGGTGAAAGGGTAAACAAAAAAATTAAAAAAATCCTATAATACTTAAAAGTCTAAAACATCCCTAAAATAACTTTCTGTCATTTGTGAGGAATATAAAAAAAATGGAGTATGGTGTGACAAAGGTTCTATTAATACTCCTTTGGTATCTCTTGAATAATTCATTTGTGGTTTCTCCACTCATGTGTAACCTGGCTTCCACAAACAGACTTTGTACCACGTCACACCATCATGCATTATCTGTCTCTTGTGTCCATGCACAGTGTATATAAGACTCATATACAATGAGTGGGGGGCCTTGTATACTGGTCTGGCCTTAGGACTGAGGCCAGGTTTGCACTACAAAGTTTTGGCAACATAACTACGTGGGGCAGAGGTGTGAAAAAAAACCCTTCCCAATTGACATAACTATTCTGGCAACTATGCCAACACAAGAGGGGTCCTGGCAGCATATCTTATGTCATTTGGAGATGTGATGTTACTATATCGGCAGAAAAACTCCTTCTGCAGGCATACGCAGTAGGGAGCTAATCTTTCAAAGCAGTTGTAGTGTAGACAAGGCTGGAGAACCAGCAACTTCTGAGTTCTAATCTTGACTCTGCCATGAACTCATGCTCTGGCTTAGGGGCAAACTTTCTGAAGGCATGTGACTACATATTGCTGCTTTACAGCCGTGGTGCTCAGGGGTACGAGGAGATGTGATTTATGACTAACAGAACTGTGGCAGCAGAAGCCCGAGTGTAGATGCAGTTCAACTTCCAAAACTGCACTTTTATTGGGATAGCTTGGGTAGTTTGGGGGTAGCGGAAAAAGTGATAGTAGAAGCACAACTCTTCCAGTGTGAAACTGCCTCCACACTTTCTTTTACTGGTATCGTGTATTGGTATTTCTATACCAGCAAAGCACTCCTCGCGTACACAAGGTCTTAGCTTCCTGGTACCTCAATTAGCCTGACAAACTTACCTGCCTCAAAGGAGCATTTTGAAGATTAATTTGTTACTGATTGTGCAGTGCTTTGATGTGTACAGTGGTACACGTGCGAAATAAGATTTATTATGCAGATAAGAATCTTTGCCCTCAGTGATGTTAACTGGATTTAAAAAAAAAAAAATTAAGTTCAAGTCTCCGAGCCTGTCTACACTTACAGCGCTGTAACAGCACAATGGCAGCAATGCAGCCCTGTCAGTGTAGACTTGTGCCGCTGTAGTGCTCTAAGCATAGACAAGCCTAGCTAACTTCCTGGTTTCCTCTACAACATGAAAAGATGCCAGACGTTGTCAGAGTGCCCTGGAGGTCAATAAGCGAAAATAATCCAGGCAGATTCAGCACAACCAAACCATCCCTCAAAGTTATGTTTTGTTTTGTATTACATCCAGTAAAATATGGTATTAAAAACTGGAAAAAACCTGACTCTCTCCTGAACATTAGGGTTTAGAATTCAGAGATGCTCCAGCGCAGTGCTAACTTACAGCATTTGTTCTTGTACTCTGTATTTTTTTTTAACATTATTGCAAGAACTCTCAGTGCAAAATACAGCTCAAGAATCATTACTTCAGTTTACGTGGTCTACGAGATAATGTCACTGTACTTTTTTTTCTTTTTTCCATACGTCATGTTTCCCCCAGTGCTCAAATGGCAGGACAGATGTAATTATGTGCTCCAAGTTAATGTATTTCCAGTTGATGGAATGGAGATATGGGAAATTATTAATTATTTATATTGAGGTAGGACGTAGAGGCCCAAACAAGGATCTCGACCCCGTTGTGCTAAGCACAACTCTACACACAAGTAGATAGTTCCTGCCCCAAAGAACTCATGTAACTGTCTCTCCGGACAGCTAGTCTTCAGGGACTGAACCCAGAACCTCTGGATCTTATAACTGCTTGGGAAAACAAACCAGATCTGGTAAAGTGGACTCAGTAGCCAACTCAAACCTCTATGAAGTCTAGCCACTAGATGACAGAGAGCATAGGTTACCCACACAACCTAAGTAATGTGGCATATCTAACTGTGCTCCATCCCCAAATTTGAGCACTGCACTTTTCCTTTTTATTCCTGGACGCTGGTGGTTCTGCTCCAAGTATTCACCATTTCCCCAAGCTTCTCAAGCTCTCATCATGTTACGGGTGTCATACTTCAGGACCAAGAACTTCAATTCAAGCCAGTTGATGGGGCTCCTTAATCTTCTACTCCCAGACCCGGCCAGGTGAGGATTCTTTTCTCTCATTCATGTTTCATTTAAGCTTTTTACTTTCCAGTTTCCGTGTTGGTTATTTTCTCATAAAGTGTCTGATGAACTGGCATTAATGCACTTTAAACTCCCTTTACCAGGCCAAGTACTGAGGGGCAGAAGCAGCACCAGACTTCCCATACTATCCCACCAAAGAGCTCATAACTGATCAGACAAGAGGTTCCCACATGGGATGAGGGATAGTTCCGTTTCCAATCCAGTTTATTTACAGCCAATTGTGCAACTTATACCTACATAGATGAAGACAGAATATACACATTGTAGTTAATATGTTGGCTTCAACTACAAGTCTGGGAGATAGCTTGAATGTAAGCATTCAAGGTTCTGAAGCCCAGATGTAGGAAGCTAGAGACACTTCTTCAGAGGATGCGATTAACTGATTATATCTGCCAGTATAGCCTGGTCTCAAATTAAATCAGTTAGAAAACAAGGCTCAATTTTTGTGTTACAAAATTGAATCTAATTCCATATGAAAACCCAATAATGGTGTAACATTAAGGT
The DNA here is from genome assembly GCF_015237465.2 of Chelonia mydas. Taxonomy (NCBI): domain Eukaryota; kingdom Metazoa; phylum Chordata; order Testudines; family Cheloniidae; genus Chelonia; species Chelonia mydas. The sequence continues at coordinate 12,061,750 of NC_051252.2, read as the reverse complement.
CATTGAGGTACACGCAAAAAAAGGCCAGGAAATACTGAATGAAGGTTTCATGTTCAACCTTAACTCTGCCCTGCGAGGTTTATGAATTACAACATGAGGCCAGATCCTCAGATGGTGTAATTTAGTGTAGCTGCATTGTTTTCGGTGAAGCGATGGTGATATACACTAGCTCAGAATCTGGCCTGTAGTCATTGCACATGATCATGTAATATTTCTCAAAGAAAACATTTAATTAATCCATTGCCACTGAACACAAGGTCAGGATGGTCAGTGCTGTATAAGCACTTCATAGCAATAGCAGGAATCGAACTCAGATCTCCTGCTCTACAAGCACAGACTCCTCTACCACTTGAAACACTTCCTTCAGCAGTACAAGGCCTATGATACATAGTTGAGTACGTACTCTAATATAGCTATTCTGATTCCATGTAATACCAGGCAGTGGTACGGGCGTACACCAAGCAGCTCAAAGATAGAAGTGTTTGACTTGTCGTCTACTTTACCTTATGCAAAGAAACGTGTCACGACAGTCTTCTCTTGAGATCTTTTACAAAAAGTTACAAATAATTAAAAATAAGACCTTTAAGAAGATTGGCATTCTTTTATCCCATAGTTTCACTACTGCAGAGTAGCAAAAGAGACTGTTTAGGGCAGGCAACGCCAGCATGCATAAGGTGAATTTTACCCCCCTGCAGAGAGCCAGTACAAGATGTAGTAGGCCTTAAATGTTACCTAGGCCTCTGCTAAAAGCCTGATAAATGTCATACTAAGCATTCACTAGTTCTGTAATTCCCGGCCCCCAAACTTCACTAAACTGAGGTCTAGCAACATGCAAGGAGTTATAATGGAACAGTGGAACTTTAATTTGTGAAAAAAAGGTTCTTCTTCCTGCTCTCCTTTAATCTCATCTCATTGTTCTGTTACTTTCTCTTCAGCCTATGTGCTGGCACTCTTTCTGGCTGCCTGAGGGGTTTCCTGGCATGAGGGGTATCCTTGGGTGGCACAGAGGCTTTGTTCCATCCCCTCATCCTGGGATAAAGGGGATATGGCCAGGGTGCCTCAGCTCTCCAGCTATCCCCTAGCTGTCTTTGGAGCTGTGGGCATAAGTGAAAGCAGCCTTTGCGGAAGTCCCAAGAACCAGGGCTCCACAATGGTGGCATAAAGCCACCTTTGCCCTCCCCTCTCCAGTGCTGTCCTGAGTATAGTTTAGCCAGACTAGAGAATCTGACCTAATAATTGTAGGAGAAAAATTCTCATGCCAGTCAAGAATGTCTTGAAAAATGTCCCTGTTTTTAAGCAGATCTTTATTAGCTTGAAAGGTTAAAATAGAAGCTGTCACGGAGTCTAGTCTAGGAGACTGAAGTACAGAAAAGCATCTATTTATATATTTATATTCAAGCTCCCGTAACAGAGATTGTGTTTGTTGAAACCACCTCCTTCATGTTCTGTGCCAACCAATATTTTGAGAACAGGAGCAGAACAGGAATAGGTTGCTTTTAACCAATGCACATAGGCTTTAACCCTACTCTATAAATGACATGATGTATTTTTATATGGGCTCTGTTTTTCTTTCTGTAATGACAATATAAGCCTCTTTCAAGTAACTGAAATAAGGTCTCACATCTCTATACTTAACCTATCGAAATTATACCTGAACTGAATGCCTACAGACATTTAGGAAAGATACTACTCTACACTAAGATCTGCAGGATATAAATGTCACTAAATACACATTACAGGATGCTTTATTCTGAATTTCACTACTTCATGGTTGTAACTGCACCTGTAATACAATGGCCAGAAAATGTTTCCTGAGGACAGATTCTAAACTCTGATAAAATATTCCAGCTATGAGGAAGTCAAAAGATCTCACACGCTGTGCTATAAAAACCACTTACAATAGGTAAGATCAAGCTGTGATTAGTTAATATAAGGCCAGCATTTTACTACACATGTAAAATCGTGGCTAGATCTTCAGCTGACGTAAACTCACATTGCATAGTACCATTGACTTCAATATGCCTATCCACACGAGCTAAGGATCTAGCCCTCATGCTGATTAGCCCTCCTTCCACATTAGCTGAGGATTTACAGTTAGATTCTGCCACACTTGCTCACACTGAGTTGTAACCTTACTCTGCAGACAACCCCTTTTTTACCCCCACACAAAGCTTTTTACAAAGCAAGATGAGCAGGGGTGGCCGAACTGGGTCCCTAGTTGTTATTATTATAATATATTGCATTGCCCTTTCATTCCATTTTACACAGAATATGGGGGGTGAGGAGAGATGGGGGGAGGAAAGAATCTGCAACTGATATTCAATGGGCTGGAGTAACCTGCTAGAGAGGTGGGAGTGGCCACAAATGAAAAAATAATTCGCAATGTGATATAGCAGGAAAAAAACCAATGAGATTTCATGTCAGGGGCCAAGAAGTAAGAGTCCCATTCCCCTTTGCCCCCTGTTTCTCTGACATGACTGTATTGTATTCCGTTCTGGGAATCTCATTACCAGAAGGATATTGACACTTTCGGAGAAGCTCAGAGAAGAGTACTGAAAGTGACTGGGATGGATGTATGAGGAGAGATGGAAAGTGTATAGCTATAAACAGCCTGTAATAACTGCACAAGGTGACTAAAACCAAGGGCCTGATTTTCAAAAATTCAGGTATACAATTGCTTGTGAAAGAATTTATGCAATCAAGGGCCTGATTTGTCCACCCACCCCTGGTTACTATGACTGCACATGACTACAGGTATCATTTGCCACACGTGTACAGATTTCTGCTCACAATAGCACATACAAGTTAGGTGTGCAACAACTTCTTGAAAAACCAGGCCCATAAGTTAATATTTATGATTTGCTTTGCAAATGTAACAGCCCTGAGTATCTCCTTTCTAATTAAACAGAGCAGTACCAATGAGAACTGCACATCAACTAAACTGCTATGATCACATATTTGACTATTCTGAGAGCAGCATTTTTTGACACATCCATTCTGCCAGTAATATGACGATTTCCTGCCTTCTCCTTTGCATTTCTAATATGCTAGGATTAGACAGTAGTATTTTGCCAAAGTAGCATTGGGAGTGATGACTATATAACATGATCACTATTAGCAAAGTAACATTTGTTAGGGAAAGCTCTTTCATAATTTTTTGGGGGTGTTTTTCAGGTAGTCCAGTATCAAATGGTGAGACACTCAGACCTGCAAAGCTGCTAAAATATGAACATTTGTTGTTCATTATGAGCAGCAGAGTTCAAATGTAGCTACTCTGAAAACTTCAGATAATAAAAAACAAGACACTCTTCTGATCTGTTAATTATGTGTCACAAATTATATCTGGAAATCTGCTACCTAGATTATTGTACTCGGTATCCAGAGCATTTGGTGATGAATACACGTCAGACTCACTCGACAGAGGCTTTGAGAAGCAAACAAAATTTTACTTGGAAAACATTAATAACCTTTTTAACACCTGTTGCTTGATCCTAAAATAAACTTTTGACAGCTTCCACCATTGAAGTCTCTGGGTGTTGCCACAGAAGAACAAAAGAGATAAGCAGAGGATCACAGGGTTTCCTCAGCTGGGGATGTGAGGTTGTCATGGCACTAGTCAAGGATGAAGAGGACTGCAGATCAGATCCTTGGGGGTGTAAATTGGCATGGTTCATTGCAATCCACATGATAAAGCTGTAAGAATCCATGGAAGCTATGCCTTGCACCAGGAGAGGATCAGGAGCTATATCCAATTTACATCTGCTGAGGATCTAGCTCTCTGTGCCACTTTCTTTCAATCACTGTGGTGTAGGTTCTTGGGCTTGGTACAACTAACGCTGGAGGGGGTTCTCATACTGTGTTCCTGCCTAGCTCTGCCCCGTTCCTTGGTCAGTGTGGAGGGACGTCTCTTATAGATACTGCCTGAAGGCAGGATTTCATTTCTAAAGCAGTAAGATTAGAAATCACAAGTGACGGTACAAGCAAGCAGAGAACGATGAGCAGAGTCCGCCTGCTCTGGAGTGGAACTAAGAACGTCATAGATTTAGAAAAGGGTAACAAGACTTGGGGAGAATCCAACAGTTCAAATGCAGGACAGTGTTTCTAGATGGTATTGGGGTGATGTGTCAATATTAAGGGGTAAAAGATTAACAATAGTCCTGCTGTTTAAGAATCACAGGCTATATTACAAAGTCTGACTGAGTGATATGCGTCTCTGGGGTAAACAGAATTACTTAGCAATAAATACAGAACTCTTACATGGAAAACCCATTGGTTGGATTAGATCTGGGTCTCCATGCTCCAAGGCCAGTGATCTGCTACTGAGCTATGACTGCTCTTCTAGCTGCTCAGCCCTGTTATTATTATTAGCCGTAATCCCACACATGCAATATGTTGTTGTTATTGTTTTATACAAAGAGGGAAAAATGCTTGGGAAACTGGATGGAAGCCACATGTTAAATTGCTTGTGCAACTCCTGTACTGGGGCTTCAATTCTCACTGTTTGCAGTGAAGGAACCTTCTAAATGTAATCAGATGTACCATTCACACTAGATAATTAACTCAACGACTTATTATTCAGAGATCCACATGTCATACCACATAACTGACACCCTTCTTTTCAGTTCAGGAGCATGTACAGCTTCACACAGGGTTAGGTCAGCCTTGCTATAGGAGAATATCATTTAAAGTCAATCTTACAAGAGAAGAATATTCTTGAAAGTAACAGAAGAATCCACCCAATAAATTTGAAAACCTCATAATACTTCTGAGTTTTGAGACACTCTCATTGCAGTGTAGAACCTGTTTAGAAATAAACAAAACTGAACCAGTTCTCCCCATAGAACTAACTTATGATTAATAAATAAATCCCTTGCCATTAATACTTGGTCTCCACAAATCTTTTACTTTGTTTAGTCTGAATCTAGCCTTTATAACTTGGTGGTTTTGTAATAGCCAGAGGGTGGACACTAGATGCAGACATCCCAGATATTATAAATATGATTTCGTACCCATTTTGTTAAAGACTGTATTAACACAAATTCATCTTCCCAGCAGTCCTGCCAGAGAGGTAGGAATCATCCACTGCACTTTACAGGTGGAAGGCTCACAATCCTGTATTTCTAGATCATCAGCTTGCAGAAGGAGAACACACATTGCGCCGAGTGCATGGCTAGCCTGTGTTCCTGCTGCTTCAGGGCTAGCTCCATGAGTGAGTGTGGATAGGACCACAGTCCTCACCTCTGCCAGCTCTCTCTGGGGTGACTTGTGTCTTGGGGAAGGCTAGGAGAGAAGCAGCTCCTGAGTGCTCCATAATGCCAAGAGTGCTATGCCAGAGGCACAAGACGGGAGGGAAGATCCTTTCAGACCTCCTCTTGTCTTGTACACCCAGGTTATGGAGCTAGTGTGAGCAGCACTGATTTTGTCCTTTCCGGTTGGCTTGACAACTGCAGTTCTACTGAGGTGTCCACAGTCCTTAGGTGTCTCCTGTGGCACAAAGCTGTAATGTTTGGCAAGCACTCAGGATTTGAGTTGGAGACAGAGAAAACACAGCACTTGTCTTAATTATATGAGCAGCCAGATAGACAGATAGACCACTCCACCTTCTGGAAACATTTAAATCGCAGCACAGTCAGGTTCCGGCTGGAGCCTGAGCTTTGGGACCCTCCCCACTTTGTAGAGTCCCAGAGCCCTTGTTGCAGCCGAAGCCTGAACATCTACACAGAAAGTTTAGAGCCCTGCAGCCTGATCCCCCTGACTCAGAGTCTGCTGTCGCGGGCCAGCCATGGGTGTTTAATTGCAATATAGACATACTCTAAGGGTGTGACTAGAATCAATGGGAGTCCTTCCATTGACTACAGTGGGTTTTGAATGAGACCCTGTTCATGCTCAGAGGCTTAACACGGGTATTAGCACACTCACTTGCATACTATCATTACATCATCTCATTAGCATAGTTCTCAATGCTTGTAATGTGGGACCTGTCCCTACAGAGCCCACCAACCAAGTGCCTTGAAGTATCTGAAAAATGTAACTAATTATGCATAACTTATCTTACTGAGTTATTGCTTCAAACGTAGGAAATGGAAACTAGGACAACATGGCAAATGAATTCCATGCCAATGCAGGATAATAGAACGTTAAAAAAACAAAACAGTTAGCCGGGCATGTTATTCTGTTAGTCCAAACATTTAAAGTGTTAAACTTAAAAAAATTGCACTTTTGTATAATATATTTACCTGCATATGTTACCTTTAACAAAACAATAGATTTAAGACAGGGACATAGGGGAAAATATTTCTTCTTATCCCCTCCCGCATGGGTGTATTTAATTTGTGCATTTCACAGCAGTGTGTGTGTGGACAGTTTCATTGCTGCCCCTGTATATTCAGTCTGTTCCCCTTTGGTTTGCGTGGGTCTCCCCTTCCCCGAAAGTAACAGAAAAGATTAAAACCTGGTTGTAAAAAATTGGCAGGGTACTCAGTGGCTGAAGCAGTACCTAAAACCTACAGGTAACTCTTGAAATTGACCAGATTGCAAGTTGATTGTGTCCCTTTAACATAATAAACTACAAAACACAATAGCATCTGCAGGAAGTCTGCAGATTGCTTTGTATAAGTCTATATTAATATTTTATACCACTGTCATCTCTGCCTATTCTTAGCCACCTTGTTATCTTGCACAGTCTGGAAGGAGCAGTTTAGCAATAGGCTACATTATGAGTGTGTGTGAAATCATGCTGCAGCTAGAAGTGTTGTATCCAGATGCAGATGAGTCTCTTGACCTTGACCCTCCCTTGAGTGTGCAGTGTCACTGTGTGGATTCATTAGAATATGGATCTTTTCCCTGACTGCAGATAGGAGAGAGAGAGAACTCTAAAGAGGTAGTGGAACCAATATTTTCTCTACCTAGCCTACAATGAGTAAGTATGTGGATTTTTTTTTAAAGGAGCTAATGACACCAAATATGTTGTTTTGAGATAACAGTAGGACTCTGCATGACGGTGTGAGACAGATGACATGAAGAGGTGCATTGTCAAAATAACTGAGACATGGAATTGTGTGCTCGAAAATATTCCAGGTATTTGCATCTTAGTTTCCCTCCCCTGCACATATCACCCATGCAGTGTTTTAAAAATGTACCTCTAAAGTGACTACACATAATGTAATGTGATGAAAGAGAGAGAACAAGAGCGAATTGCGGCGTTGTAACAGATAATGTGCTAGGTTATCCGCAGATACCTGTACACAGCAAATGGCCCTGCTTGCGGGTAATCTATATTACTTCTGAATAGTTTGGCACAAATCATATGTTTCCCCCTTTTTCTTGCCGCTCCAGTGATTTGAAATGTGGAGTTGTCAGTGATCACGCTGTATGACATAAAGCAATGCAGTCGTGCTTGGGTGTTGTAGCACAACCTCCTTCTTCAAAGCCTCTCACAAGAGTGAGCGACATCACATTCAGTACAGGGTGCTGTGCTTCACCGTGCTCAAGGGTAAGTTGTGCACAAAAGATCTGTGCATGTTCACATACTTGCACAGTGGACAACACGCTCTCTCAGTGGAATGTAACACTGTCCAGTGATACAGGACCCTACGATAAGCCATCGGGTATACTGCACTGACATCTTAAGCTCTGATCCGACTATGAACACCCCAGAGGTGGACCTATTGGGTTCTGCATGGAGCTCACCAGACAGGTACTTGCCTGGAGCTCATTGCAGGACCAGGGCACATGCCATTTCAGAACTCTTCAGTGATTTATTAGTACAAGATTAAAAAAAACACACACACAAAAATTAGACCTTGATTACCCCCACCCCCAAAAAACCACTAAAGGGGACGCATAGACCAAGATCTAACACATATTTACACACACACACACACTCAAATTTCAAGCCTATTTAAAAAACTGAAAGTGGTACAAATGTGGCGATTAGAAATAGGGCAGTATCCCTTTAAGTAGTTTGTGAGCCATTTAGTGGCGCTCAATGTTCTACAGAAGCTGCCAGAACCCATCCAGAGTAGCAGCGTGAATATGTGGTTAGATCTTGCATGTTGGGTAGATTCTGTAAGACACAATCATTTGGAACTGCCCATGCCTGAATGGTTCATTCACATCATTGTTGTGGAAAGAACAGAAGACAACAACCTATGCTGAGGATGGACGGGACTGCAGAGGTCTAGGGAAAGTAAAGCTGAAAAGGAAACTGCAGCCTGCAGCCACTGGGACTGTGAGTAAACTGCTCATTTGGGAAGGGAAAAAGAGGTTTAAAATGTTTGTCTGCTGAAAATTGACTTCTTTGATCACCTAGTAGAGGCCTGGCCCAGCTATATCAAGAAGCAGGAATAGTACCTAACTGCTAATGGTATAAACAATGAGAAAGTGCGGCTGTTCTACTAAGTGTAATGCGGGGGGGGGGGGGGGGGAAACGTATAGCCTGCTGAGCAGTTTAACAGCTCCTATCAAACCCAGAGACAGAACGTTTGCTGAGATTGGGGATATTCTATAAAAACCTCAAAGTCACTGGTGACTGTTGAGAGTTTCTCCTTCTATAAACGGACTGAAAAAGAAAATGAAATAATTTCTGAATAGGTGGCTGGATTACAGAAATTAACAGAGCAATGCCGGTTTGGAGAGAGATTACATGACGCATTAAAGGACCAATTAGTGCATGGGTAGGCAAAATGAAGCAATCCAAAAGTGGTTATTGACTGAGGCTGAGTTGTAGTAGTAATGTATAGTAATGTAATGGTAATGTAATTTCTATACAATTACAATACTTGCCTGAAGAGAAACCAGGAAAGAAGCAGCATGTTTTGCAGCATCTGCCATGCCTCTCTATGGCATGTTCCAAACTCACTATTGGCTGATGACAGCACACGGATTAAGATTTCAGTATGGCTTGATCTGGAACTGATCTTTCATTGAGTTTTGAATAACTTCATGGCAGGAGTCAAGAGTGGCATGAAGCTCATCTTCACATCACTCTTGATCCTTTGCCATAAATTATTCCAAATTCAAGGGCATAAAAAGGATATTTTTTTAAAGCACCTAAAGAATATAGAAATGCGGTCTGCATCAACTTAGCTGTTCATTAGTGCAATTCATGCTTACAGCAGGGTTAATGATGTAATTTAGACATTTTGTAATTCAAGAGTGTCTTTATAGTGGATTGATTTGTTTTAATACAGTCTAGGGTAAAAACTTGTACACTAAACGTTAAGCTTAATGTGATTTAATACTTAGGACAATAGTTTTCATCTATTGAAGTCAAAGCACTTTGCAGAAGGAAGGAGGGAGGGTACCTCTCCCTCCTTTTTACAGATAGAGAAGCTGAGGCACAGAAAGGGGAAGTAAACATGACCAAGATCACATAGTGAGTCAGTGGCAGAGCTTAGAATAGAAACCCAGGTTTCCCCAACTCCCAGTTGATGACCTATCAAGAGAGCCATGCTGCCTCCAAAGAGAAGTTTTTTGGGAACAGAATTTCAGAACCCAGAGTTTGGGCTGGTCTACACTACCGCTGCTGCAATCAATGCAGCAGGGGTCAATTTAGCGGGTCTAATGAAGACCCTCTAAATTGATGGCAGAGCACTCTCTGGTCAACCCCAGTACTCCACCTCTCCAAGAAGAGTAAGGTAAGTCGATTGGAGAGCGTCTTCCGTCAATACAGCGCAGTGAAGACACTGGGGGAAGTCGACCAAAGCTACATCAACTCCAGCTACGTTATTCACATAGCTGGAGTCGTGTAACTTAGGTCGACTTAACCTGGTAGTGAAGACAAGCCGTTATAATGGAAGAGACAATGCTACCTTAAATGCAACTGCACAATTGGCACCATCCCGCTACTGCAGACAGAGGTCAGTAGAAGCTTGGTTCACATGATGCATGTTTCCCTTCATCTTTCATTTAAGATTCTGCTCACGTTGATCACCAATATCTAGTTTTTGTGAAGATCTCAGAGACAGAAGTCGTACAATCTTATTCCAGCCTGGGATGAGCAATCTTGCTTGGCTTCCTTTAGCTCCCATTGAAACACTGTAGGTTGACTAGCTTGACTGGAACTCTAATGATACCGAGTGTGTCTTCCATTAAATAAAGACTGAAAAGGGGAACAAAGGAGGGAGAAGGAAAAATAGTCCAATGAAAAATAAATCCACTCTATTTTGACTATAGGGCACCAACTTGTTCGAGCCCAGCATTATAGAATCGTTCTTCTATCTTGAATGCACATGACAGCCTTTTCTATAGAAAAGGTATTCTGGGTATTTCATCCTGGCTCCTGGCGGGTTCTTATAATGCTGAACAAAACTTGCTTTCCCTTGAAGATGAACTAAAATGATCTCTCCAAGAATTGGTATGCAAAACAAAACTTTTAGATCACTATTAGTGAATCAGAATATTTAAATTCCCATTATTTCAAAATGAATAATTTAATGTTCACCCCTTTTAAATTTACCACTTTTAAATTAAAAACTCATTAAAATGTTTCAACAACAGTTAATATTAGCATACCAATAAGACATACCAAGTGGGCATTACCAGGAGATAATTGACCTGATCTGTAAATTGGTGCCCTTGACTTTACCTCTGTATGTCAATCAATTACAGCAGTCAATCATCCTCAAGAAGTGCCTGCTTCAGCAGGTCTTATTACTTAATCATATAACTGTTGAGCTAATACCATTCAAAAACTCCGCTAGGAATTCCCATTCATTATCACATCAAAATTAACAAGATCTTGAAGTGCATACTATATTATTCATAACATAATACTCTGCCAAATGGAAAACATCAAAATAGATTTTTTAACATCTGTTTTTTAATTAGCAATTCTTAAGGATGATCAAATAATTGTGATACAGGTCTTAGATTGGATTCATGGAGAGGATGTGATCAAGTTAGTAAGTCATGGTGAGACTAAGATGTCACTGTACAGAAAATAAGCTACTCTAAGGGTCAGAACCTCAGTTGGTGTAAATTACTATCGCTCCACTGAAATCAATAGAGCGATAACAATTTACACCAGGTGAGACTCTGTGGAGGATATATTGAATGACAGTCTTCTGCCTAAAGAAATTTAGTGGACATGTTTCTCTTAATCTTTAGGGGAGTAAAGGTTTTCAGGAAAGAACCCAGAGGGTTCTATATAAGTTAATGACTTGCAAAATCTTACTCATATGAGCAGTCCCCTTGAATTAAATGGGACTAATCATGTGAGTAAAGGCAAGCAGGATCAGTCCCTTTGTGTGCAGAAGGATAATGAAATGAAAACCTCTTTCATGAAAGTGAAAAGCGGACATGGAAACTCAGGAAAGTTAATCTGAATTAATCTGCTTTTAATTCACATTTTTAGTTAACTAAACTCATTAAGCTGCTGTGTGAACACACTCATTAAGAATTAATGTGTCCCTGTGTAGGCAAGCCCAAGATGAGTTTGGAGTCTTGGGCCCCAGTCCTGCAAGCACTTATCCATGTGCTTAACTTCACGCACAGATATGAGTAAAATTATGGGACTGCACATGTGCATAAAATTAAGCACATGCATAGTGTTTGCAGGATCAGGGCCCTAAGTTTTCCTTCTGGATATCCTGGAGCAAATGTGTCATCATTAGTATTAAATATGGGGCAAATCAGCCAGACGCTTGGTTTTATCGAAGTACAGGAAAAAAACTGCATTTTTGGAAGGCAACATATATACTGTTAGACTGTCATTGAGGAAGAAGTAGAGAAAACATGATTAATGATAACTGTCTGGACTGCACACAAAATCAAGATAGGAGTCAACATGTTTGGTAACAAAGAAAATGTGGTACCTTAAGTATAAGATTAACAATTACAATGATCTGTACATTTGGCTGCCCCAAGAACCCTAACAGACACAGCCAGAAGAGACAATTAGTAACGTATTGGCACCAGGGTTCTCTCGTGTACTTAACAAAATCTGGCACTGTGTATAAACTCACATCACAGCACTTGCTTTAAAGCCTTCTACTGCAGTTAGGATAGAAACACGGTCGAAAATGTGGAGAGAGAAATGAGAGCCGTTACAACATGCCTAGGGAAAAGAGACAGGTATGCCCATTGGCACAAAAATACATCCGAAATTCTGAATGAAGGCTTCAAGAGTAACATCTACAGCAGATTTTGCTGTATTCACGCAAATGCACTTTTGAGGAAATGCTGTGGATAGCGAGGGGATAATAAATTCAAGATTGTTTAGATCACAAGCCATCCTGCTGTTACAAGATTTATACCCACGAGCCTATACCAGACCATATTTTAATTCACATTTTCTCCTTAAATCTTCTAAAATAGAAGGTATCTATTTTCTTTACCTAAATCAATAGGTTGAACTAATATTTTCACACTGGCACATGCCATTATTGGCAGCACCAAAAAAACAGAATCCAAATTCCCTTTATGTGCAGCTGCTGGAAATGACAATACTACTCAGAGATAATTAGCAATTAGTTAACCACCACATGTCAAAAGCCCCTTAAAATTTTTTTCTTCCTGATTCCAGCTGGTAATAGCCAAGCTTAAACATTTAATTTAAGACAAATATAAACAGGGAAGAATGGAAACTTGCTCCCTGAATATACCTGGAATAACTCAGTAAGAGTTTACTTATCTATAACTCCTTATATGCTAATAGATGAAGAAGAAAGGAATCCAATAGAAAGAGGAAGAAAGGAATACTAGTGCTAACAAGTAGCATTTAGGGCCTAAGCCTGCTACCTATCGCTACAGGATGCAGTGCTTGCTAGCCCCAATAGTATGGGGCGCTAGATATTACCTTTCATCAAAGGAGTTTTACAAAAGTAATGGAACACAACATCCATGTGGTAAGTATCATTAAAGCCATTTTATAGATGAAAAAATGGAGGGATAGAGTTAAAGGGATGAGTCACTGGAAGAGCTGGGACTCTACCACAGAATCCCTGACAGCCTATCCCTGACTGATTAAAAGACCATACTTATCTCATAGAACCTTTGTTTTATGTCAAGGTTCCCAAGATTTTTGAGAGTGTGGACCACCTCTTAATGGAGAGGGATTGCCAGTGGGAGGTGATCTGTCTAAAGACAATCACATCACATTGTCGTGTCAACTACAAAAAAAAATTGTGTTAGAAAATAAATCTTCTTTTATTGCAATTTACAGCTGAAAATGAGAGCCAGCACCATGGGACCAGCCAGCTGATGGGGACCACGAGCTCGTGCTCTGCAGATCACTATTGGTCCATAGACTATAATTGCAGAAACTTTGTTTTAGAAAGTTCCTTTGAAAATGCCTTGATGAAGAGTCCATGGTGAAGGTGTGCATTCACATTGCACCAAAGCCCTGATTTAAGAGGGGGAAGAGCAAACAGGAACTGGGCAGAGATAGCAGGAAATTCCAGGCCAACTTCCTCAACAAGGTGGCCTGGAAAGAAGGGGAAGGATGCAGTGGTGTGAATGCTGGGTGGTTGCGGCTGCTGCAAGGGTCCAACAGATTGAGAGTCAGCTCTGGACTGGGGAACAGGTCCAAAGATCAGCCTGAGCCTGTGGCCCCTGCACTTGAGAGTCAGAACCACAGCAGGAAGGATATCCTGTATCGGTGACTGAGTAGGGCAGATGCACAGTGCCCTTTGCGTCTGATGTGGGTGGGTAGGCGACGTTGGACTGTCTGTTGCTGCAGCCTCTGGAGAGAAAGCAGGGAGCAGGACTGCTGGAACCCACTGCTGAGGGGTCAACCCAAGGGCAGTTGGACACCAATGCAATGTAGATGCAGACTCAGCGCACTGAGTTCACACCATAGACTGGAGCTGGGGCAGTTTGGATTCAGATTCAGTTGGTGGCTAATCAAGGTGACAGTTAATGGTATTGATGTGATCCCTGGGTGAATTCTGGCCTCAGAGGCAGAAGGTGAGGTGTCTACCCAAGGCCAGGGGAGTTTGGAACACACTACTAGCTAGGCCAGCGCTCACCTTACATCACTGATACACCCCCTTTTACATTGAGCTTTAGCTAGGGGAACAGGAGCAAAAAGTTCATTTAAGTCCTGGCATGAAGTAAGCTTCAGAGAGTTCCAACAGGTTATATTAATTTGCCTAGATTATATAATGTACCAAGCCACAGTTACACAATTTAGTGCCGTTTCCAAAGTAATTCCAGTTTCACAATTATAAACTTGAATTTCTTCCTGGATGAAACATGTTAAATATTTGTCAATGCCAGCGTGCTTTGTACAAGACAACAGCTGTCCTTGCTATTAAAAAGTATAAAGGTAAGACCATTCATTACAGTATAATGACCTTGCAGTTCCATTATTACAATTTTTTCTGCAAAGTATGTTTTGAAACACTGTCACATGAACAATATGGGTCAATTTCTGGATTGTTCTGTATTAGTGATGGGTCAAACCCCGAAAATGGTTCAGAGATTTGGATATGCACCCAGAAATTCATATGCTCATTTGAGCTATATGTGAACAACCAAATCCTACTTGGTCTGCAAAGCTCAATTGGAAATCTCACAAGAAGTAGTTTTCATGAGGTTTCCAGTAATTCCATCTTTTGGCTGGGTTATTGACACACTAGTATGGCAGCTCTCTGTTATTTGAGTAGAAATCAGAGTTGCATGCTCAAAATGCGTAGTATTTAACACAGAACTAAACTACTTTGACACAAAATTTTGGTTCAAGATGTGTGGTTCGCTCCCCCCCCCCCATCTGAACAGGTTTCTCCAGCTGCTATCACTGCATATTACAGATTAGAAGCCCTTGAGTAATGGGAGAATTTTGATCCACATCTGAACTTTACAGTTTAGGCCTATTTCTATGAAAGGGCAGAGCAGAACTCACTTCAAACATCCTTGAATTCGGGGAAAGTTTGGATTCTGATCTGAACTTCATGGCTCTGATCCATCTTACTTGTTAAGTCATCTGATCTCATCCTGGATAAGAAGCAGCAATTCTCTGTCAACAGACTTGTGACATTGGGCAAACCTGCTCGACAAGCAAGCTTGTTTAAACAACAGAAAAAGGTTGCTAAGCTCATGAGTCAGGGAACATTTTAACCAAAATCATGAAGAAGGTGTGTAGCTAATATTAACAGTGAGAATTATCAGCAGAAACTAGAGAAGTGGTGTAAAAAATAAATTAAAAAAAATATATCCAGATATTGGGTCAGATCTTGCAGTGTGTGTTTGCAATACCCCCATCCAGTGCCAAACAAGTCTCTAGAACACCCAGGCATCGAAAAAGCCTAAATGGTGGAAACGAAGATGGGAATGAAAAAAATCTTTAAACAAGTAGTAATGAATAGACTTCCTGACTAAACATAGGGACGTGTGGAGGAAAACTGATTCAAAGTAGAGCTAACTCTGCTAGAAATGGCACATGAAGTCCTAGGAGTGACAAAACCAGTGCTGAAAAGGATAAAAAGGGAGATTTGGTGGTGGAATCCTCAAGTTAAAGAATCTGTAGAGAAAAAAATAGATAACCTTTAAAAAATGGCAGACCAGTGGCCTGAGCAGGAATGAGATGACACACATGGAGGCAAAAAGAGGACAACAAAATAAGCATTGCAACAGCTAAAAAATTGGCGTGTGAAGGTCTATATGACAGAGGAGGAGGAGGAGATGAGGAAGAAAAGACTATCCACCAACTCAATAAGGCAAGAAAGAAAGTAATGAGGGATGTGAAAGAGTTTGCATATATTAGAAATGAACACAGTATATTGCAAGCAAATGGTGAATAAATCAACAAAGTCTGGAGTGATTATTTTGAAAGAGTAATGAATGAGAACCCAAGGGAGGAACTAAGAACACGTAAGCTAAACTGGGGTGTGATAGATTGCATACAGGAGGAAGAGGCTGTGGAGGCACTTAGGAAAATGGAAAAGAACAAAGCACCTGGCCCTGATGAAGTACAGTGGATGTGCTGAAGCCATTGGGAAGGGAAGGTACTGAAGTATTTTACAAGTCTGTTGAATGATATTCTTAACAAAGAGAAAATGCTGGATGAATGGTGTAAAAATTTGAGGTGCCTATTTTTAAACATAAAGGAGATATTACACTGTGCTAATTATCACCCAGATAAGCTGACCTGCTGTGAAATTATGGGAGATTACTGAAAAGTGTCTGCATGGAACAGTTGAAATTTAGGAGGGTCGATATAGATTTATGCCAGGAAGGAGTACAGTTGATGCCACATTTGGTCTCTGAACCCCTATAGAGAAGTTTAGAGAAAAGAGAAAGAAACTGGGTCTTTGTGGACTTGGAGAAGGCATACAATAGTGAACCAGGAGAATTAGTTCGTGGAGATTGTGATGGAGAAGTGTGGCAGAAGGATACAGCCTTCTTATCCAGCACATGCATGGAGTCAAAAACCAAATGGGACTACAGCAGAGAATTTCCAATAAACATTGGTCAGCATGGAGCCAGTTTTTGTTTTTTGTTGCCATGGTTTGGAGTATGCTGTTTGCTGATGACTTCATGATATATGTGGAAGATTGTACAAATCTGAAAACTGACTTAGAACAGTGGAAACACAGATTTGAGCATGAAGGACTTAGAGTAAATGTTGGTAGACTGAGGCTTTTTACTGAGGGAGGAGGACCCACCAAAAATGATATTACAGGCCGTGAGCTTAGGAGAGTGAAATAATTTAAAGTACCTAGGCTCAATTGTTGCTGACAATGGTGCCCTCCTGAGTGAGCCCTGGTCTTAAATGTTGGTAGACTGAGGCTCTCTACTGAGGGAGGAGGACCCACCAAAAATGATATTACAGGCCGTGAGCTTAGGAGAGTGAAATAATTTAAAGTACCTAGGATCAATTGTTGCTGACAATGGTGCCCTCCTGAGTGAGCCCTGGCCTCCTACCAAAGCTGCTTGGTGCATATAGTGGAGCTGACTGCAGTTCTCTGTGATAACAAGATGCCATTGAAGTTAAAAGGTAGGGTGTAGAAAGCTAATTCGACCCATTCTAATATATGGAACTGAGATTTGGCCAGTCGCAAGAAAATAAATCAGTACGCTCTCCACCATGGAAATGAAGATGTTGAGATGATCAAATAGTTGGACACTCCACGATAGGAAATAAAATGAGGCTGTGAGGGGCCTAATGTGGGTTGCTCCAATTGAAGACAAGTAAAGGAGGCTAGGGTATATTGGTATGGACTTGTCCAGCAGACACCCGAGAGTTATATCAGCAATGATCATGAATGGAAGACGATCAAGAGGGAGAGACTCAACACATGGGCTGGATATCAGCAGACCTTAGAGAGACCAGTTTGCACAGCTGCCAGGCATACAATCAAGAGTTTTGGAAGGAGGATATAAAAGTCATCAACCCCAAATAGGGAAGTGACAAAAAGAAGATACATCTGAAATGTTAAACACATAAGCTTTGGGAATGCTTGCACTCAGTGTGTGTTTGCTTTCCATCAACATTCATGTGATCCAATTTTACTGGCACAAAAAAGGTTTGTGGAGAACAAAATTCAAAGTCACCCTCACCAGTATTCACTTTAAACAAATTTTATAACGTACACGAGCATGTGTACTGAAAATCCATGTGTGTTTTTGTTCCCTCTCATCCAGAGAGGGAACAAACAAGAACTGATTTAGTTGGAGATTGGTCCTGCTTTGAGCAGGGTGTTGGACTAGATGACCTCCTGAGGTCCTTTCCAACCCTGATATTCTATGTGCCTTTGCTAACCCATCGCAACTAACCATCATGGCTCATCAAGCAAAAAAAGAATATTGAATGTTTGCATAACTATTGGCCACCACACCACAGAATTAAAATGCAAAAATCACTGGATACGCACAAACAAAGAAATTTAAATCTGTTCACATATACCCAGTGAGCAAAATAAGAGGCTAAATGCACTGGGTAAGTTGTTCATTGTGAATGATTCTCTCAGCTCTAGTCACAGCATCTTAGAGCAGCAGCATGCTAAGCGAAAGACTTAGCTGAACTTAAATACCACCGTACATCAATTTGCCATCTTCTGGAAATTCAGACTTCTGTATGGAATTTAGAAATAATTCCTAGTAGCACCAAAGATATCTATCCTGTGCTCTTCCTAACCAGACTGTCCATGTCACCCATCCTGAATCATCCTGGGCAGCTGTCTTCAGCTGTTGCAGTAGCCGTTTAAATTTGCTACCAGTCATCAGACAAGTTAGTGAGACTCACATAGTAATGTGGAGAAGAGTATGTCTTAGAGCCGTTCAAAACATGTGCCTTCAGACCTTTCTTCAAAATCCTACTGAAACATTCAACAGCACCACTTGCCCAGATACTTTTAGACTCAAAGAAGGGCGGAAATTAATAACTATAATTTGTGGTCAATCCTCCTATAATCTATTTTGAACAAAGCAGCCAATCTTTTCACTTTTCTCTACTACCTAAGCACTGATTAAAAGGGCAGACCTCCCACTATTTTTAGTCCGGTTCATTAGCTAATAGAAGTCATCTAACCTGGGTCAAACTCCAAACTTAGTTCCAGCCATAAATTTGACTCTGACATGTGTTGATAGGTTAGAATTGAAAAAATGTAGGCAATGTGACACCTCAAGGCCTCAGCAAATACCAGTCCACCAAACCAAGTCACTGGAATGATACATAGTTCTCATCTTTGCAAGATGTCTTTCATGAACTACTTCTTTCATTCTTAATTTATTGTTAGTCGATAAGCATAATAATTAGCTACATTGTATGTTAGTAGGTTTACATGCACACACAATGATACATATGAACACAATATTTTATCAGTATAATTATATAATATAGCCATAAGGTATAAATAGCATGAGTCAGATTCTCAGATGGTATAAATTAACATAGTCCATTAACTTCAGTGGAACTACTCCAATTTCCAGCAGCTGAGAATCATGATATATAATTATAGGGACACCAAAAGTAAACTAGAAATAACTCCAAAGTAAATTGGAAGTAACTCCCTTGAAGTCAGTGGAGTCACTCCAGTATAAAACTTCTGAAAATGAGATCAGAATCAGATGCACAATAAAAATAACATAATAGCTCATATTCACATAGCACTTTTCATCACAGTGGAAAATATTTTACAAACTTTACATATCCAGAAATCACCACTGAAATAAAGCCACTTCTGGGGTGGAACGTGGCAGTTGTTCAACAGAGCAGAGGAACACTATACAATAACTGACAGGAGATTATCAGCTACTTCATAGTTTGACTTCTGAATCTCATTTGTTAACAAAACAAAACACACCACTCCCCCTCCCAGAATGAGCTGTTGGATCTGCTCTTTTACAGAATGCAAAAGCCAGACAGAGCACATATTCTTCAGAGACCTGATAATGAGCACTTCAGGAGGTGCTTATGATGTCAGTCCCACGTGATCCTATGCAATCCACACAGCTGAACTCATTAAGGGCCCAATTCTGTACCCATTGGAAGTCAATGACAAACTTTCTACTGACTTTCATGGAATCAAGATTGGGTTCAAACAAGCCTGAAGTTCGTGACACTCAGCCTGGAGAGCCAGCATTGGGCCCAAACATTCCTAAGTCAGCCATGAGAGCAATTTTCTTCATGCCAAATGGTGACCTGTTACAACTGTCTGTCCACTTCACTGGGTTCCTTGATGTGCTTCTTTTGCATATATCTGTGGGTAGCCAGCAATTAAGGGGCATGGTCTCAGCAAAAGTGGGTGTGGCTTCAGAAAACGCCCCTGTGCTCTGGGGTACCATTGATACATGCAGGAAGATGAGCAGTGGTGGCTACTCTAATGGCATTATTTCATTCATATTTAATTCCATCTAAACTCTGTTTGCCATGGTTGTGATCTCCTGGAGCACACATGGCCTTGCTGCTGAAGCTCTCTCTCCAGGTACTGGAGGAAGAACGCATAAGATCATTTAAGGTGGCTGTGGTTACATAGGCCTGATACAACGTTAACTACTGTGAACAGTGAACTGGAGGTTCCTCTGGAAGTGTCAGAATGACTGATGCAACTAATGAGACAAGATATGCCAGCATTGTTCCAAAATGTTGCATACTAAAAATCCCCACCACCACAGAGGCGCAAAGTTACCGCTAAAACACTCAACTCTTTCAGAGCTTCAACACACCCTGAATGTTGTCCTTTGATTTTTTCCCCTTTCCTTGAAATCAACATTATTTCCCATCTAATGGTTCAAAACCTCAAAGCAATAGTACACTACACTTCGTTGACACAAATGTAGTGGAATAACACCCTGTTGCGGAACTATATTACACAGAGTGTATATGATTTTGCCATTTGATACACCAATTCTCCGCATGTCATACTGCACAACTAGCCCTGCTCTGCTCTTTAAGGACTTTTGCACTTTGAGTCATGACATGTGCTCTGTGCCATTCTGTCTCTTCCAGTTGCTCTCTCATTTGAGATGGGTGACCAGAGGCAGAGTAACAGAGCATGAGATGCACACACAAGGTCCAATGATTGAATTAAAAGAATAAGCCAGTTCTCATGCCTACATTCCCATGGCCCCACCAAAATGTAAGGAAGCAAAGTACAATGCAAGAGTACTCAACTCAATTCTCTGGACAAATCAGAGCCTCCTCTAGAGGCAGCAGAAACAGCAGAAAAGAAATGTAAAAGATCTTTGACCAGTGACTTCTGTCTAGTTGTGGTCTCTGGTACAGCATGCGTGGTTTCTGGCTCAGAGAGGTAATGAACGTATGTACTGCAATGTGTTCAATGTGCACAGTGCCGAAAGATTAGAGAGTGAAGTATGGCATGGGACATGTCAATATGGATCTGGAATGATCAAAGGAGGTTGTCCCTTGGGGGTATGAGATTGGGTTGGGTTAAAGGAAAAGGAAAAAATGTGAAGTGCTTCTTAATGCGTTTTCTCTGTATTCTCCTCTAGGATCACTGTAAATGGACAAACATCTTCCCCCAATATCTTATTTCCTACACGCAGCTCCCCCAATAAATATTTTAAAGTTTTGTGTGAAGGATGCAATTTAAGAAAAATAACCTGGTTCTTGCACAAATCATAATGCTTGTTTTTTATTAGCCGGAAGGGGAGTTATGAGTATGTCTGATTTGGATAGTTATCTGCCATGAACCTTTTATTTAGGAAATTAATGGAGGATTTCTTTTTTTTTTTTCAAAAAGGGTGATTTACTTACTCTCTTTCCTTGCCAGGTTTCTCTCTTTTTTTAATATTTGGATTTTACAAGTTACATAGGGCATGCTCATTTTTCTTCTGCCTCTTCCCCTCTTTTGAGTTATGAATCCCTTCAATGAGTAATGAGCAGCTCGCAACTTTTATGCTTAAGGAAGAAGAGTCAATGAATTCTAAGCCTCAAAATGGAAGCTCCCTTTTCCCACGTAAAAATGTAGAGCGTTTTTATGAATTGGGCACACAGTGATCTGGCATTAAATTACTCCTGTGTTTTTTTCAAGTGTGCTCTCATAATTCATGTTCTGGGGGGCACATGAGTCACAATGTTATAAATTCATCCCAATTACTAATTAAAAAGCTTACGATCCAAAAATAGAACAAAGGGTGAAATCATAGCCAATAGGAACTGAACCAGCCTAGTTATCCAGTCACAATTAATTGCAATGTAGGTGACCTGGGACCAGATCTTCATGTGGGGTAAACTAATATAGGTCCATTGTTGAAGATGATTTGGGTTTCTGAACCTGGGTGTCCTAATCCTCCTGCCACAGAATATGAATAACTATTATTGATTCCATGGGAATTAGTCAGATCATCAGGTGGAAAGAACAGGGCCTCTGGTCCAGCTTTCTTGCTGTCTGGATCAGCCGGGCTTGAAGTGCTGTGGAGGCATTTCAGTTAAGGGAGAGGAAATGTTTCCCATCTTTCAACAGCAAATGCTCCGGCTTATTCAGGAATGGCGTTGATAAGCTCTGAAGTCAGTGCTCTGTGGCTGGAAGGATGGCTGTCCCAGCTCAGGTTTCAGAGAAAGGAGAGAGTCAAACTAAGGGATCCTTAGTGCCCAGGGAAAAAGGGGCTCCTGAGGGACATGTCTCCAGGAACCTCCTGTATTTTTATTGAAATTCAAAATTAAGATAAGAGGCAAAAACAGAGAAAATCAAAGCATTTACCAATGAAATAAGCCAGTCATTTCATACTGGATATTTTTAACACTAAAAAATACATCTATTGGCCCTATAAATAAAGGTAGTAAAAACAGATATCACATGTAAGTCCATTCTGTAACAAGTTGGCTGCAATGCAAGTTTTGGCCAAAGAGTGAATGTTGAGCGCCGCTTGTGGATAGACACTGAGCTGAATTGGTGGGTCAAAGAAAGTTCAGCTGTGCCTTCATTTGGCTAAGTATCTTAAAAATAGTAAAATAAAAGAGCAATATTTATCAAGTGGCCTACATGGAAGTGCTCTGGGCACTGCACAACAGTGCAAGAACAATATTATAAAAATTAGACAGAGTCAGGAAAATACCTTCTTAAAGCACATAAGAGGAAAAAAACAAAACCCTTAGGCTGCAAACTCATCTGCTTGGGTGGACCCCTGCACTCATACGAGACTTCTGCTGACTTCAATGGGGCTTCATAAGGGCTTTCTTCCATGCAATGTAGCCAAATAAAGTGGCGCCAGCATGACTCAGTAAAGGGAGAGAAGGGAAGATAATACATAAGGGGAGAAAAGTGACAGAAAGCTTGTTTTGGGGAAATTTTTGAAAGTGTGGAGACAGGGAGATATGCATGAGCCATTGAAAGAACACCACTGAAGTCAATCAGAGCTATGACAGTTTATACCAGCGGAGGAGATGCCCCTAAATCCACTAGTGGGGATAGAAACCAAACTCTGAGAAACAGAACTCTGTGCAACTGTAACTCAATGGTCACTATGTATTGTGTCTCCTTTGTGGCTCAAGCACAGAGGTGAACACAAGTTTGTTACAGGCCTTAGCTGCAGAACTTGGCTGTTTACATCAAGCTGTAGAGACTCATGAATTTAGGTCTGGAGGACCCTGGTTCAGTCCCCAGTGCTGGCTAAGATGGAGGCTATCACAGAAGATCAGTACAAGAGAGTTTGTAAGGAACATGATTCTGGGATATGCTGCTGCCAGTTACGGGATTCTGGAAGATAAAGCTGAAGCATTCAGCATGAATTAAGGGTAAGGAGCAACAAACCTGTGATGTGGAGAATTAATTCCAATGGCCACATATTCACTGCAGGGAGGCATACATTACACCTCCCTGCATCACAATGGGCATTCACTCCAAGGGAGAACAGTGGCAATTTCACTGCTGCTTCTATTTGCATTTTCCACCAGCCGCTGTAGATTTCACATCCACTGAAAGCTCCATAGGAATTCCACGGCCTTGATCCAAAGCCCACTGAAGTCAATGGAAAGACTCCCCTTGATTTCAAACGGGCTTAGGCTCAGGTCTCATGGGCGAGAGCCCCTGTTGGGATACAATGGATCAGGGCATAATATGGCTACTCCCTTTCCTAGCCAGCAGAACCCACTACGCTCCCAGCACAGTTAATGGAGGCTGTGGCTTTTTTCTAACCACTGCAAACTCCTTTCCTGGCAGATCGTCTGTCTTCGGAGCCTCTCTTAGGGTCTACTTTGAAGGAAACCAACCCAGAGCTGAAGTCCGCCTATCCCCAAGATTTGAACATGTTCCAAAGATTAACATTTCCTTTCCCCTAACCCTTTCATAGCTACCTCTAGCCCATTTGCAAACAATGCACTCATACCAATGGGAGAGGGGCTCAGGAGCCAGGGGGAGGAGGGAAGAACCAGGCTTCCCCTGCTGCAAGGATTAAAATCATACGAAAATGCAAGATTGATCCATGCTGTCCAGAGGTGCATTAACTAACACATCTCTGAGGGATCACAGAGGACAGAAGACACCCTGTAGCAAACAGAAGCTTGGCATTTCCACTGCTTACACTTCCATAGCAGGCTGACTGGAGCATGTGAATGGGGAGTCTCTTTACATGTCTGGTCTAGACTCTGTTGAGCTACTCGGGCTGGTGTTTCTCATGGATCTCCAGCCTCTACAGCTTTTGCTGGCCACATAGCCTACTAACATTGCATCCTCACAGGCCCTGTACAACTGGGGAGAGGTTGGCCGATATTTAATCCTTGGCGATGTTTGACTACATCACAGTTTCTTCTCTGACTCTCCTTGAGTGAATGAAAGTGACGAAGTGAGAACAAAAAGGAGACAAAAAAGGGAGGGCTTGAGACATGCCACTGCTCCAACTTCAAGTGTTCAAAAAATCATGATTCCCCTCAAAAGTTCTGAGACTGGCTTTTTAAAATATTTTTAAAATACAAAATCTGCATTTTTTAATTTGCCTTCTGGTTTTTCAATGAAGGGTTCATGTTTTCAAGCTTCCCTCTCACTCAGTCCTGAACCATGAGGAAACTAACTGTATTTTTAGAAATTAAAGCCAAGAGTCTCACAAATGTTGCTCTGTTATACCCAATCTACTGAATCCAATGCAGTTACTCCAGATTTACCTGGGTAAATGACTCACTGTCCAGTGCACTGGACACTACCACTCATACATGACAGTGTCCCCAACAGCTTCTATCAACCTGGGAAGAAGATTAAACCAACCACAGTGAATCACTTTCTTGGGAATCAATATATCTAGTTCCATTAATACTATACTTTTTCCATTTAAATCACATTTTTCCATTTAAATCACATTCCCGTCATAAACCTCCACTCGCACTTACGATAAAAACCGTCAATGTCTGTAGCACTCGGCATCTTCGTTTGGAAGCCCATCCTCCTTCTCTCCTTCACCCAGCCATTTTTTGTTTCGACGATCCTCACTTGTTGTGTCATGTCTGACTTAAACATCGTAGTATCTACAGGGCAAGGGCCTTGATTCTGTGAAGCACCTATGTCACATTTGGACACTTAACACCAAAAGTGCTGACCCCTTGCCAGAGATGCAGTCCTCTCACCCTTCACTTTAACACACCTCCTCAACCAAACCCAAGACAGGCTGACCGGGTCACTGAGCTCAACTGTCTCATCAAAATGAACAGGGCGAACTGGAGGAGATGAGCAAAGGTGGCACCATATTACCCACAGTAAAGAGGCTTTTGCAATGTGCCCTGAAGATCAAACTCAAGGCAGGTTTACACTGTTCACAGGTAGTGATTGTGGCTTGCTTTAATTAAGCCAGCTTGGGTACTGGCCTTCAGCATGGGCTGTACAAGCCTGCCCAGAACTCTGGGTGATTACTCAAGCAGCTGAAGTCCAGACTGCCACAGCTTCACTACTCCGGTTAGCTGAGCTGTTGTAGAGAGAAGGGCTCTACATTGCAAATGCCCTTGTGAATCCCAACACCATGTGAGGATCCCAGATCTGTGACACTGAGGCCTGAGCGAGGCTACTGCTTGGAAGGCCATCGATCTTTTGTAGTGACTGGAGCTGTTAATATTTGGATGAACAAGCTCGGTTCCTCATCACCCCGTGACCATTGGGGCCTCAACACGACAGCACTTATCCATGCCACTAAACTACGGCAGCAAATGGTTCCATTTCTGATGTTTACTGTTCCAGGGGCAGCACTAGGCAGCCTTTTTTGTTTTCAACTCTCTTAGCGCTCTGTTTTGCCGAAAGCAAAAACCGGTTTCAAGCAGTCTCACTCGACCAGTGCCTTCTCTTTGCCTCAGCTAACACCATATGAAAGATGTTGCCACAGAAGTTGATGCTACAGGGCTAGAGAGTTTATTTCAGATGGTGACCATTTTTTTTAACTCCATACTTTTATATAAAAGATTATTTGCTCACTTTTGGTCTACAACCCAATTTCAAAGCTAGTGAGAAGCAGAGAGAGAGAGAGAGTCATGCACTTGAATGAGACATCACCATAACATGACATTTTACAAAGAATATCAATATGCCTCCTTAAAGAGACACTGGCCATATTAGTTTAAGTGACTGGGTTTGCTGAGATTTCTTTAAGGTTGACTTAAATGTCAGATGCCATTAGCTCTGGAAGTTCAAAGAATCTACCACTGTGAGCATCTTGTGCAGCAAAGGTTGAAAGGGTCACAGGTAAGCAAAGCCAGGGTAAAATATTGCCTAGGATACATTTGCTACATAGCTGAATACAGAGATTGAAGCTGAACTCTGCATCTTCAGATATAGTATTTGTGTTAATGTCATATCAAGCACTACAGCAGCTCTCTGAACTTGTACCTTGCAGTTTCTGGCTTCCTATTTGAATCTATTCTAGTCTCCTCTCCTAGATTTGGGGGAACGGGAGGGGGAAACATTTGCATTAAAAGTTCAAAACACGTGTGTGTCTTTGAGGATAAGAAAAGTGAACTATCGATTAGCAATTGACAAATGCAATAGAAATTTTATATGGGTTGAGAGAGACCCATACATAATTTATAACTGTGCCAAATATGAGTGACGGCAAACAGCAGGAGGTTTCAGCACAATATTGATTACTTTAAAAAACTGAGAAAGGCACCGTGCTGAGGTCTGGGAGGATAAAGAGGAAAGGGAACAAGCAGAGAAAACAGGAGCAAAGCCATTAAGGACGTTGTGCTACCAGACACTGCCAGACTAGGAAGTTGAAGAGACAGTCAGGTGGCAGGCACTGCTCTCTCCTTTCCAATCAATAATACCATGTCAAAACATAAAATGCATGCTTCTGCTCTTAAGCAAAATGTGTCTAAGATTTTTAAAAGCATTGATTCAAGATGGATCAATGAAAATCTAGGCATATTTTCCTGTGCAAAAAGGGGGTAATAACACTTTGTAGATAATCGCACAACAGAAGAGACTTCCAATGCTGGTTTATAAATGTCCTGTTTATAGTACAATCTTTTTGTCAGTAAAGGTTAAAAATAGTAGGTCAAGGAGTCTTGCATTGTTTCGAGGATGTAAGTGTGGGGCTGCAGGATTTTATTAATTTTTTAAAAGATGAATACGGGTGGAATTACAACCTGAAGAGTAGCAGCTTTGTAATTCACTTCTGCCCAATACTGCCTCAGCTTCATGTCCAAAGACTTTAATAGCGCCTCCTCTGGACTTTTTAGCAGCTTAAGGACATGGGCTCAAGAACAGTACACAGCTGGGACCCAGTGAATAGGCCATTTAGTTTGTCCCTGCTCAGTTTCAACTCCTGTGAAGTGTTGGGTTCCTTCAGTGAGAATTCAGCTGCCTGGCCTTGCCTAAACAAACGCGTGGTTCACAGGAAACTGGGGTGTAAACGTACCTTGCCCTAGCCTGCTGCACACTACGTCTCAGGATGGACCCTGCCGTAGCACACTAAAAGGTTCCTAAGGTGCTTTGATCTATCCCACTGCCCTCAGAAGGAAGCCATCTGCAGGCTCCTTCTAGTCTTTCCTCAAGTTTCTCATTTAGCGCCATCCCACGGCTGCCTGTTCTGCAGAAAGGCAACGATTTTATAAACAGTGTTTAGCCCAGGGGGCCCCGCTCTGAATCATCTGGGATGAAATCTGGTTTTTAGTTTATTAGCACACCGAAGTCAGACATTAAAAAGAGGCCAAAACCTACTAATCTGCTTGAACAAAACATTCACAAGAAACCCAAATTCAGGTCAGTGACTGAACAGCAATTCCCACCCTGGATTTTTAATAGGTGGGCTCATTTTTAACCCAGGTGGAAAAAAAAATAGGCCCAGTTTTAACGCTATCCTCCTCCACGAAAGATACAGTGCCCAACTGGCAGGGGAAGGGGAGGGAGAGTAGTCCAATGCCTCCTTATGCAGTGGCATAAATCCAAATTGCTAAAATAATTTTAGAAACAACTTCAGCATAACATCAAAGTGCTTTTTCCCCCTATTCAAAGGTGCCATTATTCCATAACAATGTAATGTTTCACTGCCCTGAGTATTTACATGGCCCTGAAGTTCTAATACAATGATGCAATAAACCTTTGCCATCAATAAAATATATTCCCTTTCGTGAACTCCTGCTGTTTCCCTCATCATTGGTAAAAACTGAAAAGCCTCCCAAAAATAATTATTTTGCTGCACACTGTTTTTCATTTTTGATAGAAATCTTAACAGCAGACTTCTCTGAATGCAAATCTAAGGAAAACCATGTCATTATTTCCACTGACCTGAGTAATTAGGTATAAACCAGAAACCCCTGCTTCCTGATTGGTGAAATGTACTGCATAAAGCGGACTCTTGTGCGGTTTTTTCCCTCAAGGAGCCAAACAACACAGGCCACAGGGACATGAACAAGAGAAGAGCGTTTATGAAAGGAAGCAGCACAGTCTAGTGGACTGAAGTCAGAGCTGAATTGTAATGCAGGCTTTGACCCGGCAATTCGGGTGACCTTTCTGGGCTAGATTCACTCCTGCTGGTACAAGATGGCGTGCTTTACACCAGCTGGTCTCTGGCACCCCACAGGGTCAGGCTGGAGGAGGGCAAGTGGTCTCTTCATTGCATATTCCCAGGGTTTCCACTGAGCGGGAAGCAGCTTTCCAACCCACTGGGAAGTTCATAGGACTCTGTACTGCGGAGGCAAAGCATGCAACTCTAGCCACCCTATTCATTGGGCCTGCTGAATATGGGCTGAATCCAGCCTCTGTGGCTCAGTTTCTCCATCTGTATAATGGGAATGCTACTTACCTATTTCCTTCACAAAGCTGTTGTGAGGACTAGTGAGACGGTATACGTATAATGCTTTCAACACGCATGGTGCTTGTAATCCTCAGTTACTAAGCAGGTATAGTATGGGCTGTGACAGCTCTCTCATCCCTTCAAGCCTGACCAGAATGGGTCTGGAGCAACCATGGCCCTCCACCACTTGGCCTAACACTGCCTACTGTGACTATCATAAACTGGTGCCAATTCTGATGGTGGCTGAACTGGTCTGAAAATATAAGCCATTTCTTCACAGCACACGATAGAGCCATTAGGTTGCATTGACCGATCTAGACCGCAATTGAAACCATGTGGTTGGATGGGAAAGGTACTGCATCCCGTTACTATTACCCCAAGGCAGCCAGCCCTCTGCAATGTAACAAAGAATGGTCTTTAATGTCTCAGAGTTTTATGTTAATGAGTTTGGAAAAAAACAAACACTTTTAAATGTGGAGACAAACGTTCATTTAAAGAAGATGGTCAGAGACAATTGTCAGGGATGGTGGAGATTAGACTCCCATAGCGTCCCACTTGCTGGGGGTGTGACTTGATTTAAGGATTTAGTACATTGCTGCTTTCCTGACATTTCTTTGCTGTTTGCATTCAGGAGTCATGTGCAGAGAGACTAGAAATTCAATAATGGTTTGAATAAAGCCACAATTTTGAGTCCTGGTTGAGAGGCATTAAAGCTTTGGAGTCAGATTCGGTCCCTGACCGTGTTCCATTCACACTGTTTGGGCAGCACAAAAGGGACTAAAAGTCGCCCCACAGGAGTAGCTGGCAATTCCACTACACAAGGCAGATCCCCAGGTATGAAAGCCAGTGTAGTAGACTCTATGCCATGCCCTTCTGGCCCCCAGGAATCGGGCAGGGGTATGGCCAGAGGCGGTTGTGCTCTGCCAATCCCGATCCAACAAAGTAATCTTTAGGAGGCTGTCACTGCAGGTGAGCAGCCCTGGGACTGATGTAACTTGTGCTGGCCTCACCCCCAGCTGCTTCCCACAACGAGGAGAGAGATGTCCATGATGTGATATAAAGGTACCTCTGTCCCCCTCAGGTTCACCCAATGGGCCTCTAACACGGAGTCACTAGATTAGAAGTGCGAATGTGTAAAATACAGGGGGTGCTGTACTTTTTCATTCATTAATATTTATAGTTTGCCACACGCACAGACCCCACATGGCTTTCTAAAGCAGGACTCAGCTGTACTGCATGGTGATTTACTACATGCGTGCTGCAGCATAAGCAGCGATACAGACATTATACTAACATCTTTGCAAACTAGCACAGGAATTAAAAATAGAAACAAAAATATATGACACCGCAATCCAGAAGCGAGCCAGCCCACAAGTGTCCTAAAATACCTGTATCCCTCAGGGCGCCTAAGGCAGCTGCTCTAAAGCATCATCGTTCCTGGAATTACTGCTCTGGAAGGGAGAGGTCTGTGATTCTGGGAAGGATGGCAAAACCACGTCATCACCAGAGCAGGAGGTAAGGTTGTACTGCGTGCAGCAAAATATCAGCACCCCCCACCCCACCAAACTGCAGCAAATTCAGAGAGTATTTGAATCTGTTTTGCCTTGGAGAAGATCTCTGATTAAAATAAATTCCAATTTTAGTTTAAAAGTTTCCCTGAAGTGTCAGAGTCAGATATATACTGGGAAATATGGGGCCACTGTAGGAATCTCAAAATACACCCCCAAAGTGGAGTGAGGGGGAACCAAGTGATTGCACTGCAGATTAAAATAAAGAATTAATGTTCCTTGCAGGCTTCAGTGTTTATTCCAGTGATGGGCCAGATTCTCAGTTCTGGCTGAGAAATGCTTGACCCTGCTCGGGGTGGGGTGGGGGTATGTACAGCATTGGCTCTAAGCCACCTTTTTATTCGCCTAGATGGGGGAATCTAGTCCAGCCTTTTGGTGCTATTTAGAGCAGCCTCAGGGCCATTTTAAATAACGCAGGTTTGATTATGGTCCCAAGAAGTGTTCCAGCAGTTTGAACATCCTGGCTACGCCCTCTTTTCCCCTAAACAGTACTGCAGGGACAGGGTGGTATAGGATCTTCTGATGGCTGTGGTAAGTGCTTCACAAGTCCCCACCTCCAAGAATTTACACCAGGAGCTTCAGTCAGTGCAGAGGAAGACACTGCATTTGCTTAAACACACAAGCTATGCTGAGCACAGTACATCTGGGCTCAGCATGGTGCTTGAACCTGCTGTTTGCTTCTGAGCGTAATTCAAGGTCATGGCTTTAATCTATAAAACCCTACATGGTCCCTCTTGGCTGTCTCAGAGGCCGATCTCTAAAGCTGAGATCAGCACCCTCCTCACTGTTGAGATCAGCTAAAGAGTTACCAATTGAGAATCTCAACTCTGGCAGCAGGGTATTTTTGATGGAGGGAATGAAATCCCTTTGTGGGCCTGTCAGAGTCACTGGCTGTTGACCTTTAGGTGACTCAGGCTTGCTCCTTCACATTGCTGCACACCACAGACAGTGTGTGTGTTGGGAGGCGAAGAACCACTGCTTCGGCAGTTGGGTGGGATGTGGGGTTGAGTTGCCTTTTTCTTGTGGTTACCACAAATGAATTTGTGGATTGCCTGTTGTCAATATGCTATATGTATTTGTTACTTAAATTACCTTTTTAAAGGCATACAGGCCCCCCCAATGGCTTGAACAGTGGGTACATGCTAATACTCAGTAATACATCTGTGTTGCTGTTGGGTAATTTGAAATGCCTTTTATTTTTCAGAATGCTTGTTTATCTAATTATACACAGAGCTTGGACAACTGCAGTGCTAACAACTCAGACTCAAAACAAACCTGTGAGGTAGGTAAATATTCTTCTCTGTTTCACAGATGGGGAACAGAGGTGAAGTGACTTGATTAAGTAAACAGAATCACCACACGAGGGTAGGGCACTGGACTGGAAGTCAGGAGATCTGGGGTTTACACTCAGCTTAACCAAGTACCTGCTGGTGGGCAATTCATCTCTGTGCCACTGTTTCCCCTCCCACCTTGGGTCTGTTTCCTCCATTTTGGAAGACACTTGTCAGGGCAGGGATTCTCTTATTCGATGTGCTCGTGCAATGCCTAGCACAGCGGGGCCTGAACCCAGCTAGGGCTTCTGGGCACTATTGTAATACACACTGCCAGCCTCTGGGATTAGAATTTAAATGTTCCTAGCACTAGATCACATCTCTTTTGCCTGTTAGAATTTTGTCAAAGACTAATGCTAGTGGTAAAGCTATTGAATATGCTATTTATTCCTCAAATGAGGAACAGGAGCATCACCAACGGAACACATTGCATTTAACAATCTACTTGTCCTCTATCTTTTTAACAATGACTTAATACATTCACTGATACATTAACTAACAGACATTCCACTTGTGTCTGTAATCAATTGTAAACAGATCTGATGCTACTTTATATTACTATATTCTTGATTCTTTCTTACCCTTCATGCTATTTTGCACTTGGGATATCTGATTATTGTTGGTGGATTTAGTTATTCCCTCCCAATAGTACCTATCATAGGTTATACTGCTATGATTTTAGATCACTCCTAAAAGAGGCGCCTTAGGAAAAAAAAATCTATTCTGGAAATAGTATCACAGCAGTGTTGACCATAAGCATCCCCAGAATTGTTCTGCTGGTTATTTAATTAGCTCAGCCAAAGGTTGCAGAGTGCACAGAAATCTATCAGGGGAGCTGCAGTAATATTTGGAGGTCATTTATTTTACTGCTTTGTCATTAAAATTTTATGTACTCTTGCAATTGATAGAAGCAATATATAACATTTCTGAAAATATAGAAGGAAAAACAAAAAAGTAATATACATGAAATTAACCCCTCTCTCTAATTCTCCTAGCACTGTACATGTTCTGCAATAGCATCATCTAACAGTATCCTAGGTCTGGTGTACAGACTACACCTCAATGAATCATGACAAAGTACTTAGATCTAGATATATTTCCTCTATTTATCCCAGTTGGAAAATCTAAATAGAGCTGTTTGAAAAACAGTGGATATATTGCTGTTTAATGTATGAAAGACACATTCTTTGTACTTCAAGAGTTTGTCTGACATGCAGCTGGTCATTGAGACAAACGACTGAGGTGAACCAAGCGAATACATGTGTGTGTTTGAAAGTGTGTTGCAGACAACTTTAGCCTGAACTCTCTGTCCCCTTGAACACCCACCAGCATGTATAGCCAGTCCTGGCACTTTAGCTTATATATTTTAGACACTGTATTTCAATCGGAGATAGGACATGAGACAGGCACTGTACCAATTATTCAGATATATAGCTGCTAATCTAGGGTCTGATCCAGGCAAAGACTCATGGACTTCAGGGGGACTTGGATCAGATCCACACGTGACCTGCTTGGGGGAACAATCTCAGTAAAGAGAATGGAAGACATGAGATATCATGTTCAATTCAGAACCACTTTATTTTGAATTGGTCGACTGCAATAGCCTTTGGAGATGTTAGTACACCGTTCAGCTCCGTGGTATTTACATATTTGTGATTTTTCCTTTTAAAAAGTTATTCAAGAGCAAAGAACACATATAAGGCAGTTAACAAGATGCCCCAGAACCCAACAGAATGAACAAATAAGAACTCACTTTTTGGTTGCAGTTGTTGCATTAGCAGCAGAAGAAAGAATGGCCTACTGCTGGGTAGGGTGATAGTCTGAGATAGTGGGCAACTGTCTTACATTCCCTGTCTGCCACAGACTTCCAATGTGACCTTGAGGAAGTCACCTAAGCCCAGATTCACTTACCTTTGTGTTTAAGATCCTTACTTCCCCTGAAATCAACCTTTGTGAATCTGGGGCAGAGTCTCTCAGCCTCAGTTCCCCACCTGTAAAATGAGGATAGCAGCACTTCCCTACCTCACAGGGGTTTTGTGAGGATAACTACATTGAAGAATGTGAGGTGCTCAGATACAGAAGTAATGGGGGGATGTAAGTAGTTATGATAGCTAGCAGAACACATTCCAACAATTCTGTGGATACTACACAGCAGCTGTTTACACCAGTTTACATCAGTTGAGGATATGTCCCCCGGCATCTTTGTTAGTGCAGATGTGGACTGAGCGTGAATGGGTATAACATACTCTTTAGGAAACCTGATAATAGGTTTGAGGAATAAAGAGAACTTTATTTTTTGTACAGGCATTCCCCCATATACCAGTTGCCTGCAAAACCGGTGAATATAACTGACAGAAAATAGAAAGGTTAAAACTCAGAATGTCATTGACCAAGAGATACAGCAAGAGACCCCAGGTACATTTATGGTAGTGCTCAAAGAAGGCAAAAATAGAGAGCTGTAGGAAAAAAAGAGATAGCACCACATTTAAGTTTAATTTTTCTTGTGTCTTGATGCAATCTCGTAAGGTCCACTCAGTTCACTGCAATATACCTTATTTGACCTGCAGGACTTGAGGCACTGCAATCATACAGTTTCTTGGTAAAAGTTTCCTGTGACTAAACTTACCTAACCATTCCCTTGATTTTAAGGACTAGTATCCACTTCTTGCAATAAAGGAGATATTTACTAGTGAAGATGTTGGCATAAGAAAGAAACATATACAGGAAGAGAAACATCTTGCTTCCATGTACCTATGTGTTCTTGCATATGCACTCATTTATCTATTTCTAACCATGCAGAATTGTAAGTAAAAACTTCTGTCTTTGTCTAGTTAGAGGGACTGGTTTATCTCTGATCCTGACCCTTTAATTTGTCATTTAGCCAGAATCCCCTCAGTAAGAATGTTTCTGGCACTTCAAGGCTGCAGTTAACTTAATAAGGAATGTAAGCACAGTTAGATAAATTAATTTCAAGGTCAAGCTCACTGACAATGGAAAATGGATGCAAGTGGCAGGTAATAGAAGAAAATTCTTGTGCATACTGATATACTGTTAAAGGCAGATGTTACTAGATAATTTAATCTGAAATGTAACTGATGTTTTGGGTTGACCTTTTCCATTAAAAGAACTGTAATAGATGCAAAACAAAACAAAACAAACCCCCCCCCCCAAAGATTATTCAAAGAATTAAGATATGAAAAGCATGTTAGATCACTAAACTCCAATTAGTTAAATTAAATTGTATACCATTATCTACCTGTAGCTTTATTGTTAGCCAGCATTAGCACTCAGCTCGAGCAATAATAAAATTAGAGAATAACACTTTAATTGAATTGCACTTAAAAGGATCATGCTGACAAATGTGATTGTATCTGGCTGTAATGCACACCTTTTCCAACGATCATTAAATCCAATGAAATGAAAGTCACAGGATCTTGACAGCTTTTTGAAATAATCTGTGAGCCATGCTGCATTTAGGAGGACCAAATCAATTTACAGAAGCCTCATTAGGGCTCTGCGGCTAAAGAATACTTAAAAATCAAAACAAATTACAACACATTATGGATAACTAGCTAATCATATCGATACAACAAGGATGTATTGTGTTGCAACAATTCATTTCCTTTGCAAGAACTGATTGCCATGGATAATTTTGGGATTGTTGTTCATAACTGTGGATCATCTAGCCCTAATGTCAAAGCTTTTCTATCAATGCTCATAATAAACATTTCCTATTCTATGTCTGCACTGTATTTGAGATATAATACCAGTCTCTATGCATGCTTGTGTGTTTATTATGTGTGAGCGTCTTCCTCTGTTTTTTGTGTCTTCCTTGAGTATACAGAAACAATGATGTGTGACTATGGGAACAAATTAGATATTAGTAGATACCAATGAACATTTCTTGGAAATTTTTGTTTCCCTGTGAGTAACTACTTTGTTACCAGCTTATTTTACAGCCAATAACTCACTCTCCCTCTCCCTTACCTTCTGTGGCTGTTTCCTTTTTATATGGCAGCTAATACAAAATAGTGTACCTTGATGTAATGCTTACACATAAGCAATTTGAGCTGGGTAATTTAGCAGATTAATGAGAGCAGAAACTAGGCATTTAAAACCAAGCCATATCTGTGGCACGCATTCTTGATCTACTTAGTCAACATGGGACTTGGCCAGTCACCTTTTCCAATATACTCTTTCCAATCACATGATAAATCATGCTTGCTCAATTTTTTCTTTTAAAAATGTTTCCCCTCAGCCTTACTCAATAAAATGCCCTGGGCATCAGATGGAGGACAGAGAACCAGACACTGGCTCCTTTCCTCCAAGATGTGCACTATATTTAGTTACTTATTCTTGCTGTTGACTAACATTCCCTTAGCTTCAAGCCCATGGGAGACTGACATGTTGTGACTGCTGGATCCCAACAAAACATAAAACTAGGTATAATGTTGAAGAGCCGTTACACAATGCCCTTCCCTTTCTCCCCGAAGCACCAATTAGCCCGGGCCACTAATAGACCAAAAAGGACAATCTGAAATGCCGTTGTGAAACAGCATAAAATACGACACCAATATGTTAAATACAATTTATAATGTAGTGGTTTAGCTATCTGAAGCAATATGGCTTTAATAAATACATGCTAGTTCCTCTGTTCTCCTGCTGCAAGAGGAACAGAGTGAGATTCAGGACAACATATGGATTTCTATACAGCGTGGAACATTTCAAAGATTTTTTTAAAAAATGCTTGCTCGACCTACACAGAGTGGCTGTTACACGAGAAACACATTGCTGGGCTTTGAGACAACACAGAGCCCAGAATAATCTGAGAAGGGGTGAGAAGAGTACATGATTCTCCTATTTACACTGGGTTCACACCATTTGAACTTGCTGTTTACTTAATTATTTGTTCTGTGGTCATACCTAGTCATGGACCAGGATTCCATTGTACCAGGACGCCTGCCACAAAGAGTTTATAGTCTAAGTATTTTGGTGTCAGTGGAATTACTCCCAATTTACTCCACTGTAAGTATGAGGAAAATCAGGCCCACAGGATATAGTCCAAGAATTAGTGCCCTTTACTTATCATGTATGTTAAAATATTAATTGATAACTCCTTTGCATAGATATGCTGTATTCTATTTCCTTTTTAAAGGATCATTGCCCTCTTATCAGATTTTACAAGCCAACATGTAACTGTAATATACTGGGACAGATTCACCAGTTGTTCCCCCAGTTTTATGGTTATTTAACCCCATTTATTTACACAGAAATAAACTGCATCAATGCAGTGGTGAACCAGGTCCAAAGCGTTCACTTGGCAGCTGGCTGTCTATGGAAGTCGTATCCTCAATCCTGCAGACACTTGTGACCCAGTGTAGCGTTAACTACCGTAATTAATCTCACTGACTCGGATTTCCGTGGGACTACCCGCAGTAAGCATTATGCTCAACTACAAGTGCTTGCATAGCCTTCATCCTAGCGAATTTAGGCCCTGGTTCTTTTCTTACACACTTGTCAATCAAGACTAACCACTGACTTCAGTGGAGTTACTCTGGTATAAAAGAGACCAGAATCAAGGTCCAGAGGCTTTTTCACTGGCCCTGAGTACAGGCCAGATATAGGGTCTGATTCTCACCAGCATTGCATCTTGCTTAGTTCTCTGCACCCATACAAAGGAGATGTTAAATAATCCCACTGGCACACATGAAAAGAGAATAAAACCTGACATCAGAATTCTCATATTGCACAGGCATATATTAATAGGCTAAGTGCAAGGCAGCAAAGCAGGGGAGAATCAGCCCATAGCTTCTACATGCTAAGTCGTCTGCGTATGGACTGAACCTCCCCTTGTTAGTGTGGAAATCCAGAGAGAGAAAAAAATGTTTTTCTCAGAAGAATAAGAACAACCTACAGTACCCAAATAGATGACAATCTTGCACATATTTCTTTTAGGAGAACTTCCTCAGTGACTGTCTCTAAGAGGATGTCTACACGGTATTAAAAAACCCATGGCACTGAGTCAGGTCAGCTGACTTGGGCTCCCAAGGGCTAAACATAGCAATGTAGATGTTTGGACTCTGGTTAGAGCCTGGGCTTCTAGACCTGCCCCCTTTTCGGGGTTTCAGAGCCTGAACATCTACACTGCTATGGGATAGACCCACAGCCCAATCTCCATGTGCCCGAGTCTGCTGATCCTAGCCAGTCGTGACTGTGCTATTGGTCTTTATATCATCAGGCTACATCTACACAAAGAGCTGGGGTGTGATGCCCCAGCTCTCACACACACACTCATTCTAGCTCTCGTCCACCGAACGCAAGTATAAATGGCAGCATAGCCACAGTAGGATGCAGAGCAGCAGCTAAGCTGTGCCAAGTAGGAATTGGCCCGAGAGGGGAATGTACTTGGCACGGCTCAGCCGTACCTCTGCTGCCACTACCCACTGCCATTTATACTTGCACTAGTTGGATAAGATCTAGAATGAGCGGGTATACACGAGCAGAGGAAACCACACCCCTAGCGAGCATGTACACCCATTCATTCTCGGGGGATGTTGCACTGAGGCCTTGCTAATTGACAGAGGTGGATTTGTCTCTTTATAAACATCCATTTCCTTGTTCCCCTCAAAGGAAGGATGTTGTCATTGTTATAAACCTGAAATTACTCAAAAAAAATTGTTTGCACTCTTCTTCGGACTGGAAAAGCATTTGGGGGGAAAAAACCAAAACACTGAAGACAAGATGACTGGTTTTAAGTATCCATCTCCCTCTTTTCAGAGTAACAGCCGTGTTAGTCTGTATTCCCTCTTGCTATTTGGAGCATCCATTTGAGCCAAAATACACATGTACACATTAGACTGCAATTGCTCAGTAAGAGCGGCAAGAGGCTACGAAGCAACTAATACATGTTTTGAATATACTCTGTCTATATTCCAGTCCCCACACTAAATAAAGAATGATGACTCAGTTACATCCTTCAGAGAAGTTTAGTAAGGAAATAAATATACCGGGAAATTTTCTGCCACATGATTAGTTCAGGTCACCAAATTCTGTCCGCAAATAAGAATGCCTCTTCTCCCATTGAAGTTAATGGAAAAACTGCCACTAACTTCAGTGAAAACAGCATCAACAGCATCTTTGATTTCAGTAACTGGGTATAGCTGAGAACAGAATTGGCCCATATTGCATGGATATATAATGCTTATATCCACATGAGCTGTTTTTCTCTATACAAGGAAACTAAGGCCTTGGCTATACTTGGAAGTCAGCCATTTTCTATATAGGCCTGGTCTTTGATTGGGATTAGCCCTGATTCAGCAATCAGTGAACAGCAACCGATATAGTACCTTGAAATGAGGGTAAATTTAATTGATGTAAATCATAGTTTTTCATGTCTATGCTTGGGGTTTGCACCAGCACAGCTACACCAGCTGCTGGACGCTGACTGCTGAATCAGGGATAATCCCGAGCATAGACAAGGCCTATATAGAAAATGGCTGAATCTCAAGTATACCCAAAGCCTTGGTTTTCTTTGTAGAGGGAAAAAAAGCTTGTGCGGATATAAACATTACATAAATATGTTATGTGCCCAGTCTCTATATAGTCACTTAAATAGTCAGTATTTGCCAAATCCAGATGTTCAAAGACAAGAGGCAAACCCTTAAAACTCAGGAGATTTAAAAATTCATTTTGATTTTTCTTTGCATTGTTTAAGCGCTCAGGTCATATACTGAAGGTGGTCTTTGCAGCCACGAGGTCTAGAAATCTACTTTCCTTTTCAATGAAAAATGAGATTCTCAAATAATCACATGATTCTAGGAGCTGGGTCTTTAA
Source organism: Chelonia mydas (assembly GCF_015237465.2). Taxonomy (NCBI): domain Eukaryota; kingdom Metazoa; phylum Chordata; order Testudines; family Cheloniidae; genus Chelonia; species Chelonia mydas. The sequence goes on along the minus strand of NC_051252.2, from coordinate 12,022,407 downwards.
GGACACCTACTATCATAATACTCAGTCACAACTGCAAGAGTTGGCAACACTGAATATACTTGAAATACAATCTAGAGCCAAATCCTGTGCATGACTCTTACTGATCTCAATAGGGAGCATGGATGTGTGGCTAAGGCAAAAAAAGAGGACCAAGAAAAGTCATGCCTATCAGTAATAAAATTCATGTGCCTTCCTTATATCTCATTTCTTTCCTGGGATTTGTTTAAGCTAGAGCAATTTTCAGTGCTAAGTGCCATTTTAACCTGTTTCTGGATTTGCAATATACTGCAGCCATGCAGTGAATTGCTCCAAACTGTTTATAAGCAGGCAGTAAATCATACTGAGGCTATGTCTACACTACCACATATGTCGGTATAACTGATGTCATGTGCGGGTATGAATAAGCCAACCCCCTGAGTGACATGAGTTATACCAACCTAAACGCCAGTGTGGACAGTGCTATGCTGGTGGGAGAGCATCTCTTGCTGCTCCTTGCTGTGGGTCAATTAATTAAGACTGCGGGAGTGCTCTGCTATACTGCACTGCTATACTGCACTGCTGTAAGGTCTCGAGAACAGTCATAGCCAAGAAAACTTCAGTATTTCAGGGATAAACATAATTTCAGCCTGAACTGCTTCAGTGCCAACGTGGACGCAGACGAGCTGAAGTGGTTCAATTAGTCCTCCTGCTACTGTCCCACAAATTAACCAGCAGCCTTGCAAGATTTCTCAGAAAACACAGCTTCTGGAAACTGAGTCATGAACTATAGAATAGGTACCCAGAGGGCATTGCAACTGAATTGGTTTAGGACAGCAGTAGGGCAAACAGTGGTTACATTAGATCCAATCAGAAGAGGGGAAGTCTCTCTCGCCACACCAGCCAAGGAGAAGAGGGAGCTGTAGGAAGGGCTGCTTACTCAAGCCAGGAAAAGGGGACGATATCCATGAGCAACTCTTGTTCCTCTATTTCAACCCCTTGCAGCAGATGTGACATGGTTTTTAAACTGATTCTGCATGGCTAATACAGAAGGATCCAATCATGTGCATGAGCTGATGTAACACAACTGGTTCAGTTACAAGAGTTGATGTACATAAGGCCTGGGTGTCACCTTTGTGGGTTTCTCTGCTTTAATATGAACTTCTCTACCAACTCCAATATAATTGTCAGGAACTCTGGGCTTTTCTGGAGCTAACCACCCTCTCTCCCCCTCCCCTTTGTTCCAAGCAACGCTCTTTGCAAGAGTGAAAGTTCATCATATCTTTTTCCATATCTTTTACACTGTGATTTCTCTCCTCATGCTTCAGCCACTACATACAGCTCATTTTCACCACTTACTAGTCTAGTGTGGTTGATTTCAAGGGGCTGACATTTTAAAATTCATATCAGAGGAATTTTAGGTTTACCAAGAGTCAGTGAGATGGGCGTCAATAACAGAGAATGGCAGGTGTCATCTATGAATGCAGACTTTCCATCTCTTTTGATTCTTTACTAGAAGTAGTCAAAGATTTTCAGCCAAAAAGTTTCCCTGCCAAAAAAAGCATTGTTTCACCAAAAACTAACACTTTTACATTTTTGACAGGGAATTTCTAAACAAGTTCTGGGTCTGATTCTGTTCAATATCTTCATCAATGATTTAGATAATGGCACAGAGAGTACACTTATAAAGTTTGCAGTCAATACCTAGCTGGGAGTTGTTACAAGTGCCTTGGAGGATAGAATTAAAATTCAAAATAATCTGGACAAATTGGAGAAATGGCTTGAAGTAAATAGGATGGAATTCAATAAGGACAAATGCAAAGTACTCCACTTAGGAAGGAACAATCAGATGCACACATACAAAATGACAGGTTTCGGAGTAACAACCGTGTTAGTCTGTATTCGCAAAAAGAAAAGGAGTAATTGTGGCACCTTAGAGACTAACCAATTTATTTGAGCATAAGCTTTCGTGAGCTACAGCTCAGACGAAAGCTTATGCTCAAATAAACTGGTTAGTCTCTAAGGTGCCACAAGTACTCCTTTTCTACATACAAAATGGGAAATGACTGCCTAGGAAGGAGTACTGCGGAAAGGGATCTGGGGTCAAAGTGGATCACAAACTAAATATGAGTCAACAGTGTAAAACTGTTGCAAACAAAAACAACAACAAAAAAGAACATCATTCTGGGATGTATTAGCAGGAGTGTTGTAAACAAGACACAAGAAGTAATTCTTCCACTCTACTCCATGCTGATTAGGCCTCAACTGGAGTATTGTGCCCAGTTCTGGACGCCACATTTCGGGAAGGATGTGGACAAGTTGGAGAGAGTCCAGAGAAGAGCAACATAAATGATTAAAGGTCTAGAAAACATGACCTCTGAGGGAAGATTGAAAAAATTGGGTTAGTTTGGTCTGGAGAAGAGAAGACTGAGAGGGGACATGATAGCAGTTTTCAAGTACATAAAAGGTTGTTACAAGCAGGAGTCAGAAATTTGTTCTCTTTAACATCTGAGGATAGGACAAGAAGTAATGGGCTTAAATTACAGCAAGGGAGGTTTAGGTTGGACATTAGGAAAAACTTCCTAACTGTCAGGGTGGTTAAGCACTGAAATAAATTGCCTAGGGACGTTGTGGAATCTCCATCATTGGAGATTTTTAAAAGCAGGTTAGACAAACACCTGTCAGAAATGGTCTAGATAACACTTAGTCCTGCCTTGAGTGCAGGGAACTGGATTAGAAGACCTCTAGAGGTCTAGTCCTACACTTCTGGGAAAATTTGAAAACTAAAATAATTTCAAAATTGTTCTTCCTGGCTTCCCCCCTCCTTTCCTTTTTTGCCACTGAGTGCAATAGAACAACAACAACAAAAAATTCCCTTCCCCTCCCCTCCCGTTTTCCACTCTAACTTTTCAAAATGTTCCCCACTTAGGAAAAGTTTCATTTTGCCAATCTGGAGATTTGTTCTGTTTCTAAGTCTGTGAAATGTAAACATCAAAATTCCAAATTTTGTCCACAAGTTTCCATTTTTCAAACTGCTCCATGGAATAGCCATTGGAAAATATGGCTATTCATCATCACCCTGAAGGTATTCTTTCATATAATGATGCGGGAATAGTGCTAGCAAGAGATTTCTGATTATTAATTTACAACTCACATGTGAATCCAAATCACATTGAGGACCAGATCCTGCATCCACCAAAATCAATTCCAGTCTGATCATTCAATGAAACCAGGATCAGATCTCTCATTTGTTAAGCAGTAACTCCTGTTCTAGCAGCTATTTATTCATTATATAAGTACAGTCTGGGTTAGACTGATAAATGACCACTAACTACCCCACATTGTTTTAGAAGGGAAAGAATCAGACGGACTGATTAATGACTTCAGAATCTGGAGTGTTGCTAAATTTACCTTTACAAGTTTTAGGGAGATGCCTGATAGTTATAATATTGATATAGAAAAGCGGTTATCATTGTGATATAGATGCAGTGTTTCAGGAAGCAGGCTAGTTAGTTATAGTACATATTTTGGAGTTATGAAAGAACCACATGAAATGCCACATGTAAAATTGACTGATGAATATTTGTACTCTCCGGTTTAACGCAAGTGGGGTGTGGAGATGAATGGGGGTCTAAATGAGACAAGAAAAACCAGACAGGAATGCAGGTAGCCTGTACTTCATTTCATTTCCACCATAGAAATGGGGCCTGACTGGTGATGGAGCAAATATACATTCAGCCGGTTTAAGTGGTGGGGTCTCTTTAAGAGGAGGTAAGAAATGGAGCGATTGCGGGCTATAGATGTCAGAAGACCCGCTTAAAACACAGAGAAGTAAGTGGCCTGAAATAACTAGATCATCTATACTTTAATTAGTCAATAAAAATCTAGATCCAGAGTGTGTCTACCTGTCTGGGTAGCCGATGAAATGTACTGAGTGAGGCTGAAGGAATCCAATAAAGCCACAAAATTACTGGTGAGAGGGGCATAACTCACAGAGACATGAATGCTGAAGTCAATGAGTATGAGAAGCCTCCAGGGGCTCAAATAGGCTGTAAAGAGGAGATTAGTAAAGTCAGTAAAAAGAAGGGGAAAAAACTCCCATGATCTGTAGAGGACAGCAAAGCATTACTGCTGTGACAGTGTAAAGAAGGGTCACAGGGCGAGTGTCTGAATGAAGGGTAATAACCATGATGCCCCATAAGATCTCCAGGGAGAAAAGCAGTTATATCTGGGTGGCAATTAGGACAGAGTGATATGGGAGGAAAAAGCTGATATCTCCAGCTCACTAGTAATCTTTAACTGCTGATTTGGGTCACAGTCCACACAGGCTGATTGTCATACTGCTCCTTCCCTACTAAAGACAGCCATTCTCTCGGCTCGGATTCAGATTCTTTCCACTGCTCAGCTAGTAAGACTGAAGCAGATAGCATCAGTGGCCAATGTGGAGTTCAGTGATCACAGTGCTTGCAAGAGCTCTGCTTTATTCCATGTCTGGCTCCAACTAACTGAGCATGACAATAGCAAGGGCTTCACAGCACCCTGTCCAGATTCTTTCTAGGAAGCTCAGCCTTTAAAGGAACAGTTCCCAATATCTCAACCAAATTCCACTCACCTTCTTCTGGCAAGTAGCCTGATTGAACATTGCCTGTAAGCAGGATTTGGGCCCAGAAATTCAAACAGAACAATGTTTTAGGACACCGAGGAGTTTTGCACTTTCTGCTGATGATCCACAGGGGCCCAAGAGTGAATTGGGAAAATAACTGATGGGCCCATTTTATGTTGCTGTAACAGAGATATGGATTGAGAAAACCCACATGGAGAAGCGTGAAATCTAAGGTTCTGACCCTGCAAGCTGCTCTGTGAAGGCACGGGGGTCCTCCCACATGGAGCTGCTTGTTGGATCAGGATCTAATACAGCAAATGCAGCTGCAAAGCTGGACAGTTCAAGAGGAAGGTAAATGAATGGCCCCAGTATCAAAGTGAGTCAGTGACAGGAAACCGAAAGAAAAGGTGGATTCATAAAAAACAGACAATTCAGCAAAAACCATGTAAATGGTCTCAGCTGCAACAACTAACACATGCTGCCAGTTCACAGCTGGATTCTGGGAGCCTTTTGCAGTGCACAACAACTTTATTGAGCATTAATTTATGAACAATGCTGCATATTCTTATGTGCCAGTAGCTGGTGCTCTTCAGTGCAACTAAATACCTACTTATCCACAGCGAGACAGGTAGGGTTGCCAATTTTAGTTGGATGAATTCCTGGAGATTTCATCACATGACAGAATCTTTAATTAAAGATTAATCTTTAATTCCTGGAGACTCCAGGACAATCCTGGAGGGTTGGCACCCTTAGACACAGGGAGGGGAGGAAGTATCTTTTATTGGACCCACTTCTGTTGGTGAAAGAGAGGTATTTAGTTGAAATGAAGCTCGTCTCTTTCACCAACAGAAGTGGGTCCAATAAAATAATATTTTTTCACTTACCTTGTCTCTCTAATCCCCTGAGACCAACACAGCTACCATTACACTAGTTGTACACAGACAGAGCTCTCTTTTACATCGTGCTTCTGTAGTATCACACTCCTGTTTTCTGAGCCAATGTAATTTTATTTAACTGATGTAACTAATATTTTATTCTCTTGGAAATACAGGAAGAAGTTAAATAGTTCTGATCAACACAGATCTGGGTGGAGATGAATCAATACTTTTTATGGAATGTAAAGCGTTGGGTTCAGTAATGATCCCATCTCGCTTTTTACAAGGGAAAGGGCGTGAAAACCAGCACTCTGTCCAAATTCAAATGTGGCGCCTTGCATTCAGCAGTAGACACATTTAGGAGGGTGAGCATGCCATGGTGGCTTAAAGTTCACCTCTGCATTCTGCTGCTCCTGCTACAGCTCTGGAGAGGGCCATTCCTTGCATAACAGCCCCTGCGCCAACTCTAAGTGTTAGAAGGATCACATGTACCCTGCCTGGGCTGGCTCCACCAGCTTTAGGGCTAGATCCTGCCTGTCGCGTAGCACGAGTATCTGATCTTGTTTTTCTTTCAGTGGAAATGTAGATTCTACAGAATCTGAACGTTCCACAAAAATACATCAAACAGGCTGGATGTGGCCCAAGTCTAGGTGTCTGATACCACTGCTCTGCATGCTACCCAGCTCACAGTCAGACCTGCCATGTGTTCCACAACCCACACAATGGCTGTTGAGAGACAAAGGGAGAGGCGCTCCCACACTATGGTTAGCAGATGATGGCTAAGGGATCATGAGTTCTAGACTCTCCAAACGATTGGTAGACTGTGAGCCAGGAGACCATGAATTCTAGACTTGCCCACTTCCACAGACTGCTGCCAACACTTCTGTAGCTCAGAACACCAGCTTTATCCCCAAAGCTAGAAATGAAGCTCAGGTCTGTAATACGATAGACTCGAGCACCATCCCCTTAGCTACTCCTTTAGATCAAGTGGTAGAACTTGTGCTATGGATCCGAAAGCCCAGTGTTCAAACCCTGCTGATAGTGATCTCTGTAGGAAAAACCTGTACTTCATCAAGTAGTTATGCAAGATGGGCCACATAAGATATCACAAGCAACTGCACAAAACTTGGCATCTATAGACCATGCTGTAGCAAACTTTTTAGACAAACAGCAATTTACTAATTAGATTTAAAGGGCCCAAACCACAAAATTATATACTAGAACACTGATCTATTTACTTGTATACAGTTAAAAGCACCCCCAGAGCATTCACTTTCTTCAACATAAATTTAGTCCCTGGGGTTAGTTTTGTCTGTCAGTATAATCCAATGCATTGGATATTTCCATGAAAGTTGCTTGAAACTCACAGCTTAACGTTCCTGTAAATTTTATCCAAAGATAGTCCTGAATCAAAATCTTTGACCTTTGGGAGGTCTGGATTGGGACCCCAACTTGGTCTTCTCTAGTTCTGCCAACTTAAAGCTAAAGATTTGTTTCCTAGGATTAGTGAGGGAAGGGGCTCACCTTTGTGTTTCAGGGTCAATTCATCCCATACTCCATCCAGAACTTCCTGAAACTCCTCTCTCAGGTAGGCCAAGGTTCACCTCCTTCCCACTGGAAACTGCATATGAGTGGCAGGGATGGGTGCCCAGAGTTTACAACTTCATCTCCAACTTTAGTCATGACCTCCCGTACCCCTGAAGCAACGACACTGCAGTTTCAAGTGGAACTGTGAGTAAAGAATCATTTGACTCACTGATTAACAATTTGAGGAGTCCCATGTTTCAGGGACAGTAAGTATGCTAGGAATTTATAGCTCATTGATAATACACTCAAACCAAACAGCATTCAAGATTTAGTGTTAACAGCTTCATAACTTTTCCTTTATTTCTTAAAGCACAAATCAAGTTTTCCCTACATGGCATCTATAGCAGTTTTTTCCATATCTGCTACCTACAACTCTCTTGCCAGCAGATTTCAGGCTAGATTTTCTGCTGCACCCAGACCTCTACTTGCCTCCACAGTGTATTTTAAAAAAAGCAAACACAAATTAAATGGAAGTGTGCCAAATTTGCATGCGAAGGGCCTGACCCTCCACTCAGTGAAGTCTAAGGGATGTGTGCCTCTGATTTGAATGGTTGAAGGATTTGGTCCCTATGTGTCTTACTATTAATACAGTATCTTAAGCCTGAATCTTGAAGTCTTTTTTCATTTGTGCTCAAGCAACATTTTCATTGACATCTATGTAGGTGATCAGCATAATTAAGGACTTCGGGATTTAGTTTTTATTTTTATACAATTACTGTACTCTGCCACCCTGTCACCATCATTTTTCCTTTTCTAACATGCACCTGACTACAAGACATGAAATTCCTCACCTGTTAAGTAGAGCCTAACAGACTGCACTGTGTGTATTTGCTTGATGCAGAATGATTTTGAAATGTAGATTCTTTATTCGGTCATTGAAACAGTACTACTGTCACATGGTGCAGACTCTTCCTGTCTTTACAAAGCTAATTTATTACAGGGAGATTTTTAAAAAGGCTTTGTGTGTGTTTAGATGATTTTCTAGCTTTCTAGAAAAAGGGCCAGATTTTTGGATGGTGTAAATCAGCATAGCTCCATTGACTTCAAAGTTTTAAAAATTAGCAGCATGTGCAAAATTCAAGCCTATATGAGGTTTAAATGGCTCCCTTATGTGGAGGATACTTATGCAGCTAACAGGCACAGGCTACACATCTTCCTATCCATGGTTTTGTTGACACTCGGTTGTCGTACCGGTATAGTTATGTCAGTTACGGGTGTGATTTTTTTTTTAATCCCGATAGTTATACTGGTACAACCACTTCCCTTACAGGAATAAGTTATATTGGTCTAAGAAGGTTTACAGCAGTATACCTGTGCCCGCTAACTATGCAGGTATAGCTAAGGTGGTATAACTTTTGTCTTTCAACATTGTGAGCTAGGGGTGTGATTCCCTTGGATGCGGACACATGCTCACACTAGCTTGCCGAGAGCTAGCACAAGTGTAGCTGCAGTAACATGAGTAGCTGCAGCAAAGGCACGGCTCAAGTTCATACCATCAGTTTCTGGTGTGTCTGTACCCAGCATGGCTCAGCCATGCCTCCGTTACCGCTGCCTAGGCTACCCCGCTATTTATACTTGCACTAGGCTGATGGGAGCTAGCACAAGTAGGTGTACACACCCCTAAGGGGCCAGAAAACCAAGCAAGTCCCCTTCTCTTTGGCTTCACTACTGACATGCTAGTATCACAGTACTCTTTCAACCGAGTATTAAATGGTTCAATTTAATGCCACTAAGGGAGTCCAACTGTGATTCCCTCCTAGAGGCTAAGGAATAAGTCCCACCGCTCGATAGCAATGCAGATCCTATAATAGTGCTTATCATCATACAAACTTGCAGATTAGAGGACACTAGAGTGTTCTTTTCCAATTATAGGGGGCCAGCGGGAATTATAGGAACAAGTTATATGAAGTACATTATTGATCCCAACTTTGTGCCTAATACATAATAAGTGCCATAACTGATAAAAGTTCCAAAATTGAAGGTAAGTTTGAGACCAGGGTTGGGCAGACCACTTTGGAGAAAACCAGAACTCCAACAAACCTTCTTTCATTATTTTGAAATGAGCTCAATCCAATTTTTTTGTATGGTTCTGAAATATAATTGATCAGCAGATTCTGTAGTTCTATAGTGCCTCCACTAGGGAATTTCAGAGCACTCTGCAAACATTCATGAATTACACCTTACATCTGCCTTGCGAGGCAGGCAAATATTGTTATCCCACTTTAAAAAAAAAAGTGACATAGAAGGAGAAACTGAAATACGGTGAAATCTAGTGACTTGCCTAAAGTAACACAGAAAATCTGTGCAAAAGTCATGAAAAAGAACGCAAATCTCCTGACACAGGCTGGCACGTTAGCCACAGGACCATCCTTCTCCCTTGTCGTATTAGGCTGCAGTTCTGTTCCAACTGGCATCCTAGCCAGATGCGTCAAAATACCAGGAGCAAATGGGTTTTGAACTTAAACTGATTTTTTTTTTTTGGTTTTTCTTGCTTCAGTGAAACACCAAAAACATTTTGTTCAGGTCAAACAAATCAACATTTTCAAAACAAAATGTTGACACAAACAGTTTGGACTTCTTTATATGGCCAAAACTATTCACCCCATTCAAACTGAATTCACAAACAATTTCAGTTGCCCCCAAAACTGCATTTTTTGGTGAATTCCCTAATTGCCAAAAACATTTCACCTAGCTCTGCTCAGAAGCTGGATTTTGGTTTCTTGTTGTCTACTACAAAGCAATGATTTGTGAATGGCTGGGGTTGTCAACACTGTTAAAGGAGTAAGGTGCCTCTCCTACTGACACCCTTGTGAAAAGCCTGGACACAGCTGTTGCTCTTCATATCCTGTCCCTACTCCACACCAGCCAGCAGAGCAGGCCTTCCATAGAGCAGGGAGTCCTGCCGCAAGCAGCCATGCTCTCCGCTTTCTTGGAGGCATTGCCAAACAATATTGTTTTATTTATAACATTTTCAGGAGACTTATTTTTATTACATAGATCACAATGATCTAGGTTAGATAGATTTTACACAATGTGTATACAGACTGACCGATCAACTGCCTCCTGCAAACTGAATGCCCCATATTTTCCATTACTTATGAGTGAAATTTGTCGCTGTGCAGAGAACCACCAGAAGGTTTATGCACTTAAGTCTTTTACGCCTTGACCCAGAAAGGGCCTCCAGGGGGTTAGGCACCTGCACAGAAAGAACGTAGCAGGTTGCATAACTGAAGCCTAAATCCTTAACTTAAGACTTAAGTAGTATGTAGGCCAACTATTGACCCCCTCCTACAGAAGGGTGAATTTCACCAAATATAATCAACATGTGATCAGTATAGCTAACCCCAATCATTCAAAAATCACGAATCAATGCACAAAAAAAATCATGATTAGCTTAAAAGTGACAGCGGAGATTCACCTAACCTCTGGACCCCAGAAGCTGGGGTTTTCCTGCAAATTCTGCAAGACTCTTCATAAAACCATGAGAGTTGGCAACCCTATATTAGATACAGATTTCCAGCAATACATTAAGAAGGGTGAGTTCTTAATCAGACTTATTACCAGATGAAACTATTCCCCCTGAAAATTAAAAGTTGTTCCCTACAACATATATGGCATGTACCTGCACCCATGGTTACGGTTAATTAGTGCATTTGTATCATTGCATATACAAACTCCATAAGCAGCCCAGTGCAGATCTTTGGGAAAACAGAGCACCATGATAGCGCTGTTGGCTGACTGTCTGTGGGATACTTTTAGCCAACTGTTTCAATCACGGCTGTTAAACACTGCTTCAAAGCATAATGATATCCAACTGTGAGACAGCTGAGTCAGGTGCATTTAGTAAAGTGCAGAGCACCAAATGCCAACACTAATTACAGCACAGTTGCACTAAGATTAGTGTTGTGTCTGACATATTTAAAAGTGTTTTTAAGAAGCCACTGGATTACTAAAGGAGTTTGATGAAGCAAGATAAGTGACAGCTAAAAGGACATTATGTAGAGTCCAACTTGAAATAAGCAAGCAATAGAGGCTGACGGCAGATTTTGGATTTTAGGTTTTGGAGGATTTGCTTCTTCATTTTTAGGGATCAGCACTGAGATCACCTGGAGCTCTGATTAAACAGCTGAAAAGTTTCATCACTCCCAGGTGTTTTATTGCCACCTGTCAACAGTTGATTATTTCATGCTTGTTTACCCAATCTAATGCTGAGGTGGAGTAACTCCCTGCTATCTCTTTGATACGTTCAATATGTTCAAACAGCTCCTACAGCATCTTAGCCTGGGATCCAGATCCATATCTCAACTTCACAGCTGGCCCAAGATGTAACTCTGTCGGAGGGCCCCTGAAATGAGAGCTCTTACTTACAATATTGTCATCCAGAGCCAAATATTCAAAGGGTGGAGCAGTGGCTTTGCCTGCCAAATGCATCCACACCCAGTGACAGAACACGTGACACTGTCCTCAGCGGACCCATGAAGTAGTTAAGGTCTTTTCATGGCCTGAGAGGAAAGCCCAGCCTGTAGGGGCTGCCTGAGGCGTCAAGCCTAGGAACAGGTACTTGAAGCTGGCAGCAGTGCCTCAGGAGGGTGAAACTACAAGAAGATAAGATGAGGAAAGGATCTTGGGAAGGGGTTGGATTTCTTTTAAAGTGCAGAGGAGAGGACTGGAGTTGGAGCACTCTCCCTCTCTTCTCCAGCCCCGGATGCAGGGAAGGAGTTTGTCTGCATGGCCATGCTGCTTGGCCTCCTGGCCTCCTCAAGGAAACATGCATGGGAGGAGGGCTGCGGGCCGGGCAGATAAGGGTCTCAAGCTGACTCACACAAGGGCTCTCTACTTTGATGTTCCTTTTCCCTGACCATATGTCTTAGAGTGGACACCATGGCTGTACCTGCCAACACCTCAGGCCCTCATACAGCTGCAGCGGGATTGGGAGAAAGCAAAGTGACCTTCTCACTGCCTTTACACCACCTCCTGACATGCATTATGGGTTAGCTTTTGACAAAGAGCTCAGGCCCCATTTAGACAATGTAATGTGACCCCAGTTCATGAGAGAAGTTAAGCACAAGCTTAATTGCCATGTGTGTCATAATAGGATTTGTTGGGTGCTGAGCATTTTTGACAATCTGCTTCCACTGGTGGGTGCTGAGAATTTGAAGATCTGCTGTTGAGCTCTTTTGAGCATTTGGCCCTGTGCGTTGCTTGGCCAGAGCAAGGATATGGCCTATTGTATTTGAGGTTCAGTGCAGAATTGTTATTATTTTTTACAATGGAAAGGATACTTCTTGTATTATACATTTTGGATAAATATGCTTCTATTGGACATGAATTATTGTAACCAAGATGGACCAAAAGTATCAATCATTCTCCATGTGGGATGTTAAACTTGCTGTTTTTTTCCTTCTAAGCCATGAGCAACATAGCATTTGTTTCAATCTAATAAATATGCCTCTATTGGACATGAATTATTGTAACCAAGATGGACCAAAAGTATCAATCATTCTCCATGTGGGATGTTAAACTTGCTGTTTTTTTCCTTTTAAGCCATGAGCAACATAGCGTTTGTTTCTATCTAATTAACTATTGAAATGTTTAATCTCGCATGTGATGATATGCTGGACATCAGTCATGTCATGATATATACACACTAAATCTAAAACTTTCCAGTTTCTTTCACTCTCACTGCCTCCTTGAATCACCTTCCTCATCAACAATATTAGGAGAAGCTAGCCATGAAGGAACACAAAGCAGGAAATGTGCTACATTAAAGTGTCCCAGCATTAAAAACAAGGTTCAGCATCACTGCTCCTTCCCATACAGCACCATCCCATTAGTAATACTTTCATTTGATTAGACTGATCCGCTGGCCCCTATTTCCTATTACTTAACCCCCAAACCATTATGTCCTGTCGAAAATAATTGGTAATGACAGTTTCAGGTTTAATATTTAATACAGTGGTTAAATGCACTTGTACTATTTGTGGGTATAGTTTCCATCGACTAATAAGAGAAGTGGGTTGAAATACATTTCAGCAACTGTTATGCTAGCTGAAAGCTAAGCACCATGTCAGTCATAATAGTCTTAAACACCTTCAGAAAAATGCCCCCTAGAGCCAATTTGATATTACATTGATTTGTTTACTTATAGCAGGTCCCTCTTTTTAGTAGCTTTGGCAAATGCTGTAAGGCAGATGGAGTAAGAGACACATACGTCCTTAAAGGTCAGCCCAGCATTTGAAATAAATCCTTTCCCATGATACTTTTGTATAAATGTTCTTGCGCAGAGGGTAAACTTTCAAACATGTTGCTTTCCTTTCTGTGTGGCAATGGAAAAGGAGGCTCGTGGAAGCAGCACTAAATTGAGCGTGCTGAGTGTGACCAGAAAATGTCACTATGCTCCTCTTGGGCTCACCTGTCAGGAAGAATTTTGGGCCAAGTAATCTGCTCGAGTAAGTTACTGCTCCACAAGTTGCTTCAACAGTTTTGCTTATTTACACCATCTGAGAATTTGGTCCTCTGTTTTTAAACCGATCACCCTCCTCCCCATATAGTGCTAGTTTTCCAGGTGTTTCTTCCATTAACGTTCCCAGTTCTGGATGATTATTGTTTATTACTTAGCTGATGTTGGCATCTAGAGGGTCCAGTTAAGATTGTTGCTGGGTATTGGACATGCATGTTATCAGAGACAGCCCAAAGGGTGGGAGGGGAAATGAAGGCAGAGAAAAGTGACTTGCTCGGGGTCACACAGCAGGTGAGTGGCAGAGCAGGGAAAAGAACCCAACTCTCCTGACTCCCAGTCCAGTGCCCTCAGCCACTAGAAATCTGCCTCGCCTAGATATAGGCATGATACAAGTTCCATCTATGAGAACATAAGAGCCTGTTTCTGCAACCCCTTGCTCATGTGAATAATGCGTGTTCAAAATAATGGGGCTACTTGTGAGTAAGGACTTGGATGAGTCAAGTTGTTCAAGAATGGTTCCTAAACATTAGGCTTAATCAGAAATGCACTGCAAGTCCCTGATACCATGAAGTGCAGCATGTCCTTTACTTCCATTGAAGTCTGTGTGATACATAGCATCAGGCCTTGAATTCTTCCCCACCACACCATTATCTTCAGGCCCCCAATATTGCAAACCCTTAGTCACACTGAAATGAATAGGATTATGCAAATAAGGCCCTGGAGGTGTGCAGTCATGCACAGGAGTGGCTACTAACTCCATCATTCACACTTTAACTGAACCTCTAACCAATAGGAAATAACTCACTACTTTAAATACAACTGTCTCTTATGTACCCCTCTGCTGTTAAACACTGGAATGAATGTCCTTAAACAGCTGGTGAACTGAGGGCATCTTCCTGAGTCCCAAGGTTGGGGGGGGAAGAGCTTTTATAACAGGGAAACCTCTGAAGTTGTACATAATAGCGGCAAAGTCAATTTACCAAAAAGGGAAACTAGATTGTTGGGTGGATCCAATGTCCAAAATGGACTCAGCCTTATTTATTTAGAGGCACAGCTGAGAATCATAACTCACATATTTCCTTTTATAAATGCCAGCATATAAACACAAATTTAGGACTTGAGAAGTGCCACTGGAAATAGAAGGACTCTAATTTTAGCTAGCGCATAGGTGCAACATGGGCAGCAATAGGGAAAATGTCCACTTATCTGCCACAAACCTAGCTTGGGGGAACCTGTAGGAGAGAGGGATTAGTTCTTCTCCATGCTCCATCGGGGCCTGATTTACACCAGTCACTTACACCATTGTGAAGTGGAAGTAAAACCCTACAAAATCAGCGTTCTCCACTCACCAGTGGTAGCATTTTCTAGTGGTTTTGCACAGGTGTTTGACAATGGAGAATGAATCTTTGCTCCCTCTCCAGAAATTACCAAGCAGAAAGAAAGAGACTTAAATAATTTCTTCCTGTTAAACATGCAAGTTTAGGTCAAGGTGGTTTAATCTGCCTGTTCCTAAAATGATTGCTTTAATATAGGGCCAGACTGTCCTAGAGAAGGGAAGGAAATTATGTGAGACACCTTCCCTAACACTTGTACTCTTGTATTCAGGGACAAGCCACAATTGCCATCCCTGAGCAATGTGGCAAAGCAGGACTGCTCCTTGCAAATGCTCTCAGGTGCTGGCCACTCCAGATAGGCAGGTTTATGGAACCATTCTGCATCCACCCATGCTGGCTTCACACTGGAACCAAGGGGTAGAGTAACACTGACAGACCCCAGTCGGGATTGAATCTGGGGCCTCTGGAGTTTAGCGCATGAGCCTCTACTGCACGAGCTAAAAGTCAACTGGCTGTTAGCTAAGGCTGCAGAGCAAACTCAGCAGTCTCAATCTCTCGCTCTCTCTGCCGCTAGACGGGGCAGAACACCACACCCAGAAGGTGTGTGGGTTAGAGTAGTACCAGGCATGCTTCCCAATATGCGCTGCAGAGCTTCAGAAGGCCATGTGCAATTCCTCACTACTCCCAAAGGCGGGGCACAACTAAGAGTGACGACAAAACCCAATAGGTAAATCAGTGCTATGACAGAGATCCAGTCAGGAATTAAATCTTTAGTAAATATAAATTTTGAAATCCTCCATTTTAGACCTCTTACCTATTCACAAAGGGTGACATTCAGCCTGTGCACAACTTAAACCCAGTTTAATCCCTCAAAATAGGTTTTAAGTGGGGCATAAGTGGTGCAGAGGCCTTTATGCTGACCCTCAGCACAGGGGTTAATTTCACCCCAAGAGCTTTTCCAAGAGATAAGGAAACAAGCTTTCATGTACAAAGTGGTTGAGGAAACCAAGAAACAGCAAAAGAATCTGCCTGCTTTCAAAGCATTGTATCTCACCTCTGCACTCAATAGAGAGATGTGTTGTGTTGACGTACTGTAGATTATACCTTAGCCAAATGGTAAAGTTAAAAGGAAACAAGATCCCTTGACACCGTTTTAGACAAACTATAATACGCCACTATCATTAAATGAAGTTTACAGAAGGGTTCTATTTACATGTCTGCAGAAAATAGCACAGGGCGCAGGACGCTGATTGCAGTGTAAATGTTAACTGTGGGACTGAACAGCATTTGCTGGAGGTTTGGAAAATCTAGTGCAAACAAAACAAAGAGGAGAAGATGGTCTTATTATCCAAGCATCCAGGCTGTATATCAGCTTTTCCTGGAAACAGAACAGCCTTCATTATTCAGGAACTCGCTAGTGCTGTGGAAATGGAGAGCCCATCAGCAATTTCAGAATTAATTTTGGATTTTCAGGAGTTCATAACTTGGCTGTAAAAATTTACCTCAGACTGAAACATAACATGCAATTGACCTATGGGTAGTCCATGGTATATGTTGGCTTCTCTCAGAACAGATCCTTGCAGATGCTTTTGGCATTGGCATCAGAGTCAGCAGAAGAAGAGGTTGTGGACCACGGCTGCAACCTTAAGTCCATTTCAGTACCTTGGGGAGGCATTGCTGACCACCAACCTCAGGGTGAATCTCCGCCCCATATCCTGAGCCTAGGTAGCTAGGCTGGTGCAAGTTTAATGTAATTCACATCTTATGTCCAGTGTGGGTGAATTTATAGGGGAAGGTATCAAATCCATTTAGACAATTTTCTAAAGAAATCCATTTTTTGGGGTGGGAGGTGGGGAGGGCGTCCAGGAGTTTGCTTTATTGTTTCTAATTTTAATGGTGTTTTTTCTCTTGTAAGATCTTTCACCAGCACTAAACGGAGGTAAGGTACCCAGCTGATCTATCTGGAGACTAAGCTCTGTTTAATTACAGAACAGATACAGCATGGACGGTGCTTCTTCCAGCTTTCTCACACTGCCCTAGAAATTTGCACCTACCCTGCCCAAGAAGATCACGGATGAGGGGAAAATAGAGTTCAGTCCATTCAAAGTTTGGAAGCTCTGCAGAGATTGCTAACCATTGTACCATATGCAGCTAGGCTGAGACCACCAGCTCCTTTTACATATATTACCAAGTAAACCTAAAAAGGTAGGGACTTCAGTTTACTACTGACCTGGATTGAATTTGAATCAGTGCCTTAGAAGTGAAAAGCTCTATTTATCCATTACAAGAACTGAGGATTTGGCCCTGTGTTTACAAAATGGAAAATCTGCAGGCTTTGCATTAATAGGGTTTGCTCTGGTGTAACTGAGAATTATCAGAACTTGACCCACTGTAGAGTTTGTAAAGTACTTTGAGATTCTGGATTACGTGTGTTACACAAAGTGCTATCTAAGGACTCAACCCTGCAAAGACTTCACATGAATAACTTTACTCAGGTGGGTAGTTCTACTGAAGCCTTTAGTGTTGCATGCCATTAGTATCATGTTGTCATTAACAACCCTTTAGTAGACAGGAGGGTCAACTGTGTCAGTGATCCATAAACAAAGACAGGTTTAGAGGATAAATTGTACTAGCCCAGCAGTAGCTGTTACTGTCTCTCTTTTCAATAATGCATCTTTAAAAATATTCCCTACATACTTATTAATACCATGAGAAGTAATGACCATCAATAACACTAATTTTAAACAGTCCCCAAGCACATTACATGATCTGCATTTGAAAAGTCTATATCCAATATCCACACAGTCACAAAGGAGCCATTAGGATCTCCCGGTCACCTACCATATGCTTGTGTGGGAAAAAATGTCCTTTACTTTTACAAAATTAACCCTTTCCCCACCAGATAAAGGAAACTAATGCGCAAAGACTTGCTGAAGTTTAGGGTTATGACACAGACATAAAGAACAGAATCCCAGAGCCACAGCACTTCACACCAGCTGAAGATCTGGCCCTTCATCTTTACCACGTCCCATTGCATGCTCTCAGTTCAGAACATGGTGTTATGAATAATAGGAATGTCAGTACCAAGGTGCAAAGATTGCTATTTGACGGCTGCGCTGATCTAGGCATCTAAGCACTGACAGTTGGCTACTTATTGCCACTGCAGAAGATTCGTTTTGTTTGGGAGGACAGAAGAAGTGGGCTTCCCCAGTACTGCCAGACCTTTAAACTGGGGGTAGTCATACTTACTTCTTCAGAGGGGTACCAGGAAGATTAATTTTGCCCATCACAAGTGTTAACTGTCAGTATTTATTAATTGCTAATCCAAAAAGTGACAGTAAGTGAAGGAATGAGGAGCCAGGATGTTAACACTCGCAGTGAAAGCATGGGCCCGCTGACGGGCGTCAATGGCAAGACTCACCACTGATGTTAAGGGGGCCAGGATTTCACCCCAGGTGTCTTCCAGAGACCATCTCTCTCCCCCGGCTCCCACTGACACAGATTTGCTTTCTGGCAGTGCCATATACTGTGGTAGTGTAAGTGATGGGTCTTTAGCTGGGGCAGGCGATGGGCATTCAGGGGCTGATTTTCAGAGGAACTGAGCACCCTTATTGATATCAGTGTGACTTGGGGAGGAAATGCGCCCATGTGCAGAGGCCCATGAGCCACGTAAGTCCTCAAAGCGGGGTTTAAATATGTTTGGAGAGGTGCACAGGAGTGCATTTCACTCTTAGTGCATTGAGATACAAGTGAAGCTCATTTCCCCACTCTGCCCCTGCCCCATTTTGTTTGCTATAAAAGTTTGCTACAAAATAAAATGGTGCGTGGTATAAGAGAAGGGTCAAATCGTGGAATCACAGTCTTGTGTATCAAAAGCCCAGAAAAGTGTACGTAAAGCTAGAAAGACACTGAAATTCTGCATAGATCTTGGATAGGTAACAATGATCATTAGTTGTTTTCTACCCCCAAGCGGAAGAAAAAAGTAGAAGCCATGATTCCTAATAAATTGCACATCACTTGAACATTTAAAAACTTACTTGCCAAAGAGGTAGGATGATAAACTCTCACTTCAAAGTTCATTTGCAAAGAAATAAAAAAAATGGAAAAAGGATAGAGCAGTTACACTCAAAGACTGAATCCGCTCCTGCCTCCTAAGCTCACAATGATTTTATCTCTGTGGGAAACTGACTTTTTTAACTTATGCATTTCTGTTACTGCATGCCATGCTGCTACTAGGGGATAAGATCCAGTGACACCGTACTTAGCTGTCACAGTGATGAATCAGAAAGGTGCTGTGGCTAATGCAGCCATGCAGGGGATAAAGCCCTCCCCATCTTCCCCTGTGTGGTCACTTTAAACGGGCATAGCTTATGGCTTGCACTGCAAGGGGATGTACATCAGATACTTCCTGTGCCTCATGAAAATGGGTGAGGGAGGAAGTAGTAGCCATCAGTCCACTTCTACATGCCAGCAACTGGAACAGGCCGGACACAAAGAGGAGAGCATGCTGCCAACCTGTAGAGGGCCATAGCAGATTATTCCCCTCAGGGTAGGAAAGGAGTACGAGGGGAGCTGTGCCTCAGAAGACTATTTGGGTTAGTGCCTCCCAGGGCTACTGCTTCACCATATGCCTTATGCAGGGCTGTTTCTAAAGGCATAAATAATTTAGCCTTAGCTAATTAAGAACAAGCAAGGGTTTGAAGCAGAGCCATCCAACCCAGTGCAAGAAAGGCTTTATAGAAAAATTGCCAAAGAGAGGTGACCTTACCGACTGCAGTAACTGGAGAGGTATCACATTACTATGTGTAACATCATCCTGGAACATATGAAGAAATATAGACCTTCAACTCAGAGAGGAGCAAGCAGGTTTTAGACCACTGGGATCATGTACAGACCAGATTGCTGTCTTCAGACATATTATAGAACAAAGTGCAGAGTGGCAAGCACCTCTTCTGATAAATGTTATACATTTGCAGAAGGCTTTTGACAGCGTACATAGAGACAATGATGGCATACTGTGAAATACCAGAAAAATAACTAGCATAATCAGAGACCTATATGATAATACTGTACGTGCAGCCGGAGAAGGTCATCAACATCAGTTAATGGTTTGCATTGGAGCAAGGCAAAGCAAGAGTGTATTATATCCCCACTATCGTTTGCACTGGTCATTGACTATGTCCTGAAAAAAGTAACCGCAGAAAGCAACAGAGGAATTGTATGGATAAATGATAAAATAGAATGGGATGACTTTGTTTTTGCTAATGACATTGACTTGTGCAGTTTATCATATGACTTTCTGGAAGAAAAGACCCAACTTTTGGTAGACACGGGTAAACAAGTTGATTTGCTCACGAACAAGGGGGAGACCAAATAAATGGCTATCAATATTCCTAAAGCAACCATCAGAGTAGACAGTGGAAGGAGAAGTAGTAAGTCATTTTACTGGTCTGGGGATTGAGATGTGCAATGATGATGACACCGTGCTAGATATGAAGCAACAAATATCAAAAGCAGCAAACAACTTTCATGAACTTGAAAGGATTTGGAAAGTAACATGATCCGCACTGATACACAAAATACCAATTTTTTAACACTATCATCATGACAGGCCTCCTTTATTGAGCAGAGTCATGGAGATCCACAACAATTGTTAAGATGACCAACTCATTCCAAAGTAAGTGCCTGAGGAAGATTGTCAGAGTCTATTAGAGAGAGTTTCTTACACAGCAGAAATTCTAAGCGGAGCGTACCACCTTAAAACATCAAACATGGCAAGAAGATGGATATATCTAGGACATGTGTTAAGCATGCCACCAACATGGCTTCCATGCCAAGTGGTAACATAGACACCAGCTGGAAAGAGAGAAAGAGGGTAACCTAAAGAAACCTTAAACAGATCTACACAGAAAGAAACTAAATCCATCCACATGACACTTGGAAGGCTGAATGGGCCAGCACAAGATCGAAATAAATGGTGGAAACTGGTGGATGCTCTGAGGGCACGGAAAGATAAAGAAAGGTTTCAAAATGAAACCCAAGAAGTAGCATAGGAAAGGGTTAAAGATTTCTGTCAAAGATAATTTGTCAGGAATCAGAAGTGGAAGCAATTAACTGTTTAAAAAAGAAAAGGAAGAGAATTTTTGTTTTGTCCTGCCCCCTGCTGCAGGTGGAGAGTTACACACAGGAAGCCATCTGCAGTGCACTAGAGTTATTGGTCCACAAAACCCAGGAACAATGTTACATGTTCTTGAGCACCATCTACTGGTGACTTATTTGTTAACTATTTACATATATAGAGAGAGTCATTTATTTTACACAGCAGTGCCATTTCACCATTGAGCATCCCCATCTGATCTAAGGGCTCGTTCCCACTAGCACTTACATATTTGAATAAAGCTGAAGCCCCATCTTTATTTACATCTATGTTTTCAGGATAGGGTCCTATATTTGCTTATTATTATTATTTAAGCCCAGATATACACAGATGGACTCTTTATAACTACATGGAACCTCACTGAAATCCCGTTGCAGTATCAGGGCCTTAGACTGTAAGCTCCTTGAGGCAGGGAGTTGGCTTCCTACAGGTTTGTAAAGCACCCACCCCCCCTTAAGCGTGCTAAATAAATACCATTCTCTATAAAAGGAGGAGCTGTAGGAAGACCAATGATGGGAACCACCATTTCCTTTTTTAAGTTCACAAAACAAATTAACAAGGACTTCCATATGCTGAAAGTTAGTGATGTACTGGTAATGTTATCTTCAGGACATAACATCTACAAGAGTTAGATCAGGGATGCATTTGATCTGCTCTCTGTAGTAGGCGCAAGCTGTTGGTTATATTCCTGTAAAAGTCAGCATTGTCACAGGTTCTTTTTTGGTACATTTAAAAATATCCTTTAGAATGTCTGGGCAGGCTAGGCAGTGGTGTCTGTAGTCTGAAAGATGTCCTGTTTAAGCACCGCTGTGAGTTTGTGGTATAGTTAGGGTGACTCTCTAGAACACGAGAAGGTAGCATCCTTCCAGAGATGGAAAGATCATATAATTTCAAATGGGCTCACTCACACAGACTTTGATGTCATGAGACTCTTGCTTTTCTTTTAAACACTAGAAATGAAGAATACTGCCATAAAAAATAATTGCAGGCTGCTGTAATATGTAGTTGTAGTGCTTGAAGAAGGTCTTGCAGCATCAAGCCTTTTACATCCTTAGACTGAGGATACAGTACTGAAAGAGTTAATTAACAGCAGGTTAATTAATTAATTAATTGTAACACTGGAATGTTAACTACCTCCTAGACCTCTCTAGGGGATGATAAATCAATAGTCAATACAATCTGACTAGGAAAGTGTGTGTCATTTTCAATTCAATGTAGTGGATCGCTTATTGTTCTGTTGGATTAAATAAGAATCACAAAAATATCATGCCTTGTAATAGAAATAGCATTTTCCTTCAGTTTGATTGGTAAGTAACGTGTTCTCCATCAACCAAAGAAGTGATGCAATAGCAGCTTGTATGGATGTAATTGTATATTTTGCAAGAATCAGAAATAAAGGTTTCAATGTATTATTAAAATCCTTGCTTGGAGGCAGGCATTTTGTACACCTGCAATCATTTTAATTGCATGTTCCAGATTTTTTTGTTTTGGAGAATTTTATGTCAGAAGCTGAAGTTAAAATGAATACCTGACAACATATTTTCCTGAGTTACAGTAATAAGTTTTTCTCTTTGGGGAAATGGAGTGGTTTGTACAGAGTGTTATATTTTTAGTTTTATGGAAAGGTTTTGGGAAAGATTGTGCCAAACAAAACATGTGCAGTAACCAACATGCAAACTACTGTCAATTAAATAAGTCTGGAGGCCAGAGGAGAACAAGCTTGGAAACTAAAGACTAAATTCCAATCTCTTAAGAAGTGACAGCAAAATCTTGCACTGACTACGACTGTGCAAGTCTAACTTTCACGTTTCTGGATGATGAAATTACCTCTCTTGGGGGAAATTTTTCCAAGATAGACATTTGCCATTTTTGCAGGAGAAGAACAGCTTTCTCATGACAAACTACCAGATTTCTTAAAAATGGTCTTGTGTTTTCACGAAAAATTTCGGGCAAAAACCAAAAGCACACGAGAGAAGATGGTCTTGTGGTTAAGCTACTGAACTGTAATTAAGAAGATCTAGGTTCAGTTCCTGGCTCTGCAGATGACTTCTCGTGTGACCTTTAGCAAGTCATTCAAACTAGGTGTCTCAGTTTGTCATCTGTAAAACAAGAAGAGCAATACTTCTTTTGTCTGTCTTGTCAATTTAGATTGTAAGCACTTTGGGGGTAGCGACTGACTCTAGATTCCTCCCATCTTATCCTCTCCCAATGCTATAACCACTGAGTTTTTCCTGCACAGATCTTAAACTGCTGTTCCAGAACTAGAACTACTGTAAACATGGACACAACCCAAATACCAGTTTTAGTCACCAGGGGTTTGTTTACACAGCAATGAAAAAACCCGTAGCTGGCCTGTGCCAGCCGACTCTGGCTCACAGGGCTGCTTCATTGCTGCATAGACTTCTGGGCTCAGGGTGGAGTCTGAGCTCTGGGACCCTTGGACTCCAGCCCGAGCCCAGAAGTCTGCCCAACAATGAAACAGTCCCACAGCCCGAGCCCTGTGAGCCTGAGTCAGCTGGTGTGGGCCAGCTGCAGATTTTTCTTTGCTGGGTAGGCATACCGAAGGAGGGACAGCTCAGTGGTTTGAGTGTTGCCCTGCTAAACCCAGGGTTGTGAGTTCAAACCTTGAGGGGGCCATTTAGGGATCTGGGGCAAAAATTGGGGATTGGTCCTGCTTTGAGGAGGGGGTTGGACTAGATGACCTCCTGAGGTCCCTTCCAACCCTGATATTCTATGATTCTATGATCTCCTCTTGCATCCCTACACAAAAGCCTGAATCCCACCAGAGAATAATTTTTGCTCTTTAACAACCCCCCTGTAGCTGTCTAAAAGGAGGTGGGGGCAGAGGGTGAGGCCCTGGCTCTCTAGTCCCTTTGTGCTACCTATCAGAGCTGGCCAGGCCTGAAGGAGGGACTATGCTGCACTTTCTTTCAGGGGGGCATAGCAGCCAGGCCCAATATTCTGACTTGAAAGATGAAATCAGGTCTGTATCCCATCAAATGTTCCTGACAGAACTTATGGCACAAGATACCCTGGAGAGACTCGGTGTACCAGCTGACGATCAAGCTAAGGAGCAGAAGGTGATGTGACAATGGTGGTGGCTGGCAGAGGAAGAGACAAGATGCCTGGCTCTGCACTCACATCTACTCTCCCAACAAGCAGGCAGAATGGTGCAGTAGACAGGCCCTGGGGCTTGCCTCGTTTGTGACAATGTGCAAGTCTCTTAGCCTCTCTTTTCCTCTCATCTTCCCCCATCAAGAAACTGGGGGCAATGAGACCACTCCTTTGTAGTCTAGGATGAAGTTTATGATGAAAAGTGCTGTGGGTCTGATTCAAAACACATTGAGACTGTGGAAGGATTCCTATTGACATCAGTGGGCTTTGGAGCAAACCCAACACAAGTTCTGAATACAGTTTCTATCAGGAATGACTCCTGTAAAGCCGGAGGATGAGAATCACATGGGCCTGACTGATTCCACTTACACAAACACCTGTGCAATTCACGGACTTTCGCAGTGCTGCTCCTGATTTACACTGGTGTAAGTGGGATGAGAATCAGGTTGGGAGTCTTTTGGGCCATGCACCTATCCATTTGTCATTCTTTTTCATTTGACCAGGGGCAGAAGGTTGGACAGTGGCAGCTCATGCTCATAGCAAGGACACTTCCTTCAAAAAAAAAACCTAAAAAAAAAAACAACCCCCACACCCAAATCTTGAATTTCATTAAGCTTAATGCATTTGCAGCCATTTGGATTTGATAGAAAGCCCTTTCCCATGTAGTATTTAAACTCATCAAGAGCACTAATCAATGACTGGTAGTTAAATGCCTTCTTAACTTTTTATGTGCATTGTCCTTGTGCCATGTGCTATGATGTCTTTATGGCAGGATCATTAAGGAGAATCACAAAGATTAATAAAACTATAAGGCAAATTGGACGCAAGGGGTTCCATTAAGTAGAACAGGATTACAGACAAATGAAGCTCTGTGGTATTTTGAAATATACTATTTTAATTCGGGTTTCTTTGCATTCTGTGCTTGCTGGTATTTTTTTCAGTCATCTATGACACTCGTACTAAATGCGTGCAAAACAGGTCAGTCCTTGTGTAAGCTTGGAGTTGAAAAGAGTGTGTGTGTTCCCAGACTTCCATGTTGCTATTCTGCCTCCTGGAAAAGAGCGCGAAACCTGGACTTGGAATTAAAATAAAAGGCAGAAAAAAGAAGCATCCACCTAGGATGTTTTTATCCCAGGTCAGAGCTTATAGCTAAAAACAACATTGGCCTAGATGGCTGCCCTAGATCTATGCGTAGAGGCAACAACTCTATTTAGAGAAGATAGGCTATACAGAAAAACAAGCTGTTGGGTTTGATGCAGGAATCCCAGAGCTCAGTGCCATAGTCTGCATTATACAGGTCCATGAATTATTACAGTGATCTCCTCTGGCCCAGACATCCGTGAGATTTACAGCGGAAGGGCTCAGTCTTGCCCCTCTGGAGGCCTCTTTGCTCAGTCTGGGATTGCCCTGATGGAGGGGACAGAAAGTGGGCGGATCAAAGGGGAGGAGTTGGTGGGTCAAGGATGCACACTGTTCTCTCTTCAGTCCAGTGGAAATAAGTCAGCAGCCCCCAGGTATATGATCTTTTCCTGTGGAGTTGAAAGCCTGATTCTCATTTACACTAAGGCCACTTTGCTCTGGAAGTGTAAAGGGGTTTTAAAGTGGACATAAATCACATTTGCAATGGAAGGAACCTTAGTTGCAAATTGAAATCCAGCCCTTAAGGATTTTAACTCTCTGGTGCACTGATTCATGTAGGCATTGATGAAGCTTTCCTTGGACTACCACAGCCCATGGAAGAAGAAGTGGAAGAAGTAGTAGCAGTAGTAGGGCTGGACACCAATCCTGAAGGCCCCATAGCCTCTTTTATGCAATTATTATTAGACCTTGACACAGCCATAGTAAATGAGGAATTGGGATTTTGCCTTTCATGGGTTTGTGGAATTACAACAGAGCTGGCTGAAACTTTTTATATGGAAATTTGTTGGCAAATGCCATTTTTTCTTCACTTTTTCTCAATAAACATGTTTTGGGAAGTGTTCTGGTTTTCACTGGAATACTGGTTTTCCGTTTATCATTCTTCTTTGTCTCCTCCTCTTCTGCCCCTCCTGACAATCATTTTTAAAGGCAACACAGAAAAAGGGGTGGGGTGGGGGGAAAAGGAAAAAACTGAAGAAGTCCCCAAAATGAAAATTCTAAAAATTCTAAAAACAAATCCTTGATGAAATACTGAATAAATGAAATCTTGATCTTTTCAAAAGAGTGCAACAAAAATGATTTTTGCATGAAAAAAGTGTTTTCTTGTTTCCGCTCAGCTCCATTAAATGGTTTGCAGTTCCTCCATCACTTGTTCCTGACATTGAGAAGGCTTGTGGTTAGCATTCTGAACCGGGATTCAGGATTGCAGGTTCAATGCCCAGCTCAGCCACAGACTCCCTGTGTGACCTGAGCAAGTCTCTTTTAATCATTCTGCACCTCAGTTTCCCATCTGTAAAGTGGGAATAATAATTCCTTTCTTTCATCCTTTGCCTTATCAAAATGTAAGCAGTTTTGGGCAGGGGCTTCTCTTGCTATGCTTATAAACACAGCACCTAATATAATCTTAATCTTTTTCCACGACAGGTTAAGGGGAAGTTTCCAAATCCCATCAGGTAAAGAGCTGCAGTTTCTTTCAAGAGTTTTGCAAGCTAACTTGTTTTCATCACTATCAAAATTGTTGTCTGTTTTTAATTTTCCTCTGTCTGGAACAAAAAATAAAATCTCAGCCCTGTGCTTTAGTAAGACACTCAGTAAAACTGTTATTGTTCTACTGACCTATTGTTAGCCCCAGTGGTCTTTAATACACAAATTATCAGCATGAAAGACCTTAATGGCATCTTCGTAGCTGTTTGGTCCATGGAGTCAATAGGCATTTGTAGAGCCAAAAAATAACGTGCTGTGTAATCCATGCACTGTGTTGTTCATGCATCATAATTATACATATTGAAAATCCATATGGAAAAAGTAGTGGTTATGTACACATAGTAGCTGCTTATTAGACCTGAGTATCAGACTTTTCTTTAATTACCAAAGGAACCAAGTCACATTGTAAACAAATGGCTTCACATTCTATTTTGAAATCATGCTAATTTGGTGAGTCAGGACAGCCAAAAATCAGTAGCCACAAATGTTGTAATAATTTCTTTGGCCTGCACTCCATGAATTAAAATGGCCCATCTAAAGTCAGCTAAATATAATGCGAAGATAATTCTCTCTTGAGCCGAGGCATGAGCAAACTGAGTCCATCCCTTGAAACATTACTCTCTTCCAGCAAGTTTTCACTTCGGTGCTATAGCCATTTTCAGTTAGGGGCAAAACCTCTCCCAAGCTCATAGCACAAGTAGCTGGACTGTGTGCTGGGGAGAAAGGTGGGGAAAGAAGGTTACAACAGGGACTAGAGAAGAAAAAACCCACAAGGTCATTTAGTAATAGCAGAGCAACTTGTAGCCACTGTTGGCTACAGTAGCTCCTATTCCCATGCAGACATTGGCTGATGAAGAGTCTGCCAGTTAGGTCAGAAAATGGGTTTATTTTCTCCCACAGAAAAGAATTAAACAAAACGGAACTGTTTCAAGTTGGAAAAGCTGCTGCAATGCCTCATGGGAGTTGTAGTTTGGGTGTTTATGCTCCCATTCTCTATGGCTGGGCTCCCTGGACAGACTACATTCTCTTGTGTTGCATCAGTTTCCCCTCCTGGAGAGGAAAGAGAGTGCAACATGGGAGTCCATGGCCATGGTACAGAATCGGAGATGTAGTCCAGCCAGGGAACCCACCCCACAGAAGATAAATGGGGACAAGAAACCACTGGAGTACAACTCCCATACATCAATGTGGCAGCACAAGGAAATCAAATTTTTGGGGATTGGGGCAATATAATTTGAAAATTTCCAAAGAAAAGTAGACACTTTTCATGAAAAAAAATTCATTTAGTCAAAACCCAAGTTTTATGTAAATTAGATTGAAATTTTTTGACCAGCCCGACCACCAACATCAGATTTAGTAACTTGATCCCATGTGATTAAATAAAAACCTCACAGTGAAACTTACAGGGTGTTATCAACATTCCCTGTGAGAGTGGCATTATTTCTAGGAATGTGACAGGTAGGTATCTTTTTATTAACCTTATTTTGATAGCATCCACAGCTGCCCTCACTGCCTTTTGGGGGAACTGCCTGCCATCACTAGAGAAATGCGCCATTCAGAAGACAACAGACCGGTTCTCCTGCATTAGAAGCTGCTCTTGGGACTCTGGCATTGCACACCAGGAGGATTTCTGCTTTGTTTAACACAGCAAAAAAACCGTAGGTTGACACTGTGATGTTAAGAGTGGTGGATGCAAGTACAACCGATAAACAAACACGTCTTTGTTTTAATACTGGGGAGTGACTTATTGTAGTTAATTATAGGAATTTACAGCTATTTATGTGAACTCAAGAAAGCAGAAAACATTCATTTGTTGGTAGTGTAACTGCTGGGTGGAGGCAGCCTAGATGTATGGAGAAGAATGCTAGACTGTATCTTGTTTGTCTTGTTATGCACAACTTTACTATGTAAATTTGAACTTCAGTGAGTAGCTTCTTGGCAAGTTCGAATATATAATTATATGCACACACAAAAAACCATGGAAAGTGACATTTAAACATCGTTTCTTTGTCACATATCAGTTAAAAATAGAAAAAAAAACATATTTACTTGCACCTGCTGCTCACACGCAAAATATGTCATTATACTCAGTGTCCATTTCTGTACATAGAGTTTTTATGAAGAAAACAAAGTCAGTTTGGTTCAGCCCTATTTGTCTCATTTCAAGCCGCAGAGGAGCTGCCCTTATTGGGGAATGGTAAACAGAAAACAAAATCGACATCAACTACAGTTCATTTGCAGGAAAAAATGTATATGCTACTTTTGTGTGCATTCAATAATTATCCCAGCAACACTGTGAACTGATGGGGGTGAGTTCGAGGAACAGGTTTTTCCTCCTTTCAGAGGCTGCCTGTGCAACAGCTACCAATGTAAACACTCATCATCAGCAGGCACACTACTATTACATGAAATATTTGGATAAATTGTAATGAGCCAGCAGGAACCAAGACAACATGGTAGTCTTGGTAGGCAACCAAGACAGCCTGCTATTATATGAGTGCTGGTTAAAGGCTTGCATGGTTCACAGGTTTTTATTCTGGAGGGGAATTATTGATAAAACTCATTTAAATAATATTTATATAATTCATGATATTTGCCACTGATGTAGTCATCAGAGGGCCAAAGCTAATGCTAAAGACGCCCTGAATTAAATTCCTGGCTCTGTAGAATGATTAGTTTAAATTTAAAGTTAACAAGCTTCTTAGGAATGATCTAATTCGATATCTAGAACTCGTAGGTGCTTATTTGGAACAATAAGCAGTGTACCTGAGCACATCAAAATCTTTAATGCTTTTATCCTTACAACACCTGAGTGAAAAAGGGAGGTGCTATAATCTCTTTTTTACAGAGGGAGAACTGAGCCACAGTTCACACTGTGAGCAAAAACCCGCAGTACCAAGTCTCAGAGACCAGGTCAGCTGGCTTGGGCTCCGCGGATAAAAATAGCCATGTAGACGTTTGGGCTTGGGTTGGCGCCTGGGCTCTGAGACCCTCCCCCTTGCCGCGTTGCAGAGCCTGGGGTCCAGCCCAAGCCCCAACATCTACACTGCAGTTTTATAGCCCCACAGGCCACCCCCGTGAGTCCAGTTTTAGAGCCCTGAGCTGTGCTGCAGATCTTATTGCAGTGTAGATGTACCCAAAGTGATTTGCCCAGGGTCTGTGACAGAAGTCTGTGGCAGAGCAGGAAATTGAACCCAGGTCTGCAGCTAGCATCCTAACCATATGGGAGCATCCTTCTCATAGCGCTTATACAGTAATAGGGCCAGCGGCTTCCTCCCTTTGCTCAGCCTGTAAGCAGTCCTGTTGATTTCAGCCTGAGCAGAGAATGGGTGCAGTAAATAATGAGGCCCAATCTAAGTGTGTCAGAATCTGCCCTTTAGATCTAATACTTTGAGTTCAATACTCTCTCAAGCTCTAGTTGCCCTTGACAAATAGTTAAAATGTAATCCAGAGAAAGAAACACAAAGAATAATCTTACAGATAGTCCACTGCATGCTCCATATGCCTAGGTACTCCACAAATCATATATACAGGGACCAGGTCAACCGACACTGAAATGCAGCCACCTCTGGGGTGAACATGGCAACAGTTGTTCAGCTACACTTAAAGGCAGAAAGGGAAGAATTCCGTGCCCAGCTGAAACCACAGGGGGGAATTTACTGGATGGAGGTTAGTGAAATATAAATATTCAAACCCATGGATTCCTTCTACTCTTCTGAATGATATTTCTCTCTCTCTCTTTTGAGAAATGATGACATGGCTAGACCTTTACCAAATGATCCCTGCCTAAAGGCATCCTGTGTAGTTTCTGAGTTTAATACTTTTCAGTAGTTTACATACTGTACCTCAAACATACTGGTCAGGCATTTCAGAAGGAAAAGTGAACAGGCTCCTTTGGGGTTACATTCTCTCTTTTTGAGCTACTCCCCCCTGCAGCTTTTAATGATTATTTCTATCTAAAGAGATCAATGGAAATTCTAAATACATTCTTCTGATATCTGGACTTGTAATCAGTCACAAACAACAATTACCCTTTGTGTGGGTGTCTGGGTTGGTAACAAATACACCAAGCATAACAGACCTGGGAAGATACCACAAAGAATACCAATTGATACTTAAAATGACATATGGGATCATAATAGCACATTAACAAAAATATTTAAAAAACAGAATGGGAAGTCTGTAAAGCTGCCTATAAACAAGACAACTGGGTGGGTATTTCGTTGATGAAACCTCCTGAAATGGCAAGTGAAGCAAACTGCACAATCTGCAATTGGTGCTTCTAAAACAGGGCAAAAAACAAACAAAAGCACCCAAACACAATCATAAGGGGGGAAATTAAAAAGGAGACCCAAGCAGTATTTTTTAGCTAGGATACAACACTGTTGTTTTATTCTACATCTTCTCCAGAAAGTACACATGTGAAGCCTGCTTTGTTCTGCAACATCATTATTATTGAATTATGCTTAAGCGTTTGTTCTGATTTTTCTTTTGTTTTTCATTTCTCTGTCCTTCAATTTTTGTCCATTTGCTCCTCTTAAACCTTCCCCACTCCCGCCCTAATTTTAAGTATCTTTCAAAGAATATAGCTGCACTGCAGGCCTGTTATACTTCAATTAATGAGGAAAAAAATCTGACCCTTTTCATAAACACTTACTATTCAAAAAGGCTTTCCTTAAGTCTATTTAGGTCTTTATTTTCTCTCTCCCAGGGCAAAAAATTATAATTCATCCTGGTACTACTGAGAACCTTCTCTAGCAAGTGCTAAACAACCAAAAATTCAGTGGCTACTGGCTAAACTTCAAAAGACTGAACATAGTCCCAGCATGGTGGCTGAACATAGAAGTTAGCAAGAGTTGGATGCATTTTCATTACTGAAGAAACCACTTTGATTGGGTCTAATTCCTTTGTGAGTTCTAACTGTTCCTGGCCCACATTTATCATCCTTTTCATTTTATTCCTGTCTTACTCTGGCTATAAAACCTCCTTCTCCACTCCTTCCCTGCTCTTTGGGAAGCAGGCGATTGCCCCAGTTATTTTGAAAGGAAGGCTGCATTAGCCAAGTTACTTCTGTGAAAGAGACAGGAGCTTTTTCATACCAGATTCACATTTGCATAGTGGCAAGCTATGAGCAACCACTAAGTATTTTCCAGGTGTGTATTTTTAAGTTTACCTTCCCCACAGTCCAAGGGCCAGCTGGTGTCATCAGTAGAGCAGGCCCCGTGAAAATTTTCACAATTTCAAAACTTTTCTCTTTCTGCATCAGGGTGAAAGAGAGACCTGAAATTTTTTCATGAAAAACAAGGCACATCCCCCCATCCCAGAACAGCCAATAGCCCGGTGATTAGGGGACTCATCTGGGATGTGGGAGACCCAGATACAAGGCCCTACCCTCAATCAGGCACAGCAGGGACTTGGACATCTCAGAGCAGTGAGCCCTAAACACCAGACCACCAAGCTATTGGCTATCTTGGGATGGGGGATGGTGAACTTGGGGTCTCTCTTCCCCCCTGCCCCGTTCCTCCTGTCTAACCCATCCTGGGCCTGAGACACCTTTCTAGATGAAAGCTTTGTCAAAATGGACGCAGTCTCATGAAAAGTTCCAGTTTCGATGAATCAGCATTTTCTAATGGAAAAACATTTTGTCAAAAATTTCCCAACCAGCTCTAGTTTTTAGGCGCATTCCTGAGCATGGGCTGGGGCATGCAGCACCCCACCCAAGGAGCAGCCCCAGGAGGCAGTGTGACAGGATCACAATTCATTCCCTGCTTTCTCCTAGCTCTGGGTCAAGTGGTTTCAATTTGCTACTGCACCATACCAGCACCCCAGCATCCTTGCACTGGCTCAGCCACGAGGCCTGGCAAACGTGTGCATACAGGGGGAGGCTCAAGCTCTGCCCACCCCTCCCTGTCCATCTGCCTGGGGGCACAGAGCAGCTGCACTCTTATTCCTGTATGCCAGGGTCCAGGTAATCCCGCTCTACTCTCCTGCTCAGGCATGCAGTTCAAGTCCACTCTAGCCCCAGTTGTCTGCAAGGTAAAAAGCTTAACAAGGTAATCTTAAAATGCAGTTGAAAGCCACCTAATATACACACATAGTTTCTTCAACTCCAATTTGAAAAATACTCCCCCCACCTCCCGCTGTTCATACTAACTTCTTGCTAGCTTTTGTTTTCCACTCTCTTAGGCATGCACAATGGCTTGCTTTTGTAGGGTTGCTCTGTACTGCTGGCTGAAAATGAAGAATTTTTAGAATGTGTTTGAGAAGGGGAAAAAAGAACATCAAAACATTTGCTTTGCAGTTGCCTCTCCCCAAAAGGTTGACTTTGCAAATAGAGTCCAGTGTGTAACTCTGGATTCACATTGGTGCCATGGAGATCACAATATGGTTGCTCTATCTTTTCAAGTGGTAGTGTGCGCCAATTCTGTTCTTATCCTTGTTATACAGCAAGTTAACTCTATCGATTTCAGTAATGCTACTTCTCATTTACATTGTGTAACAGACGGAGAGTCAGACCTGGGAGCTAAAGTAAATAGAACAGAAGGGATTGGTGCTATCAAATGAAGATATAGCATTGGTTCAGTTGTCAGGATGCTGGACCGGGAGCCCATTGGACCTGGGTTCTAATCTCAATAGCCCTTGACTTGGGTGATCCGGTTAAGTCAATTTAGCTCTCCACGCCTCAGTTTCTCCATCTGTAAATGGGACAATGATTCTTTTCCTCATTTGTAGAAAGCTTTGAAATCTATGGTTAAAATCATTATCTGGGCTTGATCCAAAGTCCATTGAAATCAATGGCAGTCTATTGACTTCAGTGAGATTTGGATCAGGCCCTATCAGATCCAAGTGTTATTAAATGGGATTTGTAAACAGAACTGAAAAATTTACCTTATGGAATGTGGTCATTGTGCAATTGAAAATGTTGTTTTTAATGAAATTTCCCCATTTTTGGATGGAAAAATTCAAACCACCACATTTTGTTTCAATGAAAAGTTAATGTTTATCTCCACATTTCCAAATTACAACTTTTTCAGAATTTCTACTTCTGCAAAACTTCGATATTTTACATCGTTTCATCCCATTTCAGGACAGAACCAAACAACAGAATTTCTCAAGGGACAAAAATTCCATTTTCTGAACAGCTCTGCTTGTCCATTTTACTGGCAATATGAGCGTGAGTTGCAGAACTACACAGCAGAGGCTGCCACATTTTGCTGTGTAGAATAACTGTCAGGAAGATATGCCACATATTTCACTTTACTGATATGTATGCCACATGGCACAAAAATCTAAGCCTCCTGTCCGTGTTTTGGATAAGTAATTCCAGTTCTTCATAGTGTTCTCCTACATGTGTCAGCATAAAACCTTTAAATGGAAACAATACTCATTCAGCTTCCCCCTCCAAGGCATGAAGTTTCTTAACATAGCTTTCAAGAAAGCATTGTGTTAATTATCACATACAGACACATGGTGAGTATCAGTTCATTCATGATGAAGGAGTGCTTCAGAACTTTTGACATTTCATTGGGGTTGTCTGAAACAAATGTACTAAGTTCACCTTTAAGGAACACATTTGGGAATCAATTATGACTGTCAAAATAACTCAATTTACCAAGACAAAATAATCCAGGTGGTCTAAATCCTTATAGTATTTTGACATTTGCAAACACATTTTGCTAGCCATTAACCTAGCAATTCTAGTTCCTAGAATGCAGCAGAGAGGATTATTCCACTGGGTGTCTGGAACAAAGTATACTCTGAAAACAGACATCACTGAAGTAACTTTTCCAGCAGGTAGATGCTAAGTGGTGAGTGTGAGCTCTTTGGGGCAGAGACCATGTTTTGTCAGCTGTGCCTACAGTGCCTAGCGCTATGGGACTGAGGCCTCTAGCTGCTTCCACAATACATATTATTAATAATAAAGAAATGTGCAGTACATGGATTATATGGACAATAATTAATCAGAGAGCAAGAAACTCATAATTGCAAAAGTCTCAGACTAAGTGAAAAAATATTCCACTGAACTCAAGTGAAGCCAATAAGCCTTAGAAATTGTTTAACATGGCTTGTTCTTCATTCTTTCATTAACTGAAATAGCAGTTAATGCTAATAGGAATGACATACGCACACAGACAGGCAAGTAAAGTGCTTGGAGTGCTTATGTGGTGACTGTAAATATCATGGCTGGAAATGTATTGTGCCAAGGAGAGACACAAGCTGTTAGTTCAAACCCCTACTCCGTAGAAAACTCACAATGCATTTTCAATTGTTGAAGTGCCATGTTCAAGAACGAGAGACAAGATGCACCTTCTGAACCAGTGTTTATGACCAAAGCAAATTCAATGACTGCTTAATGATGGTGTAAAGAAACTTGTGTGGTGCTGCTCAAGCTTTGCTGTGTGCAGCATGCTATCACATGACCAAACCTCTACTGCATAAAATGGCAAGCTGGGGAAAATAGATAAGGAAAACATTGGTACTGAAATATACAAAGAACTGCAGATACTCTTTATTGTGTAATGCATTCAATTATAGTGGTGTGGTGTAAGCAATTTGTAAGCGTCGCTCAAGTATATATAAAAAAAAACACAAAGCAGAAAATTTGCAGCATTCATGGAACCTTTTCCCCCCACTCTGGTTCTGAATCCCACTTTTGAGATTTCCTCAAGGTATAAACAGGAATATGTAGATTTTTAATTTGAAGTGACTGAGTTGCATAGGTCCAAGAGAGTACACACTGTGCTGCAAATCCGGACTACGGAATGGCAGGAACCAAAGGTTGGATTTGAACTAACAAGAACATTCAGATGTTTTCTCCTGTCCACCAGACGAGAATTCTCACTTTGCTTCACAGGGGCAGGGACTACATCTTGTCTTGTTATCAATCAAGTGCCAGATTTTGTCCCTCCTTTCTCACGTTGGGTGCAATTTACCCTGTGCAGTGGATAAGTCCTAGAGGAACCCCAGGCAGCTATGTTTACAATAACTATATACGGTGGACTTATGTGGAAATTAAAGGTGGCATAGACTTTATGCTGGCCCTCTGGCCAAGGGTCAGTTGTGCCATCTGTGACTAAAGGTGGCAGAATGCAGCCCTAACCAGCTTAATTTGGACTCAGATCTTTATACAAAGTTTCTCAGATATCAACCTACATAGATTTCATTCAACAACTTGAAGGTGTACTAAGTTGTCCCAGAGAAAACAAAGTCCATTGCCAAAAAAGACAGAATCCCAGTTCTTATTTCTACTGATTTATACACCTCAAGGTGTCCAGAGCACTGCAAGTCCAGTATTCCAAGCAGCATCATTCCCTTGTTCACCTTTGCGAGTTATGGTGAAAAAAATTCCAGAATGTTTTTTTGGTCCCCAACAGGAGCCCTATCCCTTCAATAAGGGGGAACAGCAGATGAGACTTCAATCAGCGTAACAGTAATTAATTCAAGTCTTAATTAATTAGTCCCAAATATTTTATACTCTGTGTAAGAAATACTGCCAGACAGTTTGGTTTGAATAGCCAAGTTACACTGAATTGACTCATTGAATATGTTGCGGTTGTATGTTTGCCTCACTTGCCTGTGCAATGCAATTCATGTTCACAATGGCTCCTCAGGGTCCTCTCTTAAATAACCTACTGAAGCCCAAGAGCCTACTCTGTATAAGGATCTTAAATAAACAAACAGGAGTGAAGCCTCTTCATCACCACACGTGTGATTTTTTTGCACAATAGGGTTCTTTAACAGAAGATTTCAAGCTGCAATCCATGTACCAGTAGCGCATTGGCAAGCAGCTGCTGGTGGTCCAAGGTCTGATCATATGGGGCCAGATTTTCAGTTCACCTCCCATGAAAGTATCGAAACAAGAGCTAGATTTTCAGAAGTGCTCCACACCCAGCAGCTCCCATTAACACTTAGGCTAGATTCTTGTGCTCAGCAGCCAACGGACTGAGATCTGTGGAAAACTCGGCCATTTGTTTTGGTGCCAAAATGAGAGCGGAGTGTCTCTGAAATGTGGCCCCTGGTGCTGGTTTTACCTGATTTCCAGCTGCCAACCCCCATTAAAAATATGCCTAAAAATATATTAGCTGCTTTCCTACTTCCACTTTTCAGAGATCCATTGTGCCTAACTGGATTGTGCTCTTAGCAGTATAAACCAGAAGTACCTCCGCTGAAGTCAGCAGAACAACAGTGAGGGAAGAATCAAGCCCATTGTACAGACAGGAAGGTATCATGTGGCCCTTTGTATCTAGGAAGAAGAATCTAACGGAAGGGAGGATGAAGAACTCACGGCTGTGTTCTGGTCAGGAATTATTATTAGTTTTTAAGACTGAGCTAATGACATGTAGGATACCTCAGTTTCTAAAGGTCCTATTTGATCCCACCTACAAGGGCAGAATTTCTAACCACATAGAAAGATAGCAGAAATGGGGCCAAATAAGCAAGCAAGTTTCTTATTTTTTTCTCTATATACTTTAAGGAAATCTTGAACTCATCAGGTATGTAAGTTAAAGGAACCCCCAGGCACTTTTTGCTTGCTTGGCTAGCATCATACTCTAGTGTTCATTGACCTTGACAGCATTACACAGAAACTATTTTCACATGAATGAATTATTCTTGAATAATTTCACCAATATGTTAAGAGCAAAGACACTTTTCTGGAAATATTAGCTTTTCCCTTTCCCCCTTTTATCTTCAATAAACAGGTATTATGAACCTTGCCAAGACAATCACCTGATTGGCTCATGACGGGTTGCTCTATGGACTTACAGCATTTCAAAGCACCACGGGCCTGTCCTTCCTCTCACTTACACAGGTTTTATGCCAATATGCTTGACAAGCTACCTGTGGCTCTTAGACTTGGGTTTTGAGAGGACTCGTCAATAAAAGCTGGGTAAATAAAACAAAATCCTGGAAATCTAGGATTTACCCCTAAGGTGACAGAGATTAGAATCAGGCCATTATTATATACAATCTTGTTTTATGTTGTAATCTAATTTCTTCTGGGGTTGTCTCCTCCCCAAAAGTTAAGTCTAAGAGTCATAGTTAATGACTATTGCATTTTTTCTACATGTAATTCTTCCTGCAGTAATTGCACCTGGTCGCTCCTTAACTTCTCTGGGCAGAGCTGATTTCCACATTTTGTTTTGCTGTGAACCCTCTTTGGATCAGAGTTCTCTGATTGCCTAACAATTTACCCAATGCAGGGGAAAAAATCCCACAACCATACTGAAAGGACCAGTTAACTCCTCATACCCTCATCAGCTGCTGCATTTAACTTCCTCTCATATTTCCAAATATCATGCAATTGGTCTGTCGGACAAGAGTTACAACAAACAGCTTCCCCTCATGGTCCTATTTGAAACAACAACTTTCCCCTTGAGCAAAATACTCCACGCAATACTATTTAAATATTCTTCTAGGTTATGGATGCTATAGTAACCTTACCGTTAGTACTTTGAGGTCAATAGAACTATTCACAAAATATCACCAGGCCACTGCTGCAAATCAGATACTTTGCTCACCACAGACACGATAGGATAGAGGGGGACAGAAAAGGAACTGTTATAAAATACAGGAGGAGTTTTACCACAGCAAGCACAAAGCTACCTATAATCAAACCCCCAGAAGGTACTCAGTTCAGTAATTTAAGAAGAAAACTAGGACCTATACTTTAAAGATTCCATAGACTTCTTGAGGTCCCGTCCCTTCCCTTCTATGATTCCAATATAGGAAGCCCATATCTGTAGAGCACCACCAGGTGATATCTAGAATCCCTGGAAAAGCATCCCCTGCTCTGAAACTGCTTTCTCCAGTACTGGTTGAGAGGGTGAAGAGCTTGTATTATATAGGGCCCCAGGCTCCTCCTACTCCCAACGTGCTTTGCTAAAAGGAAAGTAATAGGAAGTCTTAAGTTTATTTATTTTTTCCAATAGGAAAAACTTGCTCCTCGCTGTGCTCTAAATTTATCACTGAAGCTGGGTTAATGTCTTAGGGTTTATTTCCTACTCTTTCCTGAAAGCAAAGCTAGCTAAAATGGAGGAAAATGAGGAGTCCTGCTCTCATTTTCTCTCCAGACCCCAGCTTTGTGGCCCTAGCAGCAACTGGTGTCCAGCTTCCTAAAGAGCAAAAAGACTTCTTTTCCCTCAGGCTGCTTCTTTTACCCTGTGACAGCTTACTCTGTCACAGTAGGGTTCTAATTAATGTAAGGATGAGCAAAAACAGTCCCCAAGTAAATTATTTGCTGTTAATTATTCACTTGTCTCTACCGCCCACCTTACAATGGATTCTGACTAAACATTCTTAACTCCTGCCACTAACAGGCCAGAATGTAGGTACACTCTTGTACCTCCATTGTTGCAGTGCTTTATTTCATGCATGTGCTTTTGGTGAGCATAAGCAAGAAATTACATCTAGTTTTTAGAAGACAACAGGTTATCATCAAATACATTTTGGTCCACTGTCTAGGAAATACACTTGGCTATGCACTTTGAGTGCAAAATATTATTCTTTTTGTCTGTAGAACCTAATGTATAGTTCTCATGAAAAATCAGAAGGTTATAGACAACCTGCAAAGGTTTTTGCACTTTCAGTGATCCCCAAGGACGTGCTTTTTTGTTCAGGTCGAGCAGTTTGCACAGTTCTACGGACAAGCATGGCAATTAAGCATGTCCTCATTCTACAAAGGATGACTTTTAAAGAGATACCATTCTTCTGTTAATGGCTTTATAAGACCACAACCCCATCAATCATTGGCATACGGTATAAGCAGCATATTAGGCAACTTGTACTGAAAGAGGTGCTGTGGCTCAAGCAATTTTTTTTTAGTTTCATACCTGACGCGGCAAGCCCAGAGGTGCTGGGGCTATGAACTGCCAAGCCTAGAGGTGCCAGGGCTCAGCCTTGCGAAGCCCTGGCACGAATTATGCACTGATATTAGGTAGAATTCCACCAGCACTCTGGGTGGCTAGTTTGTTAATCATGACCAATGTGTCTCAAGGATACGGGTGGGCTCAAGTCATAAAATTTGAATCCAGATTTCAAACACTCCACAGTTCAGATTTCAAACACTCCAAGAGTTCTCACTCTTTCCATTGGAAAGATGAGGGCCATTTACAAACAGCCAGCACTTTCTTGCATTAGTAGTCCTCAGAAGACAAGGGACTACTCATATGAATTAGTCCTTACTAATATGAAGGGCTCCAGAATGCGGCCCAAAGTTTGTATCTGGATCTAGCTTTGGGTTTCAAACATCCTCAAAAGTTCCAGTTTGGATCTAGGCTTTTGTTTGAGATCACTTGTACTCATTTGATAAGAATTGCTACAATCCAATATGTGAAAGTATTTGTATTGCAATCCCTAGTAAATCATAAAGTTGAACATGTCAAGCTTTCAAAGGGCAGAATATGAGAAAAACTAGAGATTAAATGATGTGGGACATTGGTAAATCCCCTTTCACATAGTGACGGCAAAGGACTCCCCCCACCCCCTTCTCCTATAAAGCAGCTGTATGCAAATAATACAACAGTTTATGATTTTAACTAGAAAAACCTCACCTGATAAAAAGTATTGCTTTACTGCGTGTTGTCATTCCTTTGTGGGACCATGAGCCAGCTATGGGCTAGGGATCTCTCTTTTTGATTTTTTTGTCCCTCCACTGTTCTTCATCCAGGCCAATATATGGATTCACAGAAAGGTCAAAGTCCTAGTTAACTGTCCTTAAAACTCACCACAAATTTCCTGCTTTACCATAACTTTTCCAAACTTTTTAAGAACAAACTTCTGTTTATTGATTTTTTCTTTTTGTCTGCATATGTTTTATTGAAGAAATTTCAACACTAAATAAAGTTAGTACAACAGTGTTTAAAAATGAAATAAAGGGAGTGTAGGAAAGAGGGATTGTACCTAAGACCATGATATTGCAATGGACTGTGTATGGGCAGACCTCCACTGAAGTCAGTGAGGTTCCACATAAGCACAGTGGTCCCTTGGCTCAGAGTCTGTGGTAGGACTGGGGCCCTTATTTTGACTAACTATAACAGAAAATATTAGGGCTGGTTAATAATTTTGCCACAAGCTTGCATCAAATTTATCAGTCAATTTACTTTAGCTGTGTCTGAATTTGTGTGAATTTAACTTCAGCGGTGTCTACTTTTTTGAAAACTTTAGTGCAACCAACATTTATTCACCTAGTTTGAGCCATTTTGAGTGGTTTTGGATCTGGCCCAAAAATACTTGTAAAAGGCTAATTATACATTTCCTCAATTAATTATGCCTAGGAAGAGTGATAGGCTATGCTGAATAAACTGTCCTCTGGTGTTGTTTTAGGAATGACCCTTTATCTGTGGCCTAAATGTACCTATCTGCAAAACAAAATTCTCTGTTTTCTAGGATTAGTTCTCTTCTTTGTGTGTCAATGACCATTAATAAAAAGTAGGTAATATGTTTTTTATATGGGGCACTGCAGATAACACGGTTCCCCCTATCCCTGGTCAAGGTCCTGGCACACAAGCAATTAAATGAACAAAAATACAATCTCAACATACCCTTGCTAGAACTCGTACATAGAACTACAACTGCTAGTAAGATTATAGGAACACTTGAAAATCTGAATCAAAATGGAATTTGAGTCTCAATTCTAATTTAAAAGAAGGTTACAGTAAGTGCTAAGAGTGCTGGTGGGTTTTTTAAGCTTATGGGCTTACAGTATCCTGTAGTTTTAAAAAAATGCTTTTGGAAATTGCTGACTAGCATTAGTAAGGTATGGGGAACCATTGCCTGTCCCTTCCCAACCGCACCTCTTCAATAAGTATAAGTGGGCAAAAAATTAGAGCTGGTCAAGAATTTTTCAATAATTTTTTTTGTCAGAAAATGCTCATTCATTAAAACCAAAACGGCTTGTGGGAAAGGACCCAGTTTGGGCGAATTTCTTGGTTTAAAAACATTTTTGGAAAAAAAGTTTTGAAATGGTCAAAACTGGTTTTTGAAATGAAAAATTCTGGTTTTGGGGGGGGTCAAAACAACTGTTTTAAAAATTAAGCTAATTATAGTGAAAACAATTTTAAATAACGGATTTTGTCCCAATTTTGATTTTGAAATTATCAAAATGAAATGGTTTGACTGGCCCGAGACTTTTTTATTTCAGATTGTCAATTCCTGAACATTTTTGAGATTTGGACTTTTCATCCTGATTCATGAATGGGAAATTTTTTTCACAATCTCACATTTTCCCAGGGTAGGAAAACTATTTCGCATTCAGCTCTAAAAATAACCCATCTCCCCACACTCCCATTTATAGATGGGAAGTAACTCTTCCCCCT
Source organism: Chelonia mydas (assembly GCF_015237465.2). Classification (NCBI taxonomy): domain Eukaryota; kingdom Metazoa; phylum Chordata; order Testudines; family Cheloniidae; genus Chelonia; species Chelonia mydas. The sequence continues at coordinate 11,980,365 of NC_051252.2, read as the reverse complement.
TCCCAAGATCTGTAGAGGGGAAATAATTAAAGTATTTTGGATGCTATTGTGTTGCAACTGTTAGTAAATGTTAACTTTTGAACGCAGATGACTAGGACATGCACTAAGTAGCAGACATGGTGAAGTGTTATGCTCTGCCATACTGGATGCACTTAGAAAGCCTAACTCGAGACGTGGGAAGCCCTGCAATCTATTTAGGGTTTTGCCAGAAGTGAAAGTGGTGGAGCGACAGGTCTAGTGTGAACTGGTCAGCCAGTGACATTGGTAGCATTAGCGTTGGCCTGGGAAAAACCCTGCATGGGCTCTTCAATCTAGCAGTCCTGTCTCTAACACATGGGGTACCTCAAATACTTTATTATGCTCTTCGGGGTCGTGTGGTTCGAATCACATATATAGAGCTATACACACCCAGAACAAAGCAGCTCTTAGTCAGTCAGTCTGAGGGTCCTTTTCATTCTGAACAGAGATGTGAGGGCAGTCTAGATGAGAAGGGACAAGATATATAGACACTCCGGATTTAAGAGCAGGTGCAGCAGGGAATGGGAATGGTGTCTCAAAAGGGCTACTGTAATAGATGCTGCATTAGATTTTTAAAAGTGCTTAGCATTAGCCTAGTGCTGTTCTCAATGAAGTCAATAGCAAGCTCCCTTTGACTACAATGGCCAGCGCTGAATGCTTCTGAAAATCCCCTTCTCCAAGTACAGCTGTGCATATTAATCAATTTCAGCTTCCTGGCTATTTTAATGTGTGGGGAGGGAGGAATCTAGAATTTGAGAGTATTATGAATGCTATATAGAGAGAAATCTCACCCTTTCCACTGTGAAATTTTGCCATAGGCAAAATATAACTGTTCCCAGGAAGAAATTTCACTATTTTCAGCAAAACAGCCAACAGATCCATGTGCAGCTCTTGATGATATTGGGTAAATTTTTCAAAGCGCCTAAGTGACTTAGGAACCAAATTTCCTTTGAAAGACAAATTTTACTGATAAGACGTGTTTTAAAGAGAAGGGAAATAACTTTTGTTCTTTGGAATTTTTGACTTTCAAAGGTGGCTTATGCCTGATGTGCTCTAATAAGGATGTGTGTGAAGTTTGGAGTTTGCAGCAACTGTGGTTATGTAGCTACAATGAGCTGCCAATAAGGGAGACACACATGGCTAAATTTCATAATGGCATGATTTAATTGTTTTCTCTAACAAAGCTTGGCAAGTATTTTATCCAGAAAATGTCCTAGACAGTTTAATTGCATCACAACGACTGTTCAGGGGAAATTTGGAGACTCAGTTCCACCATGAAAGTGTGAAACGGAAGGATTTGAATCCTGCTTTAAGTGAAAAGCTCATTGCAACTTTAACTATGAAGTTGCTACAAATGCCTCCGTAATATAATCATGCATATAGGGCTGGCTGACAGCAACCTCAATTGCTAGTTGCCAGACATATTACATATCATGTTGGAAAGGGATAAAGCTTACACTTAATCTGCAGAATAACACATCACAACATCTGTAAGGGAGCCCCATAGCTGGCAGACTTTCTACACTCACTGCCAGTTTAACAAAACAAATATTGACACAGCTTGTTTCATCTTGGTGGCTACTATTTTGATCTACTTGGCCTATATCATAGAGGAGGGCTGGGGAATCCCAGTGCCTGATGGACTCACCTCCTCACTATTATGCACAATCATTACAGTGGAAGGTTAAGAAACCTCATTTCGTGGGGGGCTGCTTGGCAGCTGCCAGCAACTGCTGAATGGGCACTGAAGCTTTACACTTTCTATGTATTCTGTGCCCTTGCTGAGGAAAGATACGGTGACAGAACAAAAACTGACTGTCTTTCAGAGGTGCCAGATTAGACTCTTCCAATGCTGGCCAAAGAGGCAAAATTTGTCAGGCCCCCCTGAAAGGTCACAGCTGGTACTTCTATGAATTTCCTTATTACACAGGAATGAAGCACAGATTCATAGAGAGAGACAGATGGTAAGTGGCAATGTTACTTGTACTAATGTGCATGTGAGACAAAGAGCTTTCTGGCATACCCCTAGACAGGAATCTTTTCTGCCTTGTGTCGGGCAGGGGATTCAAGCCAAGTGGTTTCCCACCCCACTGGGAAAAATCAAATATTACTCCTTCTTGCTTTCAATGTGTCTGAGTCACAAGTAGGTTAGTATAGAGATCTTTGCCAGAGGTCCAGACTCGGATGGACAAGCCCAGAAAATACTCTGGCCAGTTTTAGTCATGTCTGTCTCCCTCTCACTCCTCCATGCACATGGGTGTGACAGAGAAACTGCTGAAAGCCTGGTTTCAGAGTAGCAGCCGTGTTAGTCTGTATCCGCAATAAGAAAAGGTGCCACAAGTACTCCTTTTCTTTTTGCTGAAAGACTGGAAGCGACCATGCTGATGAGGGTGAGAATCGGCAGCCTGGAGCAGGAGGGCCTGAGGGAAGAAAGGATTTGGATTTTAAACATGTGTATTAATCATGGCTCAAAATATATATGTGGCTGGGAAGGGTAAAGGATTTTTTTTTTTTAAATGTGCAGGGTGTATTCATTATGGCTCAAAATGGAATTTTGGGGGTAGGGATCAGAGGCTATCTGGGAGAGGATAAAAAGACATTTTGCACATGGCCTGAAGGAAGTAATTTCCAAAAAGGAGGAGGGCCAGGTTTTGATCTTGCTGACAACAGGACTAAATCTGGGATAACCTCATTGATTCCAGTGGAATGACTCGGTTTACGGCAGCGCTTTAGAGATCAGGATCTGCCCTGTAGCGTTCAGAGGATAGTGAATGAGGAGACTATTTCACACCCCACCCCATCTGTTTACTTGTGAATTTCAGAACGCACATGGCATATTCACTGTCATCTTGGATGGAGTTATAGCTCAAGCTAACGCTGAGGCCATGACAGCAGAATCTTCTAGGAAAGACCTCAGAGCATCACAGGCAGCTCTTTCGGGGATGATAAAATGTGGCAAGCATTTGGCAAATGCTTGTTCAGAGCCCTTGCTGGTAAAGCAAGTTCTGTAGTCAAGTGGATAACTTTATATCCTGGGAGTCTGTGCGGAAACCCAGCTAACCTCCAGGACATCTGATAGCTTAAAAAGTAAAGACAGTTCCTGAAATTGAGGATCAAAAGGAGGAGGAGTTAGAGTAGGAACTGGCAAGTCAAAAGGGAGAAGAGGGTTTTTCTTTCAAATGTCGTTTGAAACGTGTGGTTCTGTCGACAGAAGAGCACATGAAAAGGCAGGTCAGTATTTGCAGCGTACGTATGAGTTTTGCCCAAGTCGTAACAGGGACTGGGACTCCACAGCCAGCTAGGGGAAGGACGACAACAGCTTTTTTTAGACCTCTCACTTTAAAACAGTCCCGCTCTGATGCAGCACTAGAGCAGAAGACAACATATTTCACATTAAAGGCAACTGACTTTAATTAGGCCTTTCTTGGGCACACGAGATTTGATGGCTTGCTTCCAAGCAAAATGAAGAGGACTTAATGTTTAGGAAAGGCACCAGACTGACAGCACAGGAGACTAAGGCCTTATATATGTCTGCTGAACAGATAGCACATGGGCAACAGCGGGCAAGCTCTCCCAGTGTGCCTCTGTCCTGTTCTGGAGGCCTCGTTCTCTCAGGCTGAGAACACCGGGGCCGATCCTCAGCTGGGATAAACGGTCACAGCTCCACTGAAGTAAAGGAACTGACAAAAATTCTGCACCAGCTGAGGATCTACCCCACAGCCTTTATGCTCCTTCATCCAACAGCCTCTGCTGACAATGGCATAACAGATGGCCATCACTTCCCAGTCCAGCTACAGTCTGGGTGATGAGGCCATAGGCTCTCAGATACTATGGTGATGTTCATGGTGTAAGAACCTGAAGAGAACAGTCATGAATTTTGATTAATAATATTTGGGTTTAGACCAGTGAACTAGAGGCGAAGCACCTCAGCCATCAATTTCCCTGTGAACTTGAATAAAAGCGAACAACTCACATGCAAATCATTAAAAACAAAACATTTCCAAGCTTTGAAAAGCATCTGGGGATAATTTTTTATTCTCTATTTTTGTAACAACAGCCAAGAAGGTGAAAAACAAGAGACATTTCTGCATCAGTTTGGTTTTCTTCATGTGTGCGAATGACTTCCACACTCTCCCCAGAGAAGGCAAGGAGGGTCTTTGAGGATGTAGACAAAACAGAACAGTAGGTGTCTTCCAGCTCCCATTGCAGCCAATGGGAGTTTTGCAATTGACTGCAGTGGGAATAGTGGATGATCAGCATCTTTGAAAACCAGTTAACTTTTACTGGGCACCTAATTTTGGCCTATATTGGCTTGTCCCACATCAGGCAAAGTAGCCTATCAGAATTGACATTAGAACTCAAAGAGTATGTCTACACTGCAGTTAGAGGTGTGACTACAGCATATGTAGACATACCCTTGGCAAGGCTTTGAGCTAGCTCGCTTGAAACAACCATAGCAATAAAACAGTGGCAGCCTGGCTGCCATGTCTTCACTGTTATGGTTATTCCAGCTAGCTATGTCAAAGCTATCTTCAGTATGTCTACACATGCCGTAGTCACAATTCTGCGTGCAGTGTAGACATACCCAAAGTCATGTGCTCAGAGATCTTGATATGCCATGGATTAAGGCCCTGGTTCAGAGAGGTACTTAAGCATGTGCCTTAGTTTAATCATGTGCAGAGCTCTGAAGTCAAGGGGAATACTGAGGTGGTTAAAGCTAGGCACATGCTTAAGCATCTTGCTGAAATGGGGCCTAAATACTATTGCTGTAAACCAGTGCACTGGGTCTCTTGTGGTGCAAGTTCTCTGAAAACTCATCTACAAGGGAGGCCTCAAGTAGCCAGCACAACCCAAAATATAGGGTCTTGTTGGTCAAGGAAGACATGTGGCCAGGACAGCTGGAAATGCATTGATTCAGTTCACCCCTACTGCTGCCTCTGTGGCAGACCCTTTATGGAGCTCTTGGTAGAACTTACACCTGCCTTGCCATGAGGAAGAACACTACCTGATCCACCTGGGGCTGAATGATGGCTTGCAAGAGGCCATGCTGGCATAGAGATGTCCAATTTGCACCTCACTGCACCAGTGGGATGAATCTATCCTTATATATATATATATATTTATTACCTAGAAAGCATTCCCACCAGATTGTAATTTTAATGCTGGTAGAGTTGGGGCCTGAAGTTCTTAGCTGTGTCCCTGTGTGGTTTCAACAGGAAAGATACCCACACTTCCTCCAGGCATGAATTTCCTTAAATACTCTGAACATAAATACTATACTTCTGCTAGTATAGTAAACTTTGCACCCTTAAGTCTAAAATTGTGTCACTACTTTGGCCATTTTTACAGATGGTAGTGGCTACCATGACACACTTTTCTGGTGTCTTGTATAATGACAGGCTCCAAACTAAGTTGCTTTGGGGAGGGGGGAAAAAAGACTAAATTGAATCAGCCCTCATTACTTGTAGTTGTTTCATATCTTTAAATGATTCTGGTAAATCGATAAAGCCCTGCAAAGTGGCTGTTGTCTGCTGATTTCTAACTCTAGTCAGTGGCATCCGCTCTTTAGTGCCCCACACACTTGCTGTGTAGCCATTAGATGAAAGCACGATCACCTGTCAAACAAACTGCTAGAACTGTGATAAATTAATGATCAAATAGCACAGTCTGATGTACAGTAGCAGTGCTGAGGCTAGTTACAACCAGGCCCCATGCTTGAAAAATGTAGCTGACATTAAAAAAAAATCAGCCATTAAAGAAAAATGTCATAGAGCTTTTCAAAAACAAAACAAAACAAAACAAAAAAATACAACAATAAAAAACCCTCTATTTAAAAATGGCCACATGCTGATATTCCAGAAAAGAAAAAGGGGCAGTTGTTGCTGCAATCCATTTTGTGCACCGTGCATTTGCAAGGCAAGGAACTCCGCGCAGCTAAGCAAAGAGGAGGCTTTTGTATTTTGGGTATGTAATGCTGTGTACAAATCTGTACCTTAGAGGAATCCTCTGGCAAATTGTGGATGTGGTTCTATGTTTGGAAGGGATGTGCTCAGAGCTTTCTCTCTTTCTCTCACACCCCCCAACCCCCATTTTTCGTAATGCTTTTGATTTTTGACATCATGAGTAAAATATTTCAAGGGAGCTCCACATTCCTTCTAAATATAAACAATACAAAATAAGCCTTTGCTTTTGAAGCACTTGACATCCTTTGAGCTTTGAATTTCAACTCCTAATAACTCTTGATGCGCGCTGCATTAATGTATAAAGTCCTTTTTGTGAGCTAGAAATGGTTCCTCATGTCCCTCCTGCCATTGGCTTCATAAGCTTAATTTATTCTTTTTAATATAAAATCTCATTACCTGAACATGACACTACCACTTCCATTTTATCTTTGATATAAGAACAGAGAGAAACCAAAATCAAACCCTTAAATAAAGTCTGTAATCATCCCTCACTTTTTCTTGCTTTTCAAATTTCTAAACAAAATTAAGTAGATATACCTTCCAGGGCACACGAAGAAATGTGAAAGGTAGTGGGGGGAGAGGTGGGGAGAGAAGCACGTTACTTTACAGTGAACTAACAAGGGACATAATTACTTACATAAGCAGAATATCTTTTTCTTGATGATATTCCTTCACCCTTATTTTGCTACAGCACTGAAAGTTGGGAGCGGGTGGGGAAAAACTGAGATTATGTAGAACCTGACCTATGAAATAAATCCTGATCAAATACAATTTCTTAATCTTGATGTATTTAAAGATAATTTTTCCAAAGTCTAACTTCCATACAAGTACCTTTGACAAGTACCTTTTTTGTTATCGTAACGGATTTTTAGCAACAAGAAATTAAAAACAAAAAACCTGTCTCCACAACAACTAACGCAGATTTACACTTAAGTTAGGACTTCTTGAAAACTGATTTTAATAGAAAATTGGAGTGATGACTGTATTTGCACATGAAAGCATCAGTTTCATGCACTAATGGCAGTTTCTTCATGTTGTTGTTATAGCTGTGACTTAAGCATTGACTTAAATTATGAATCTGGCAGGGCTCAAACTCCGTGATCTAATTATGTCTTGTGGTTTTCACTGAGTCTTTTGAGGTGGCTGGTTGCAAAGATAAGGACTCTTTTCATAAGGAATATGTTTTTCATCAGAATCCACATCCTAGATCCTGCAGGATCTTCAATCTCTGCCTACTTCTGTGGAAACCTTAAGCCAACAAACGATGGTTTACACCCCTCAGGGAAAACTATGTTTTAGCTGGGAAATGTCAAGTACTTCCTCAGAAATCATAAGACTCTTGTAAAGATTTCAACTCTCGTACAGTGCTTTTCCCTCTGAAAACAATAATAATCAGGGTAGCGCTTGTTTGAGGCTACCATCCTGTATCCGTTGTTGAGAATGTCAATTAGAATGAATGAGGAAATTGCAACACTGAATCTGAGTTTCTGAAGCTTAGTTTCCATGTATCCCAACATGCTTCTGTTACAAGCTCAGACATAGCTCATGCTTTGACAAAACTCATGCTTTGACACGAAAGTAGGTTTCAGAATAAAAAATCACTTCAAACCCTTCATGTATTATCAATGAAGAGAACAGGCCTGATTCTCCTCTAACCCCTATGGACATTCAGAATAACCGCCCTGAAAGTCAGTGGAGTTACATTAGTGTAAAATCCAAGTTAGTGAGAATGTACAAAAGTATTAGAAAAAAATCTTATTAAGGAGAGCGAGACCATATGCTGTTGGACTAACAGGTAGATTTGTAACACTGATTTTGATGTAGGAAGCACATGGTACAATATTTACATAAAAGGCTATGAAAATAAGACAAGGTAATTAAAATGATTGGTTTTGGCAATTGAGTCTATTGTGTTACTTGTACACTGTTTACTTTTCCAATATTACTAGGTATTATGTTACATTTCATTAATCATATTCATCACATTTTCTTCCTTAGATAAATAGTGTGACCATTACCTCCACCTATGAGGGAAGTTGTAGAAAGAAAGAGAATATTTATTCTTGTTCAGGATATTTCTCACTCATACACTTAATGTTCATTTTGCAATTTCTCAAACCCATGCAGCTGCAAGGGTAATACTTCCAGTTTATGAAAATGCTAAAGGAAACTACTACCTAATTTTCTCTTTAGGTGACAGTAATTTGTTGGTGCTAAAATTTTGTAGCAGAACAGGTATGGGTAAATGGAAAATAATATGAAAAAGAATCAGTTATAAATAGATACTAGGGCAAAGAAATTATTAGAGCTAAATACACCAGATAAACAGCAAATTTAAGCTACTGATTTGACAATCACAGACAGAAGGGTTTTCAAAAAACAAACAAGCAACAATTAGTCTGAAATAATCCATTTATCTCTTCTGCAAGTGACTAAAATAAAGCAAAATTAGATAAAACAACATGTGGGGAAACAACTAAATGATAAAAAGAATGCAATCAGATGATATTGAACAAGAATTAAGAAGACAGGGCAATAATGCATAGTTCATTTGCTTATTGGAGGCTTTGATTCCTTCCCTGTGGTAATTGTAAAATTTAATAATATCTGCATACTTACACAGTTCTGAAAAAGTGTTACCATTACACATTGTTATATCGCTGTAGGTTGAATGACAAACGCCCAGGGCAATATTACCATCAAAGCATGTGACATACCCAACATGGATCTTCTAATCTTCATACGGATGACAACTGTCATTTTTAAAGTGCATGGCAAATGAGGAGGGCATAAGAAAGAACACCTATCGTTTGCATAGCTGGTAGTTTTGAGGACTATTTAAGACTATACAATGTTTTAGACCTCTTATAAAACCAAGATAATTCACCTGAACAGATGTATAGATTTCTTAATGCTTAAAAAATGCTGTCCAGTTCTGGGAATAACCATGTGTTCCTTTGAGAACTCACACTCTCTTAGCTAATATATACAGCTAATACACTATCTACCTTATGTTTGAAAAATAGATCAATGTCTGAACCAAAGGTAGTTAACATACTGTATCAACAAACAGCCTTGCTTCAAACTTTGTTTTTTCTAATGGTAGCAAACATCTCTCCCTATTTATTTATTTATTTTGTAGCTTTGCAAAGTAAATAAAAATCCAGCAGGCTGTTGATTTCCATTAACATTTTTTTGCTCATGTAATTTTAAGTTCTAGGCCATGTCTGGTTCTTTTAGTTTCTCTGTGCTACTGTATATGGAACAGATGGTGTGGATCAACCACACCAGTATTTTGAATAGGATTGTCACTTTAATGTTCACATGGAGTTTTCTTTTTAACATTTTTTCTCATTATAACAAGGCTCAGTGCTGCAAGACACCTTTTGTTATGTATATATGAATAAAAGCAGTCAGAACAAATTTCACAAACTGGGCAAAGGAACCAGGAGCTGACAACAATTAATAAACAAAAAAGACAAGACACTGTATACTAGATTTAATCTTTTCTTAAAATTTGCCTTCCTGAAACTGCATAATACATTGGTCATGTGCTTTCAGCAGAATCTAGGTTTAAAAAAAATATGATTTCAAGAAATGTATAATTCCCAGAGGTCTTAGAATAACAGATGAACAAATTTTCTTTTGCTGATATGATTGTATAATTATTAGATTTCAAACATTTCAGAAAGGAATATTCTGCAAGACTTTGTTCTGTTTATACACAGCCTATTAACAATGGGGTCCTGGTCCGTGACTGAGGCTGCTAGACACCAAGGCAAGGCAATACAATAAATAATACATAGTAATACCTGAAAACCTAAAATACCTTACTTGCAGTCACTGTCAGATTTAGACAGGTTATTAGGTATGAAATCACCAGTCAAATGTATACATCTAAGAAACTCTTTCTATATGTGCTATATGAAAAATAGCAGGCCCTTTATAGTCAGTTGGATTCTTTCCTTTGAGTTCAGTGGAAGAAGATTGGGCTCAGTATAGCAGAGCAGAGGAAGCAAAAAAGCAGTAAATATTATTTTTAAGTTCCACAAAAACTGAGGCTGAAGAGAAGCTTTTTCCATCTGAGCTTGTTTCTGTTTTCTAGAGTACAAGCTCAATATCTTTTGCTCAATAAATGATTTACCGATGAGAGAGATGATTATGAGCCACTCCCGTGGGGAACTGGATCTGAATTTTCCTAAAGTCTGAAGGTGTTTGGAGCCAATGTTTTTGGTTTGGTCCATTATATAGAAAAGGGACAATTGCAAAGTTGGGATCTAGATCCATTGTTTGGAGTGTCATGTGTGTAAAACGACAATAAAACTATTGTAGCTCTTGGGGGCAGGGACTATTTTTATTGGGTGTATTGCCCAATGAGGCCCTGTTCCTAACTGGGGACCCATGGGTTCTACTGTAATAAAAACATTAAATAGCAACAAGATACAAATGTGCTCATATTGACTTTTCTTCACACGCACATGGAATGCAAAGCATTCGTTTTCTCCAGATTGGATCCTCTTGAAATAATTTAGTAAATATGGCTATATTTTTTGTAATAAAATGCTTGAAAACAGAAACAGTATTTCTTAAAAATAACCCACTATATAAAACGCATGGCTTTATATTAAAATTCATTCATTTTTTAAAGCTTGTCTTATACTAAGATGCCAGTTGCATCTGATACTGAAGATGGAGACACTATATTATAGTTAGGCAGAGCAGCAAAATACCTAATCAAGGCACTTTGAGCAAGGCCAGACTTTGCTGTCAGCCCTTCACTACTTAGCACTTACCAACCATGGAAGAGTCCATTCAAACCCATAACGGAGAAGAGGTGAACAGGCTTTTTCAGTCAGCTGAGAACAGCTGACATGGAACTGCACCAGCTATATCAAGGTAAAAGCTAAGGTACAGTGCTTTTTGATGCTGTGTCAATAACCCATAGCCAACGTTCAACTGCTGTAGGGTCAGAATTTTCCCACTGGACACAGTTCTGAGTAGGAGATCACCAGGCCTGTAATAAGCAACTGGCCATGGCCAAGAAAGCATGAAACTGGAGAGAAGATTTTTGTGCCTGTGCTGCCTAACTCACCAGTGCAAGAATGAGCTACAAATTGGCCCATAAGTTATATTTTCACAGAAATGATGACTGTTGTTTTTTTAAACTCACTGGACCAAATCCAGTAGTCCCTGCTCCCAGTCCATATCCCCATCAATCATAATCCCTGTAAAGCAGATGTGCCTAAATTAGCGGTTCTCAAACTGGGTTGGGATTCCAAAATGGGTCGTGAACCCATTTTAATGGGGTTGCCAGGGTTGATGTTAGACTTGCTAGGGCCGAAGCCCGAGTCACACCAGCTGGGGCAGAAGCCAAAGCTCAAGTTACAGGCCCCCCACCCTGGGCGGAAGCCCTTGGGCTTTGGCCCCCCAAATCGGGGTGGTAGGGCTCGGGCTTTGGCTCCCCCCCTCCTGGGGTCGTGCAGTAATTTTTGTTGTCAGTGAAGTTTGAGAACCGCTGGCCCAAATGCATGAGTTAAGCATGGTTTGCATGATTTTGACCCACACTGACACAGCACAGTTCTGGTTTTCTAACGACTGAACTAGGTACCGTTAAAGCATCACAAAGCCAGGAACCTCAGGTTACACATCCAACGTTGCCAGTTCGCATCATTTTATCATGTCTCACCATACTGGGTGTTTTTTTTTAAACCCCAGCTTCTTTTGATCACACTAGAATCTTAGCTTTCCTTTAGGTTTCTAGCCCTTTTGGTTATGGAGAAAATACTGAAAATTGACCCCCATCTACCCTAACATCTCTAAGAAAACAGAAGGCAAATAAATTCCCAACGAAAAAAAAAATTGTGATTAACAATATGACGATGGGACAGGCATATAGAGAGGCTCACTGACAATCAATGGACTGCAGCTGTCGCCTTGTGGTACCCACAGGAACTGAAACGACCACTCGTCCGACCTCCAAAAGAGATGGGATGATTTTATTGTGAAAAGACATGGCCGCACAGGGAGAAGGAAGGTCAAGATACGAGAAGAATGGAGGATGTGTTGTGATCAGCGCAATCTATACGAGGGCTGAAGGACCAATTGATCAAGGCGAGGAATATGATATAGGGCTTGCCAGAAAATGACAATTCAATTTCATGAAAAATTATGGAGAACAAAAATAATACTTTTCAAAAGTTTTTGCAAAAGAGAGTCAACTTGAAATATTAGTTTTCAGATCAGAATGGTCAGGTTTCCAATTTTTTTTCTCTTTCTCTCTCACACACACACACACCCCTTGAACCTGGAAAACTTACCTATCAAATTGCATCCATCTGTATACTTTCCCAAAATGTTATGGTTTTGACAAAATGTTGTCCAAAATTTTCCAACCAGCTCCAGTCTTACGGGGTTTTTTTGGGCCCTGGCTCATGATTTTGGAATGCTTGGGGTTGGCCATACTCAGGGTTCTTAATATGAATATATTCAAATTTAGAAAGCTATCCCATCAACAAAAATCTCCCCCCAAATACAATTGGGATTACTACTCAGTGTCCATGATCCCTTTCGGAGGTCTAATTTTTTAAATGATTTTTCCCCCTACCTCTAATTTTGTGCTTACTATCAATTGTGGCGGCATAATTTTCGACTCAGTAAATAGTGGGAACAAATGAGTTATTGTCCTGTTTCAGCAAAGAACTGAAGCATATGCCTAACTTCAAGCACACGAGTAGTTGCAGTGAAATGAATGTCTAATTACCTGAGCTGAGGTAATCAGGTAAAGATCTAAATTTTGTCATTTGGCACAAAGTGAGAGATCATTTAAAATTTGGACTTCATTGCCTTATTAAAGGCTTCAGGTGAAGCTTTGGGTTATGGACCCTCAGTCCACTGCTTTAAAGTTTACTTTGATTACTAAAAATTATCTTGAAATACAATCCCTTAAATATTTATTGATATCATGGTTTGCTAGTGTGTTTGTACTTTTAAATCAGTTATTGGACTATCTGAGGACAGATGGGTTTGCAGTTTTAGTCCTAAATTTTGACCAGAGGCAAATAAATATCATCAGCAATTCTGACAAAGTATTGGATTCAGTGTGTTTTAGAATTCACATGTGAAAGGTATTTATACAACTGATCTTTGACACTGAATACATGCTGCAAAAGGTCCATAGTTTTGTGATTTACACTTGAATTCTTGTGTCTACTGAATGGCACTCTCTCAGCCAAGAACTTCCTAGATATGGTGTTTTCAGTTTCAGTGCCCCATTTTGCCAGTTATCAAGAAACTACTGAATAGAGACAATGGGAATGCATTGTTCATTTCCTAAATCTCCACTGCAGTGTTCTGTCCAGATGCAAAAAGGTAACTTGATCCCAATTAATGAAAGTGACTAGGTCAGCCTGTCACGTCCCATGCTCTTTATGTGCTGTTCAGACATCTATGTGCTTATTAAAACCTCAGGCACTCTACATAAGCTCTGCCTTGAAACCAGTTGCCAGAGGCATCACTGCTCAGAAACTGTCTACAGGTTTCTTGGTATCAGATCTGACATCATATAAATCTCTCTCATCCAACTTGGCAGCACAGATCAGATGAAAAGCAGCCCCATCCTCACAGAATAACACTCATAAAAAGGATGGAAGGGGCACAATAATAAACATTTCACTGGAGTTGTTCTTCACAAATGTACCTTATTGCTAACATGTTCCAAGGTTATAAAATGCCTGCACATCACATGCCTCTATTATTACTTCTATAAGAATCAGAACTGGGTACTTTCTGATGGGAATGCTTTCTGTCCTACTCTAATAATTGTCCCTGCTGTTTTTAAACTATAGTTAGAACACACAAAATTCATAGTGATTAAGTTATTTGATAAATTTTAGCCTCTGAATAATTCTTGGTCTGTAGATTATTCATGCAAGTCATTGAACGGTTTTAAGTTTGAGCTGTCTTGGGTTTTGATTGCATGTAGGGAATAGAAACAATGTCATGTGATCTAATTGGATGGGTAATTATTAGAATCAGGCTTTTGGTGTGAATACAGCTGACTAATCCTGAAACCAGGCAAGAATTGGTAGGAAGCGGAAAATGTTTTGAAGTACCAGCCACTATAACTTCTCCCACTAATTGTGAGCATCTGCTCAGAGACTGTTGTTGGCTAACAGCCTTGGGGTCCATTTCAACTTAGCGTTATGAGGTGTCCAAATAGGCTTGGCAGCAAAATGAAAGTGGCAGCAAAAAGCATCCGCTTCCATCTGCAACTGGCCAGGAGAAGGTGCCTCCATTACTGGACACATACCTGGACATGCTGATTACGCATTCCTAACCTCTTGGCTAGTCACTCGAACTCATCGTACCTGATGAGCATAACAATGCCCCACGCTCTCAAAAAGCTCCAATTACTAGAAGCTGGCTTTGAAAATCTGGCCATTATAGCCTGTTTAAGAGCAGGTTCAGCAAATATAAACCCATGGACCAGAAGTTCAGAATGACAGTCCTTCCATCCTCACGCGCTAGTTCTTCTCTTATTTATATGGCCTATGATGAAATATTCAGCTTATACATGTAAGAGCCACAAATGGCCTCCTAAAAAGAGCTTTGAACTTTATTTCTTCTTCAAAGAGGTTTGGCTGTTGGAGGAAGTGGTTTAATAACTAAACCTACTAGCAGAGGCAGGAAACAGAGTTTCCTAAGTACAGTCTGGCACCATAACCAGATTGCAATAAGAAGAGCTTCTGATTTACTTGTAAAGAAACAGTAGGCCAGGGTCAGCCGTACACTACCTCAGATGGGAGTTCACGGCTTCGGCTATTCAGAGAGAGAGGCACTAGACTTATTTTGGTGGTAAAAATCAGAAGTATAACAAGAGTCTGTAAACAATAAAGCCTACAGATAAAGTAAGGGGACAGCCAGAGTGCTCTCGTGATTTTTAACAAGAATTTAAGCTTAATATCAGAATATCCTCTCCTTTGGCAGGCTTAATCTCAACCTGGCTAATAGGTTTCCATCAGTGGTAAGTCCTACCTGAAGGCTTGGTTGTGCTGCACAATACGAAACAACAACAATCGAGAACAGCTGCTCCCGAATAGTTGAAATAGTTAATTATACTGTATACCTACAGTACATCTCCAGGCCCTGCATTAAGAAAGCTGTTGCCTGCGTGCCATACATATAACAAAGGAAGATATTCATGAGGAACTGCAAAGCAAATGGAAACCAGACTCAGATGCTAGCTCTTCACTTCTTGCATGAAACAAAAAACAAAACAAACTAACTATTATCAAAGCGCTAACATTATCATAATCATGTAGTTATGTTGCATGTATTTTTCGTGTGTGTATATATCTGTAAAATAATCATTAAAGGGTCAAACATCTGGTTTGCAAAGATGGTTCCTGCAATGTTTATGTCAGGTATTATTTCACAGATGTATAATACTTTTATTTTTACAATCTGGAATAATCACAGCCTGGCATACGAAGAAATAGCTTTTATAATCATGCTCCTCACCCAAATATGCCCCAATCTCCAAGATATGCACATGAAACATTTACATTAAGAAATAACTCCAGGATGATAAAACCTATACTTATGAGTGGTTTATATTAAAATTTATAACAGGCACATTTGCTCAGATCTTGGTTTTCTTTAATAACTTTTCAATTCTTAAGCACAGCTGGAAGTCTAAAAATAGGCAACAAAAAATTGGCATGTTTTACTTACGGTAATTTACAGGATATCCTGTTAATCCTACCAGGGTCAGGTTGGAGCATTTTTCAAGCCCTAACAGAAAGAATGTACAGTATTTACAGTATACACTGACAACTAATGCAATCATTTTATTTGGCATTTGCAATGGTAAATTCATCTCAAGCCAAGTCCTCCTATTCCATGCCTGATCTAGATTAACTATGCTCTTTCCAGCCTCATTCTATTTAGCCCTATTCTCTGGTTCAGTCCCTTCACCATTAATGTCTTATCACTACAGCTCATTCCACAAAGCTTCTGCCTTATTCATCTTAAACAATAATAGCCAGTATGCTTTATAAGGAGGCAGTTTGTCCCCAGGGGCAGCAAACTGGATGGGTGACTCGCAACATGTTGGTTCTGTTCCAAGCTTTTTCACTGGCCTGTTGCGCACCCTTGGGCAAGTCACTTCACCTCCCCGTGCCTCAGTTTCTTCATCTGAGAAATGGGGATAGTCATTCTGACCTGCTGTGTGAAGCGCCTTTTGATCTATGGATGAAAAATGCTGTACAAGGGCTAGCTGCTAGTCTTATCGAACCAAACAATAGTATCAAATGTAAAATAATGAAGGCTTCAAAACATTGAATGTTGTAACATGAAACTAAATTAATGATCTGATGGTTCTCTAGGTATCTAAACATCAGATCTCTGCAGACTGTGAATCAATCACTTGGTTGGTCTTAAAGGTGGAGAAACTCCACGTTGTTGGCCGCTCTCAGTACAGTCCCAATAAGAGGAAAAACACAGCTCCCTTTGGGGCTTCACCTTATGTGGCGCTAAGCACCCTAAACTCCCTTTGCAGTCACTGGGGACTGTGAGAGTTCTGTACCTTTAAGGAGGCACTCAGGTCCAGATTTTTAAAAGTATTTAGGTGCCAAAAGATGCAGTAGGAACCTAATGGGATTTTCAAAAGCACCCAGGCACCTACCTCCTACTGATTTCTGAGGCGCTTCTGAAAACCCCACAAGGTGCTTATATGCATCTTTAGGTGCCTACATACCCTTAAAAATCTGGCCTTCAGTACCTTGTAGGATTGGGCCTTGTCATGACCTGGTTGCATAATGGAATCAAGTCCAATTAGATGCTGCACAGGAAGGAACTGTTTCTATAAGAACAACCCATTATTTTAAACACTTTAAATGACAAAGTGTTACATTGAATAAAATGTTACCTCTTAGCAAGTGTCAGGTGTTCTGGGCCCTATAGATTACAATTGAGAACCTGTGTGAAAGATCCTGTCATTAAGGTTCAAATGAAGGGTTCTCTCTGAACCATATGTGACTTTTCGAAGAAGAAAAAGGTGGAACCATTCTGTTTGAGTTTGCAGAACTAGCTAGAGTTCATGAACCTTTCCTTTCACCCCCGCCTCTCTTCTAATCTAAGACCATATGGCTTTTCATGGGTTTAAAAGAAATATAGGGCCAGAATCTCAGTCATGCCAAGATTACACTTATTACAGCTGATGGGAGCAAGGGGGAAAGGTGGCTCTAAGCCACTTCCTTGTTCCCTTGATTTGGAGGTGGCTAGGGGCCAAAATGCCGAACCCCACTCCACATAATTTAAAGCATCTTCATGCCAATTATGCCAACTGCAGAAATATTACAGTCACAAAGTGCCATGCATTACATCCGCCCTTCCCACCTTGACATGCCCTGTGGGGAGGAGGGTGAAACGAGTGGCACAAAATATATTCAGATTCCCTGCTGTTTGGGAACTCCTCGGTTGCCTCTTTTGGGCAGCCTTCCACCTGATTCATTCTGGATGCATACTACCAGGGACCATAACCTGTCCTCAGTATTTGTGCAGAAGGCCTATTGATTCTAACTAGTAGATGCTCACATATGGGGCCATGTAAGTGCTGGGACAGAAGTAGAGATAAACCTAATGGTAAAGCACGTGTGTGCAAAAACTGGAATCTGTTCTGAATTGCAGGGGTCTGTGTTACACATGGAACAAGAATCCCTGTCTTGGCTTAGCTAGCACAGCTGCATGCCACAAGCTGCACCGCCCAATCCACATTGGAATTTCTCATGAAACAATAACTGAAACTAAAATAAAAATACAGTTCCCCTCACCACCCCCCGCTGAAGTTGACAGCCAAATAGAGCATAAAGAAGTAGTAATATCCATATTCCAAGTCCTGTACAAAACAAGGTTTGTTTTTCCTGGCTCTCTGGGGTAAGCTGAGATACTGAATCCTTTGCCTACATGCTCTGAGACAAACGGGATGTGAAACAGTGAACTTAGAAAGAAATGTGGAGGGGCAAAACCATGGCTGTTCCCTTTAATGTTCTTCCAGCAACATCATTAGGCAGCCCACACAGTCCTCTTTACTATGTATTACTTTCATTATGACTGCAGCACTGGAGTGGCATATGCCTGGTATGGCACTTGTCTCTTATTTGCTAATGCTTTACAATGTCTTAGAGCAGCGTATCAGTCCTGGTGTCAGCATTCGAATGAATCTTTGTCTGGAGTTAATACACGTTTGAGTACGGAAACTCATAATGCCTGGAGATATTTTATAGGACAAGTTCTATACATTCCTGCTGAAAATTAGTAGTGCTGGCAATAGTTTTGAAATGTAGTCCAATTATTTACGTTCCTTGAGTCATGCAAAAATCAACACTACCATTGGGACAAATCTCATGAGCCTCTCCACATTTTAATGCAAACTGGCACAGATTTCTCTCCCACTCATCTCATCCCCCATAGCTTGCCTTATAATGCAGCCTGAAGCGTTTAATGGATGCTCAAGATAACACTGGCTATTACCAGCAAGAGAGTGAGTTTGTTTGTGGGAGGGCGGAAGGTGAGAAAACCTGGATTTGTGCTGGAAATGGCCCAACTTGATGATCACTTTAGATAAGCTATTACCAGCAGGAGAGTGGGGTGGGAGGAGGCATTGTTTCATGGTGTCTGTGTATAAAATGTCTTGTGCGATTTCCACAGCATGCATCCGATGAAGTGAGCTGTAGCTCACGAAAGCTCATGCTCAAATAAATTGGTTAGTCTCTAAGGTGCCACAAGTCCTCCTTTTCTTTTTGCGAATACAGACTAACACGGCTGTTACTCTGAAACAAGATAACACTCTAATTGTTCCAAACACCCTCGCTTCTCGGGAATTTGAAAAAAATTTAAAAATCGGAGGCTGCATTTCAAATACTCTTCTTTGCCTTGGCTCATGGCAGATCTTCCAGTAACGGACGTGCTTTTTGTAACCTTTCTCCCAGGGATACACTAAGCCCCCATTTAAACTTTGAACACCCACAGCACTATGCTAAGGAATGGGAACCAGAAAGTGAAAGTGACTGTATAATGAAAGTGACTGGACAATGAACTGAAGTGACTGTGGCCAGGCATCAACGGTAAAGAACTGCAGAAAGAATTGCTTTTGAACATAAAACAAGATACTTTATTAGAATAAGGGAAATATTGTCCATAAAACTACTGTCTCTCTGCTTCTGCTTAAATCCTCTCTCCTGCCTAGTTTCCTGCTACAGACTGAAAGAAACAGTGCACAAGAATGGAGAGGGCCCAAATTTTTCAACTGCAGCTCGTGATTTTTGTACGTCTCTATTTTTTGAGTGTTCAAATTGAGACCCTTAAGGGGTCTTGATTTTCAGAAAACGCTGAGCATCCTCTGTCCCAGGTTGGTCACTTTAAACTGTCTCAGGTTGAACACTCAGAGATTGAGGCATACAAAATCATCAGACACATTTGAAAAGCCGGGCCCCCGAGGTCTACTTTTGTGTTATTTTAGGAGCATTAGAGTTAAAATACTTCCTACCCTAGTTACACAAAAATGATTTGTGGAATAAAGCTAAACCTTTAATGGGTTATTTTCCAGGGGTATGTTCATCCTGTTAACATGATCGTTTCTCTACCTGGTACTATATGCATTTGGAAGTGTTTCACTGTGTGTACATGTTGTTTTGGTGCATGGAAAATGTGTTTTTGAAGTATGGCTAGTGGGAACATTTTCAGAAGATAAACAACACTTCAAACAGGATTCTACAACAGCACAACATTTTCATTAAAACTAGACAACAAACAAAGCATCTCAATGGTTTTGCCTCAGTTCAGGAAAAACAGCAACACTGCCCAGGTGTTTAAATAAATAACATAAAAATAAAATCCAGTTCTGATCAAATACAGATTCCATAATTTAAAGAGACATATATCCACTCCTAATACAGTCAGAGGGCAGGAATCTAGATTTTCAGTTTGGGCCATAAATAACACCAGATTTGAAGGCCTCTAGCCCTGGAAAAAAATTAGCTCTGATGCTGACTTCAGAGCTTATGTCCATCTGGACTTATGGCAAAGACCTGTTTGCAGTGTTCAGTTCCCATCTATGTCCCGTCATCTTGACTGCTTTGTATTTAATTTAGTTTCTGTCCAACTTTAGGTCCATGAAGCTGTAGTATAGGATTATGTTCCTGACCAGCTACATCAGGGAGTAAAAGCAGACATGTTCTTTTCAATACATCGCTTGTGGGGCTCAGTGTGGATCTTTGCCTTGGTTGGTACAGAACAACCCCAAATCTAAACCCCTCTGTGTTTAACAATTCATGTCTACGGGGACCAACCCATCAGTTTACCAAGTACAAATATAGACTCTCTCCCAGGCACAACGGAGCAGAGTAAACTCAAATAAAATCTCTGGGGGCGAGGAGGAAAATATTTTAATGTTCAGATCCAGTCTCTAATTCTATACCCAAATCAGCATGACTGGCCATCCTCTGCTTTGCACTTGCCTAATGCATGCAGATGCCTTCCTGTGCAAGTCCATGAGAGCATGAATCACTCCTGCAGCCATACCCAAGCTAGCTTTCATCTACCTAGCTCAGATATCGAAACAGAGAAGCCATGGCAGCTTAATTTGTAATGAAAGAGGTCCTGGGGCTACTAACTGCCAAGCCTGGAGGTGCCGTGGCTCAGCCCTGGCAAGCTCCGGCACAAATTAAACACTGCGTGGCATCATGGGCATCAGTGTGGACTAGCTGGCCATGTAATTACCCAGGGTTCTGGGCAGGTTTGCACAGTCCATGCTGATGCCCAGGCTGCTGCTGCTGAAACTTCAATGCTTGGACACCCAAGACACACCCTTAGAGAAAACATGCCCTGCCCCTCTCCTCCCAGCACACACAGAGCACACACTATATTAGCCGGATGTCATAAAAGCTGGTGAATTCCTTCCTAGACCAATACACCGTCATTTTTAATCATAAAATGGCTGTGACTGGAGAAAGTGTGTTCATAGGTGGTACAAGTACTAATGGATCTAGTTAATGTTGCCAAGCACTTCCCATTAATAAGACCTTATTTTCAGTTGCTTGTATCAAGCTGTTGGGTCTGAAATTTCGTATGCTGACCGTTTGCCTCAGGTTGAATTTTTGGGGGGAAGTTTCATTGTTAATAAGATGATATGGTAACTAGTAGTTTGATTAGGAATATAATGTGCTTGGCAAAATCTATAAATATCTAAGTATTCAAAACAGTGATCATTAGAATCAGAAGTTAGTTTTAACTGTATAGACTTTAAAAGTGTGTGAGATTAAGCATGTCAAAGTGTCAGTGTGGGGGGGACTGGAGGAGGGGAAATTCACAGCAAGATTCTTTTTGCTGTTAGGGAAGTGAGTTATTTTTTAGCCTTTACAAATCACTCAGGACGAAAGTGATACGAGAATCAAGGCCTGGCTTTTTGAAAGCACTTCATTAGTAGTTCTCAGAAGTACTTTTACAAAGGAGGTCAGTCTCAATATGCCCAATTTACAGATGGAGAAACTGAGGCACGTGGCAGCAAAGTGGTCACCCAAAAAGGCCAGGGAAGCCAGGAATACAATCCTCATCTCCTGAGTCCTAGCCTCAAGGTGTCTAAAATTGGGCATGCAAAAATTGGGGCATGCAGAATTCCCAGTTACTTTGGAAAACGTAGGCAAGTTTATTTTGCCATCGCAGTCACAACAACAAACTGCACGCATGGCAGAATGTATATCTAGATCTGATATTATTTCTTTCTGGGAAGAAAATAGTATCCCATGGGCTATAATAACATTATGGCAACATATAAATATATTGTCTGGAGTTTGTTCTTTCACAAAAAGTGAACAAACTCACTAAAATATATGAATCAAGTCAGATGCCTGGGACCTTTATTATACTAAGCAATAATTTTCTGAGGGAAGCAACGGAAGCCTATTTATCGAGAAACGGAATGAACAGGGCAATTGAGAAGTGTATTCCCAAATAGGGCAGAATCTGATCCTGGCAGTGAGTGGGTTAAATGAGCTCATAGGTGTTTTCTTTCTCTAACACCTACTGGCCGGTTTACTGGGTGCCTGTGTTGTATGGTTGGAGGGGGGGAGGGAGAGAATGAATGACTTCAAAGCATACAGCTTGAAAATTTGCTTTCCCCTATAATAATTAATGCAGTCGCCAGTGTTCTAATGTGCAGCTGAGAAGAATCTAGCTGTAAATTAATTTAGAAGTGTAAACAGATACAAGAGCAAGGCTACTGTTAGGTTGACACACACTGCTATTTCTGAGCAGACGGTCACTTCCTTTCTCTGCCTGAAATGAATCTCATCCCACGCGCAGCTCCCAAGCCTTTCATTAGTGGTTGTGTTAGTACATAATAGCTATAATGAGAAGGCCATAAAAAATCCCAAGTTAGCTGAGGGGCTTTAACCATTTTAAATACAGCTCTCTTTCCAGATTTTATTTAAACTTTAATGACTAACACATAGGATCAAGCAGCAAGAAACAACATTTGTATTACAGTGTATTATTTAATTTCCATTAGTTAAAAATGCCAGGCTACTGGCCAGTAGCTGAGGAAAATAAGTGGTGACAGGTGAAAGAAAAATACCCTTATCATAGCATCTCAAGCCACTTCAAAGCCCGAGGCATTGCAATGTAATTTACACCTAATGAAATCCAGTGTCATGCAAAATTATTTAGCCAAATGTTATCCATTCAGTAGCATGGACTCTGCTTCTTTTAAAGACACAGTGCACTTCCTGGTCATAATTTCCACTCTCTAATTAAACTACAGTAGCCATGCATGAATGCCTTATCTGTCTAGCTCTGGTATTAACTGATTTACTTCTGCTTTTAAAGTCATATGATCAATTCCAACTTACACATTGGCAGATCTATGCATTTTAAAGCCCTAATTTGCTCTCTAGTTTAATTAGAGGAACAGTCTTATTGGACAGCCTAAAATGTTTAGAGTAAGTCACACTCCAAATCTGATTATCCTTTTTAATTTTGAATTAAATGCAAAGGCGGCAGGGGCATGGGGTGAGAAGCACAGGTCTCTTCATTTCAAATTTTACTAAGCTTTTAAAAGACTTCTCTTATCCCCAGTGGCTAAATTTTGGAAAATATAAAGCAATAACCGAAAAGAGATGCGTGGACAGTATATAGTTTACTACAGTCTTCAAGAGAAATATAGCAAATAAACTCAATCAAAAATAAATATAATAGACTGTAAATTTGTATTGATCTGCCTGGCTCCTGAACAATACATTTTCCTTCAATGTCAATTAAATTTTGCCTTAATGTTAAAGTTAGATTTCAGTGGAGTTACTTGCTTGAGTAAAAGGTCACAGGAGTGGATTAGGAAATGAATTGTGTATAAACAGAACCACCATTCTTTTATAGAAACACACTAAGCTTTTAAGGAATAAAGAAAAAATATGGGTTAAAAGAGGGATGTAGCAGCCCAACACATCTCACCCAGCCCCTTAACCACAGGTATCTTCTTCCTTGTTTATTAAATGTGTGTGCTAAATGCTGTACAAAACTATGCAACAGTAAGGTCCTCAGGAGCTTACAATTTAAATGTCTAATAGATGCCAGATTGTCATTCCACAGTTAGTCTCATTGATTACATGCGATTACTTGTAGGTTACTTCTCAGTGTGACTAAGAACAGCAGAACCTTGCCCTAAGTAAAACACTGTAACAACCTGGAGCATAAGTGTGGAAAAGTAGTTAATGAATTATCTGATCATGCCTTAGTCTTTGTACATGAGTATAGAGTTTGTTACTTATTTTCTAAATAAAAATAAATAAATAAATAGGATTGCCCTTTAAATAGTTATTTATTGAAAATGCTTCTACCACTAGTATTGACATCTTTTTAGACACATTTTTACCACTAATCTGCACTACAGATTTTATTTCTATCCCAAACCTGAGTTCCACTCTTGTAATATAATTTGTTCATAAGGGTCAACAGCAATTTTAAGCAACATTAATATGAATATGAATGTTACCTTGAATGTTCCTTACTAAATATTGTAAGTGATGGAAAGTGCATTGTTATTTGACAGATCCTGCTCCCATGGACTTCAGTGGAAACAGACTTGGCTCTTCTTCTGGGCTTGGCACAGATTGATTTTTCAGACAATTTAGGTGTGCAATTGTGTGAGCCTAATGTGCATGCTCAGCTAACAGATTTGTGCATGCAGATCAGGTAATTTCAAACACAAACAGAGATACATTGCCTCATCTGTAAATGGGGTCAGTAATATTTACCTAGGGCCGAGGAATTTAGTGAGACTAGATTTGCTAATTGATTCTATTTCACCAGATGTTTCCAATGTACCTATCACCATAGTATCTAAGATCCATAACTGTTTGTAAAAGGTACCAAGCTCTTTGGATGAGTGGTGCCATGGAAGTTCAAAGTAGTATTTGTACAGAAATACATTTATTTCCTTAAATAGAGGTCAGCAGTAGAGTGAAAAGATGATCTCATGGCTAAGGTCTGGGATTTAGGAGACCTGGATTCAATTCCTGGATCTGCCACAGATTTACTCTGAGACCCTGGGGCAAATTACGTAGTCTTTTGGTGCCTCAGTTCTCATCTGTAAATTGGGGATAATTATATTTCCCTTCTTCTACCCTTTGTTTTGTCTCTTTAGAATGATTTAAATTGTAAGCAATTCATGGAAAGAAAGAAAGAATGGTCTTTCACTATAAGCTTGTACAGTGCCTAGCACAATGGAACCCCTTATTATTTACAACTTGGAGGTGTTACCCTAATATCAATAATCATCAACTGACTAAAGATGAATTAAATTGGCTAATCCATTGGCAAAGAGTTGCTTTGGCATACTGGTGTTCAGATAGTTATTGGAGGGCTGCAGGCCACACAGTTTGCAGACTCGGCTCAGAACCTGCTTCAGACGCAGATTATTAGCAAATCAAATGACAAAAGCAGCATTACTTTAACATAAATTTGCTTTTCGTTTTCTCCCTCTCCCTACAGATGCATGGCTGCCAATAATCTTTCAGAGAAATAAGCAGAATTATAAAGGCCCCAGTCCCAACTGTGGCATTTGCTTTGTCAAATCCAGTGAGTCCCTCTGGATTATGGCGGTGCTGCTATTGAATATGTGCTGCAAAAAAGCCCAAAACCAAAACTGCTTTTCTCTCCCAGCCTGGAATGTCTTGGGATTAACATTCCGAATTGAGATTCAAAACGTTCCATGTTTCTCAACATAACAGCATATTAAAAAATAAGCATTTGTAAAACATAGCCAGAGATCCAGTTAGGGAAGGAATTCATAGCCTATACTAATACTGGAGGCCACATTCTGACTAGAGACAAACACACACAATTCTTGCTGAAGTCAGTTGAGTTGGTATACAGACATCCAAAGGTAGATTACGACTATTTTGTTTCAATATTTAATCCCTGAAATTATCAACTTTGATTTTCTTTTAAAAAAGAATCATATTTAGTGGGTCTGGCGGAAACAGGCTTATATGTCAATCAACAACCCAAATGGTCAGACGATGGGTTTTAGGAGTCAGAAATAGGAATTAGAGTTGGTTAGAAATTTGACAAAAACAAATGTTGGGACAAAAATACGGATTCATCAAAACAAAACTTCCATGGGAAAGGGCCAGTTTTGACAAATTTCTCGACTCAGAAAATTTTTAAAAGTTTTCAAATTTTCTAAATGTTTAGTTTTGACAATGTCAAAATGAAAAATTCCAGTGTCATGGGTCAGAAATGACTCTTCATTTCAAAATTTAAACTACGATAAAAAAATGAAAATTAAAAAATGGTTGAAAATCAAAAAGTTTAAAAAGTATGGATATGAAATGTTTGGACCTGAGCCAAACTGAAATCTTTTCAGATTTTTGGTTTGAGAAAATTGTTTAGATTTTGATTTTTTGAAATGATTTGGGATGGGGGAATATTTTGAAACCTCAAAAGTTTTAGTGGAATGGGAAAAACATTTCAACTTGGCTTTAGCGGTAATAGTGATATTAGGGCTGATGCTGTACGATCTTCATAGTCCACAGGAGTTTTGCCTGAATAAGTTCAAAAGACTGTCAAATTTGACCCTTGAAAATTTATATGAATAAAGTGATTTATGTTAATATAATTGAAAGTAACTTTTTAATGTTGCTTATTATTTATTTGTATTATGATGGCATCTAGGGACCCCAACCAAAATGGGACCCACGTTCTAAGATGTTCACTGTCTACTCAGGATGTTACTGCGTGGCAAGCTGATGCACTGTAGATTCACAGCCCCGATTGCCACCCAGTAAGATTCCATGTAGACAAGCCCAAAGTGAATGGGGCTAATCATATGACTAAAATTAAGCACATTTTACAAGATCAGGCCCTTAGATTATAAGTGTCAGGAAGCAGGGTCTATATTTAGCTGTGTGTATTGTACAGTTCTAGGCACATAGCAGGTACTTAAACAATAAACAATGATGCTGAAAAAAGAAATAACACCAATAGCTTGACCCTATATTCTTTGCAAGAGTGAGGGCTGCAGGATCAAGCTCCAAATTTATATTTCTAAAATGCAGAAAATCACAGAGAAGGTTAGAAGAATTCAGGAATAATTGGCCACAAATCCTTGAATGTTTCAGGTTCACGGTGCACATTTCTCAGAGCAAAAACTCAGTTGTTTCCTATTGCTCTCTGAACAAGCAATGCCTGGTATTTGCTTCACTGTTCACTGACTTTGAGAATGACAGAAAGGATGTTGACATTTTGTGCCATACTTAAGGGAAGAAACAGATTGTCTCTCTGTGAAAGGTGCTCTATTCTATTTGCAAAAAGACAAAACTCTGAACCACACATCAAATAAATCATACAATAAAAACGTTTTTTAAAGGGAGTGAGTATTTTGCATATGAATATTAGATGACATCCATGCAGCAAATATAGAAATTATAATATTCAGTATCTCACACAGCAGAGACATATATAGTACAAGGAGTTATGGTAACCAAGCTGTCTTAAATCTACAGCCTCAAATAAAGAAGGCTTCATCAAAATTTAATATTCATGCAATAGGGACTCTTTCATTGTGATGAAAGCTGATTAGGACCAATCATAGCATCTGGGTTGTATGATTTACTCCCTTCCCCCAACCAGAAAGAAGGGTGATGAGGGAAACAAACCCAAGGGGGAAAACAAAACTGGCAAACATTCTTCTGGTAACATTCCAGAGGAGCTACTATTTTGCATTTGGTACCCATGCAATCCTTACAATGTGGTACACATGCTCTTAGAAGGGGGCCTGAATGGACATTAGTAATGCAAATAAGGGGCAAAGGGGACAGAATAAAATTAAAATGTGTACAATTATTTTCTAGCACACAAGCAACTGCATTTGTCTAGCGTGAGGGGTGGGGAAGGGGAGAGCAGTTGATAATTTTCTTGTAAAGACGTGGACAAAGCTTTTTAAAGAAGTCACACAGCTAAAATAACCATATTGTTAGACAATGACTCATGGGAACAAAGACAACAATGCTATCTAGGATCATTATGCTGGTGCCTTTTAATCATAATGTTGGTACAGTTTCCCTCACACTGACCTAGTTTAACTAGTTTAGAAAGCTTAATAAGCATTGCTTCTTGCAGTACATTTAGCTAGACCTAAATATATACAAGTGTTTCTTTTGTGAATGACAATTACTGATTTGGGGCCAAATTCTGCTCCCAGTGTAAATCCAGAGTAATTCCACTGAAGTCAGCTCACTCAAGATTTACACCAGTGTGTTTGAGAGCAGAATTTGACCCACTGCCTTTGAAAACATCCAATTTGGCTATCTGAGACTGTATTTCCAGTACACAATGTCCCACAGTAGCTACATGTATCAAATTTATCTTTCTGTAGCAAAAGTACATCTGATCAGAAACAAAATACAGGTTAAAAAGTGCTTTTATTAAAGTGCTTACTGGAACTGGTCAGGGAATATGTTTTGTTTCTGTCAAAAATACTGATATAAAAGAAAGGTTTTGTAGATATTTTTCTTCAAAAGTTTTTGGGTTTTCATTGAGAAACTGGAAACCAAAATAATAATAAAATAATAATAAAAAATTAGCTTTTGGGTTTTCAAAGACAATCAGAAAAATAGTCCAAAACTGGTATTTCCAGCGGAAAATTTTATTTTGAGAAAAAACTCTACTTTTGATCCAAAAATGTTTTTGATTGACACATTTTGACTAGCTATGTTAGTGCTCAAAATTGTGCCCATTTTAAATTGACATCAGATGCATGATACATGCATTTTAAAAGTAACAGTGGTATTTTGTGTCAACTGGATTAATTCCTTTTATTTTTAGTATGTTTATGTTTTCTAGAGTAAGATAAACTCATTTTATGAACATCACATTTTGACATGCACGTGACCGATATATACTCGGTGAACTCAGAGATGGTGGAATAAAGTTGAGAGTTATCTCAATGCATTACAGTGTGCAACCTCCAATACCGGTTACAGTGACTGTCTATTTAATAGGGAGAAATTCACTGCTCTGGAAGACTCATGATGTCTATCTGCATCAGTTAAGCTCTGTGATGGGATTGTTTGCATGAAGCCATAGTAGTCCTAGAAGGGAGACCATGCACCTTCTGTATTTTATGGACCTGTACTCTGTCCCCACAGACTGGCATAAAGCACAACGATGAAAATGGACTGAACAAGGGGCCCATGGGATCAAGTTACACAGATTCAGTGGCCCTAACCCAGATTCTGGTGCTGTGGATGGTTGCAGATGCCATTCCAGTGGGTGGGTTGGGGGAGACTGTACTTCACCCTTTACCTGACTAGAGCTAGAAACATACTCTTGCAAAAGTTTTCATGAAAAATGAAAAAAAAATCCTTTTTTAAAATGGAGTGGGGGGAGAAATTAATATTTGAAAATTTTTAGCTCTCTAGCCCTGAACCTCAGTTGGCAGGGTGAAATTCCTTGAATTTTACCTGCATACTGTCCTATTCCTTGGCCTTTGCATGGGTGAAGAGAATTTCACATTCTGTATGTGTATGTGGCTGTGTCTTTGTGTATGTACAAGGTGGGGTTTTCAAAAGCATTCAACATTGGCCTAATTCTACTCTCTGAAGTCAATGGTAACATGTCCATTTATCTTCAGTGGAGAAGACAGACCGATACTAAATGTTTAAAAAAACCCACTACCTATTCAATATTATACACACACACACGCACGCACGGTACATACATGCAAGTTTAATTTTTCATAGAGAGGCTGAGTGGCGGACCACTGTCCATATTATTTTGGGCCAAATTCTGAAAGGAAGGCAATTCAAGCAAGGCAGAGTATATTCTAATTGGAAAATCAGTCTACCGAATGCTAGATAGGTCCTGTAGTTCCCAAACCAGGAATGGCTTTTCCTGACAGAAGGGAAATTAAAGCACAGCAGATTTTCTTTCTATAGAAGGCTTTTAAAAAACAAAAATAAAGGAGAGAATTTTTAGGTAGGATGTTTTAAAAAAAACAACGAAACACTAGACCACCAGGCAACTTGGAAGGGTGCAGCTTTACTTTATAAAACCAAACTTTGTTTCTTTCAGTTTGTTAACATAAAAGTATCCTCTAATTTTATCTCCAGCTACCACATTCTCTGAGTTACAATTGCCAAAAAAGGTCAAAATATCCTAATTTTACATTCCTTCAAGTCACTAAATGGAACAGAAGTAGTATGACTATAATTCATAATTCAGAACTCAAATTTCATAAGACAACATCAGAAACGTCACTTTAACCACACTCATTCCTTCACAGTTAACATGAGCGGGTGTTGGTCCAATCCAAGCTGAAAAAAGCCATCTAATTTCAGCAAGTGTACCACAAGCCAACTTGGCAACCCTCCACCTGGATCAGACAAATGTCTGCTCTGTGGAAGCTGAAGGCACAGTGATAATTATCATAGCTGATACTGCATCAGTGGTAATGACAGTGTGGTTTATAAATATGAACCAAAGTCGGATTCTCTCTTTCGCAAGCAGGGGTTTGGTATTGCTGTGGGAACCCAACATAAATGCTATGGAGCTGAATGCGGCCATTGATCCAAACCAGACCATATCTCTGTGAAACCTGAAAGTCATTCAGTTATTGCACATGTTGACTTTTTGTCACCTTCTCTCTTGTTACTCTTAGCGCCCTTTCTGAATAATACACCAACTCAGTTAGGGAATTTTGAGGGGAGAGGAAAAAAAAATTCCATGGGACATTGCTGCTAAGCCAGTACCAAAATCTGGAGTTTATTGTATCCTCAAGTAGCTTCCCGTAAAGGACAGAAGAGATACTCTGTTAAGTCTAAAGAACTATCAGCACAAAGGTTAGGATCATCTTGGCGTACACACCTGCCATTGCTGGGTCTCAGGCATTGGTGGCATCTTGATGATAACACTTTACTTCTTTAAGGGATGAAGCTTTATTAACTAATATTATTATATAATGCTTGCAGATTCTTAAGAGAAAGGCACAATACCATTCCAGAGAACTATTATTATTACATGTCCCGTATGACTACTGAATAATGGATGTGATTTCACTGTTATTAGAAAAGGTTCATAATGGATAGTGCTGGCTGGAACATGTCCTTCCCTCCTCCATCAGTGAAAAACTTCTTTTCAGTAAAAAAATAAAAATAAAACACAAAACGGACACATTTGTATTTGGGAATACCATCACAGTGCCTCTTGGCAACTGTAGTTGAAGTACCTCATGTCCACTTTCTCCTCTATGGGCCGGAATCCAGGACCAGATTACGACTCCCATGGTGCAACATAGTTCCCCCTCCTGCTCAGATTCTGTGGTGTGTCACGGGAGATTTAGTCCAAGTGTGGAGCCCAGTCCAACTTGGAAAACAGGGGCTCCCAAGAGGCACAGCAATGGAGATTTTCCTTTGAAAGCCAACACTTGTCACTGAAAAAAGACGGCATCAACAGAAAATTTTCCAACAGTCTTAATAATGAAATATGGAAACTCAATAGCTGTGTCCCATGCTTGATTTCTTGTTCTGAGCATCACATTTCGTATCACCCTCCTAAAAGGTGAACAGGCAATTCAGAATAGAAACAGGCTCACTGCTAGAGTTAAAGCCACATATTTTTCCTTCCCCTTTCTCAGTCTAGGTCACTACCACACTCCATATTGTCTCCATTACTGGGTGTTGGCCACTTTTGCCCACTAAAAGATAAAGTCTGTGTAGGAGCAGTAAAAGATCAAAAGAAAACTCCACAAAAGTTAAAATTTGAGTTTCCTCCATATTTTTTTTATCCAGGGTCTGGTTTTGCCTCTTCTTATGGAAGAACTGTGGTCTCCAAGCCTTGCAGCTCCCCCATATTCACTCTAGACACAGGGTCATTTACACAAAGGCCCTGTTCCTGTTAGATTCCCTGTGGCTCTTCTTAGTTCCCTGAACCTCCTTTCATTAGAGAATATTCAGGGGAAGTGAATTTTGATCTCTTAGTCATGTGTATTGTATTTATCCTCATCACTGAAGTGTCTAACAACAGAAACAGTAACAGACTCTTCCTTTTGTTTCCTTCTCAGTCTGTAGGGGAAATAGTTTGATTTGGGGCCATTTTAGTATGTGTTCGTGTACGTGGTTGTGGTGCGTGTCTGCGTGTACACGTGTGAAAAACTCACTGAGGTGGAGCTAAGTGATTAGTGGAGATAAATTGCATTCAGATCTCAGTCTGATGAAGCTAGGAACTCATTATTTTCTCTTCTGGTAATCTAGGTTCAGCTCCCATTAGTTCCAGCCCTCACAAGTCTCCCCTTATTGGTCAACAGTTTAATCATTCAAGTGGAATTTTGCTATCACAGAAGGTGATCTCTCAAAAGATCAACTGAATATGAGAAGAATTTGCTTGGACAGAAACCTCAAAACTGGACCAGATGGCACTAACCATTCTGTCACATCTGATGGAGTTTAGCCCTCTCTCTCTAACCCCCACCCCCCAATGTTCTGAGAAACATTGAAGCCAACACTTATAAACCTGGTATATGTCCCTGCTGGCTGGTGAGAGCCAGGGAAGAACTACCATGCCCTTTGTTAACAGATCACCAACACCATCTTCAGAGAAGTAACCTGCCAACCTCACTGAAAAGCTCATTTGTCTTCAGTAGCAAATCACAACACACATCATTTAACTGCTCAGTTGTGCTGCTGGCTCATTGACAAACCTCTGTCTACTCAACTCATCCCACATAGCAGCTGGCTGCAGTCCTGCATACGTGATTTAGGGGGGCACAGTCTTCCTCCCTTGTGGCCCCAGGCCGATTCACAAGCTAACCCTAACTCTTTCTGGGGGAATAGACAGGTTCCCAATGAAATCGGTGTATCTGTTGTAACCAGCTTCCCTCGGCAGTGCCCCCTTGTAGCCTGCCACGACACAACTCACCTTCCGGCTATGGCACCCTGGAGCCCCAGCCCTTCCAGGTATGTTGGAGTCCAAAACAAAAAGGAAAATAGTGAACTCAAAATCAGAGTCATCAGAGGATTTGCCAGCAAGACCCTACCCTTCTGTTCCAGGAAGGGCGCCATGCAGCTAGTACCTTCTTGGCCATCTTCCTGGGCCTAGTTGTTCCATCCACAAAATGGCTAGTCCAGCTAACAAACTGACTCAGGCTGTTGGCTGGAACCAGGCTTCCTTTGCCGAGGAAGTAGCACAGCTCTGCTCTCCTTCCTGATCAGGCCTCAACTGGGCTAAGTCTCCCCTTTTTGACACCGCCGACCCCATGACTGACATTAGAGGAAGGTAGTGGGCAAAGCCCACTGAGTCCACAGGTTCTCCTTAACCCTCTCACTGCCTGCATGGAACCTACGGCCCCCATTGCACTGATGGTTAAGTATTATAGAGGAGCCCCACACTCTGGATTCTGCTTTTTCATTTTTCTCCTTCACCAGATGTTAAAAAAAAAAAGAAAAGTTGTTGTTTGTGTACGGCATGCACATTAGCACAGATAAACTGTTCACTGAGTGTCTTGATTAATGATTGAATAGTGCAGTTGTTGCAAAAATAAGTCATGCAGTGATGAGAGATCTGAAGATTATATCTAACACCAGGGGATGGCTTATTAATCTTACTTCTTGAAGAATTCCTGAGTAAATCATTCTCCTTTATTAATGATATTTCACTTTCCTCTGTGAGACATCTTTTATACATCCAGAAGGGCAATTATCTGTTTAGGCCAAGAAACAATATTAGTTACAGTCAGTGCTTGAATGTTTGATGTAAATCGCTTAAATAAAAGAGGGGGGGGGGAGAATGAAGCACACTCCAAAGACCTACAACAAACATGATTGCATTAAGGAATGCCTTATTTGGTTGGAATGACATTGTGTATGTTTTCAAGTATCAATTATTCTGGCGCTTGCATACTCAAACTGTGATAACAACTCAAGAAAAATTACATTACTTTTATCTCTTCAAGGTCTGGAGGAATTCTATAATATGTGAGGTAGCTAACCATATTCTGGAATGGTTTATTAATACAACAGTCTTTCAAAGGCAGGTCTTGAATTCCTGATAGGAAGAAGTAGTGAAAGACAGAAAGGGGGGAGTCTATAATTAAAAAAAAAATATTTTCTAGGTTCAAGGCATCCATTTTTCTAGTTGTCTATCATCTGCTACACAGCACAGATTAGAGGATTTAGAGAGGGAAATGGGATACCAATTTAATGGATTGCTTTAAGAACTACAACAAAAATTTAAATGATCCAAATGGAAATCTATAAATCAGCCCCAAAAGGAGTTTCATTAACTCACTTAAAGGACCTTTCATATGAAAATTATTCACTTTTAAATTATAATAGCAATTGCATTAGATAACAGAACTTAGCTGTGGTGGATATATCTAAGACTCACTAAACTTTGACAAATAAGTTTCAAAATATCACTGAGTTATGATCATCTTTGGGATTCACATATGAATGACTGTATAGACACAAAGTGCTGTCTTTATTTGACTAGCAATTCATTGAGAGGCAGCACGGTCTACGCTAGCAGTTCTCAGACTGTGGGTCGGGACCCCAAAGTGGGTTGGGACCCTGTTTTAATGGGGTCACCAGGGCTGGCTTAGACTTGCTGGGGCCTGGGGCTGAAGCCCAAACCCCACTGCCCGGGGCCAAAGCCGACGCCTGAGGGCTTCAGCCCTGGGCAACAGGGCTCAGGTTACAGGCCCCTTGCCTGGGGCTGAAGTCCTTGGGCTTTGGCTTTGTCCCCCCTCCCCCAGCCCTCGGGCTTTGGCCCCCCACCCAGGTGACAGGGCTAGGACAGGTTTCAGTCCCCCACCCTCCTCCTGGGGTCATGTAGTAATTTTTGTTGTCAGAAGGGGGTTATGGTGCAATGAAGTTTGAGAACCCCTGGTCTAGTGGATAGGGCACTGGACTCAGAGAGGAGACCTGAAATGGGGGGAGGAAGGTGAGTGGGTCCATTTTAGGGTTAGGAATAAACTTGTCCTATATGGAGATGTGTTTGTGACTTTCTATAATATGCATGTCATGTAGACATTTTAACCTTTGTAAGGCTGGCATTTTTTACATATTAGCCAGTTTCTGGTGAACTCTTGTATGTAGCTCTGCCTTCTCACTAAAATCACCCATTGCTTATTAGATATTGTACCAATTGGGTGCACTTGTATATGTAACTACCGCTACTGGATGGAGTTAGAACTGCTTAACTGTGCATCACTGGTGGGAAAAATGGTCACTGTGAAATAATTTATTCACCAAAAAAAATGCAGTTTCAGGGTAACCAAAACTATTTGCAAATTAAGATCTAATTCAGCTAATAGTTTCAGCCAAATAAATAACAATTTTTTAAAAAAAAGGTCAGTGTTTCATTTTGAAGTTTAGCTAGATTTGGGTTTTTTTGTTTGTTTGTTTGTTGTTTCTTTTTAAAGGCTAAAAACATCCCAAAACATAACAAATCAAAGTAAAAAAAAAACCTGACCCAAGGTTTTATTTCAGTATTTTTTCGTTTCAGTAAGCAAAAACTGAAAAAAATCAGTTTGAATTGTAACGATTTTTTTTGGTTTCTGTTTGGCCACAGAGCCAAAAAAATAAAATAAAAATAATAATCACAGGCACTTCAATCTAGTTATAGACACTCCGCTGTTGCTGAGAATCTCCTTTAGGTCAAATAGCTGCAAAGGCACATTTGTACCAAGGGATCGGAGCTTTGTCATGTGAAGAAGCAACTGGCCATGGCATGCAGCATAGCGACAACTATGACGTTTCTAAGTGGCCAAGGAGTCATTAGAGTCTGTACACAGTGTGTGTATATATATCTATGTTGACATATAGGTGGCGTTGGAGGAATATGCTGGTAGTGATGGCCTGTACTGTAAACACCATTCTAATTCAGATTTCAAAGCTCAAAACCACAACTCAAAACTTGAATGAACTTGGAATCAGCCTTTGTTTGAGTTCAGCCAGCTTTCAGGAACCAGCTGTGGCTCGCACATACTTTATTCATTTCTATAAACATTTCCTCAAAGCACAATATGAACATTTTTGGGGATAACAATGTATATTCTGAGACTGCTGTTCACTGGTGCATTTCAAGTTTGAATCTTGTTCCCTAGGAAGAACAACATGGAATATCAGCGTGGCCACTAGTCTCATCTTCTGGCTCCAGTGACCATGTGTAAACGTAAACTTTGCCTATCCATTCATAGTTACATTCAACCAGGCGGTGAGGGGTGGGGGTGAGAAACAAGTTTCATTCAAAACTGACTTTTCACATTTCTGGGCATATGCATACAGGAAACCAGTTTAGACTGCTAGGAAAATAGTCATTTGCATTCAGTGGGATCCAGATTTGACCCATAATGCAGATGTTCATAAGAAATGGATTGAGTTCAAAAGTCTGGATTCGAACTTCCTGAAAGCACAGTGTGGTCACATTTTGGATTCACTCATTATAGACAAAGGAGTGAGCTGAAAAGCTCAGATCCAGACCCATGTTTTCTCAAAACATAGATTTGCTTTGGAATCATCAGTAATTTTAAAGAATAAAATTAAGTATTGGTACAGTGTGTATGCAAATTGTATCTTGCTTTCACTGGAGCTCTGCTCAGTCTGATGTAGGCCTCAGTGACTTGAAAGGAGAGTCTCAAAGTGGTTTGAAAGAAAGAATAAGTGTTATTAATATTGATTTTTCTCTTCTCTGAGAATTCCATGTCGTCCTTTGCAGGGAAGCAATGTAGCAAGAGGAAGCAAATACCCAACACTTCTGGGAGGTGCGTGGGTAATTTGGGAGTAAATATGCGATTTTCTTAGGGCAAAGCGGGCACCCCATCCCCATGTTTTCAGATTCTCCTGGAATAGCTCCAGCTCTGTTCAGATTTCCATGCCAGATCTACTTACAGGAAGTACATTATTCATACAGACTATACCGAAATAATCAGCAGTTAGAAATGAACCTCAGTTGATAGTGACTCTATCAGCATTTTCCCCCTTGCTTTTATTAAAAGTAATTAAAAAACGAGTCTTTGGCAGAGGAGTATGTACAGTATGTCATAAAGTCTCTCTGAACTACCTATATATTTACCCCTGAAAGTGAATTCTTTATAAGACCTAGGATATCAAAGAAACGATGGATCAAAGTAGTTTTAATAAGCAACCCAGTGTTTGTAGAACCTGCACTTTCATGTATCATGTTTTGTTCAAGTTTTTAATTTTGGTTCCTCACCACAGAAGGCACTTAAGATAACTATCTATAACCATATTGTCATGTTGAATCCTTTGATTATTTAACATGTACACCTTAGTGAAACAAAAATACCTTTCCCCCCCAAATATTTGGACTTCATTGTATTTTTACGTGAAACAGATTTGATTTGCCAGATAGTTTCAACACTAAGTAGTCTTGTGTATACTATATGTTCATATATATTAGTAGTAAATAATTCTGCCTGTTTATATAGCATATTTGTAATCACATGAATCAATGTAATCCGTACCATCCTTCATCCTGCCTTATTCTTTTCCTTAGTGTCAAATATATATATGTAAATATATGGCAAAAGATCCTGAAGAGTATAAAAAAGAAAATTAACATGCCCTTGACAGAGAATCCAGTCAGAATTTTGCTCAGTTCACATGGGACTGGTTTGGGATTTTTTTAACATAGTAAAATCAATTTCCTCATCCTCTCTTTCAAACCAGAGCTCTGCTATGCTTACAAATTGTTTTGCAGTGAAAACAAACTTTTTTTTAAACGGAAAAAAGTCCTTATATATTTGATCTATAGTCATAACAACATTGTCAACAAAGAATGAGAATTATTGCACTGCTTAACCTCCAGGTTAAAAGTAAAGTCTGAAAGAGTGAGGAACGTAAGTACAGAGTGTATGCAAGAAGCAGACATGACAAATGGGATCTGGTAGCTATTTCAACTATACATCTGGGCATAACACCTTACCTTTTAGCTCTGAAAATTACTGTACAGTCAGTTAGGAATTTGTATGAACTCTGAGTTTAAAACCCTAACGGAAACATACTGTACCTTAAGTAAAGTAGACAAGTGCTTTAAAAAAAATACATGGTCAAAATTTATGATTACTATGCTAGCTCACCATACCTTGAGATTTGGTAACTAGGAATATCTGAATTGCACATGGTACTATTTTTGTGGTTGCCTTTGAAAATTCAAAAACCCAAGTCCCACCACAGGAAAATCAGTTTTGGATATTGGAGGACAGCCATAGGAAATCACATTCAAAAGGAATTAGAACACACAACCCCTAAGCCTATTTATTCCTAATTTAATTGTGACTACGACTGTTTATATTAAATGCACCTCTAAATATCCCACTTTATGACATGTACAAAAGACATTCTAGGATGATGGTGTATTCTAGCTGGACAAAGGGAATTCCAGATCAGTATCCTTTTAAATAAAGCATCGGAACTTTTTCACGTTATGCTTCATTTCATCATCTTTTGGTGCACAGCTGCTGGGTCCATTTGCTGTCAAATGCTGTTAAATGCCAGTCTGTTCTCCATGGACTGCTACCAAGCACTTTGTAGACCAGCAGTGACCCATGGACCACAGTTTGGGACCCTTTTTCTAGAATATATTACATACATATATATGCAAAACCAACAAAGGAACACCAAGCCTAATACAATGGAAAAGTATACCTCAGAATTTCAGGTGATCCCTTCCAATGTGCATTGCCTTGCATTTGTCAAAATTGCATCTAATCCTCACAGAATAATAGGGACTATGTTAGAACTAACTTTCTCCAGAGAATATTGGAATGGCATTATATGATAGTCCCTAAATATTTTAGGAACCAACCTACAATCCCTTGCACAGTTGCCATGTACTGAGTCAAAGTGAAAATATTGAGTCTTCTAATTACACAAAATAGTTCTTGATAGTAATAGTGGTGGCCAAGTTGGATTCCTGAGTAAAGGGAAATCCCCATTCCACCAATATAGCTCATGGAGATAATTGTTGGAGATAACAACTATTTGGGGCCATAAAAAAATCGTCTCACTCAGTGTTTTATGTTGGTTGTATCTTAGTTTGGTATCAGCTAGCATTCATCTGCATCTCTCAGATCCCAAAATATGGGTCTTTGCATACAGTATGAGATGATCTCTAGCAATTTTTTATATGCCCATGAATTGATTGCTCTTATCAATGCTATAGAGATACTAGTTATTGATCTGCATTACAACCTGTGCCTTGCATCAGTAATTACCCTATCTTGCCATAAAACAAATGATGTACATATAATGGGTCTGGTTCTCACACCACCTAAACCCAGAGTTAGGGGGTGATCTCCACAGAGTTCCACGGCATCACAGTTGAGTAAAGCTGGTGTGTTGGGAGCATCAGCTGAGTAACTCAGCTGGCTCTGAGCATTTAAAACTTAAGGGGAAAGTTTTGAAAAGGGATTTTGCTTCTCTGACAACTGTGGCAAGAGATTTCCCCATGTTTCTTATCTGCTAGACCAGACCTAAATCAGGCTGTCACGTAATCAATGGACTATGATAGGCTGATTATCATGTAGGATAAGTGATATCTATTAGAAAAAATTGATCCTGACATAACTCAGAAAAGGCAGCAGGTTAAAGCTAGAGGCCATGGGCCCTGGACTGGCCTTTGTACATATGTAATGGCTGTCATTTTCCTGGAGGTGCCTGAAAACTGCAAAACTCTCAGGGTAAATCTATATTGATTGAATAATTCTTGTCATCTGTTAGGACTAACAAAGCTGTCACAGCACAGCCACAAGCAAACAGATTTTATTTGATAACTTTCTTTCCATTTCACCATGGAAGCACACAAGTACTAGAGTTTCAAGGGAGCTCCTTCATGTTTGGTCTGTTTTTACTCAGGTAATTCCCCAGTGGAGGTCCTTATTTCCAGTGACTGATTGACTCCTACATACTTAATTAAACCTGCATCATCAGAATTACAGTTTAT
Source organism: Chelonia mydas (assembly GCF_015237465.2). Lineage (NCBI taxonomy): Eukaryota > Metazoa > Chordata > Testudines > Cheloniidae > Chelonia > Chelonia mydas. Next base: position 11,940,871 of record NC_051252.2, on the reverse strand, counting down.
GAAGGAATCAGAAGGTAACTGTCAGCAAACCCCTGATTTTACATAGCATGTGTTGTATTAAGAGTGGAGCCTGAATGATTATGGCTAGAAGCTTGATCAAAATTGTAGGGGAGGGTGCGCTTGAGGCTGTCCCTTGTGACAGCATCTCCTTTTATGAATACAGAAAAATTCATCAAACAGAAATCATTAAATGGAGCAGATGGGGCTTGCTGTGTGGCTGATGCACAAAGTGCCTGGAGATGATAGCATCGCACAAGGCAGACCATCAGATCAAAACGACAACCTCGAGAAGGTGGGACAATGCACGATTGTTTGCTATTGTTGTCCTGGCCATATACATTGTTTTTGTTCTGATCAGCAATGGCGCGTCATACAATCTGTCAAATATCCTCCATTGCAATCTCCCTTGAGTGTCACCTGTTTAATGCACTGTGTCTGCTTCATGAAACCCCAGCAAAATGACTGGAAAGATCAATTTGGCAAAGAAACAAACAAACAAACAAACAAGAGGTTAATTCCCAGCCCCATTATCTAACTATTTTCAATGTACTATGGTAATTCTTTGTGATTTTTTTTTTACTGAACACATTTTGTAATATTTCACTTAGAGAGACTTTGGAGACAATCAGACATGAACTCTCAGAAAAGCAAAAGAAAATTCTGAAAGCTGGGTCCAGAGATAGCACTCTAATGTATATGCCCATTTGTTTATCCTAAGGTGTATTTGCATATTGGTGATAAAATTCTGCCATGTTTACCTATTACTTTCAGGGGTGCATCTTCCCCTCCTCAGATTCCATGGGGGAAACATAATTTGACAGGGATCACAAAGTGCAGAAATGGCAAATGGTGTGAGTAATTTTTTCGTGTCAGTGGGAGGCTAGAATGTCATCTACTACCCTTACTGGCAAGCAGGAGATGTTTTAGTTTTGTCTCATCTTCACATACAGGAGCTCTTAAATTCAAAATGATTTTTTAAAATTTAGTCTTTATTTAGTCCCCAAGCCTAACACTCTTAATGATCCTTTTGTTTCTAGCCTCATTCTCACTCACTTCTTTTTGGAACTATTCAATTCAACTTACAAATGTTGTTTTATATATATAGATAGATATGACCCATCATATGATCACTGCTACCTTGGGTCTGGAATAACCCCCTCTCCCCTAGTGACAATTCACAAAATTTTAGGAACAGAAATGAAAGATATTGACAAATGAAAATGCAAACTGGAAGTTAAGCAGCCAGAATGTAACTGTCCCCACTGGAATTTCCCCAGAAAATTGGGGCTTATTCTCTTACTCTTATAAAAGGTATTAGACCTTTAAAAAGATTGAAACTGTTCAGGAGGACCTCAGTGTTATATCTCAACTTTAAAAGAAACCAACTGAAAGTAAAGCATCCCCTGCTGTTCAAGGTTGGGGCAGCACTGTAACAGTGGCTGGTCCCCTCTTGCAGTACCAGCTGACAAGATGTAGCTTCAAGAGAGTATGGGAAATATTCACAACGCCACTGGCTTACTTGGCAGGCTATCTATGCTTAGCGAAAAATGTAACTGATCTCACATCAGTGTAAGTCAGGAGTAACTCCTCTGACATCTGTGGAATTATTGGTGTAAATGAGAGGAGAGTCTTGTGCAGAGTCTCCAATATACCACATTCTGGGCAATTTTCTGCTACCATCTGCTCTAACATAAAACTTCACCTACATTGACTACTTTGTGGCCTTAGTTTGCAGTTGATTTGACACCTGGCGACACATTTTTATAAATGTATGTAATGTCTTGCTCTCTCTGACCTGATACCTTGGTCACTTCGCACATACCATGAGCTGAAGGGTAGCTCCTGTAAAAGTGAAACACAACATATATATTGGAGGAGCCACAAACGGCAGAATTTTCACAGGACCAAACTAGCATAGCATGGTTATTTCCTAAGGAAAAAAAAATAGTTCTACTTGCTTGGGCATTAACTCTGTGTGGATCTTATTTGAACCACCTTTAGATCAAAGCACAAGGTTTTCCTGGTTATGCTTAAAAAAAACCCCTGACTTTCTGGTTTCAAAAGGAAAAGATCTGCTGAGTTAGACATCAATAGCTTGCTTAAAACACAGTGAATAGTACTATTAACTTTTTTTTTTAAACAGGGCTACTTGTTCCACTTGCATGTCCAAATGCTTTACTCTTTATAAGCAGCCAGCTTCCACGGCAGAGGAAATGAGGCAAACCGCACAAATTCCAGAAACGCAGTCTCATTAAGACATTGCCACTGTACAAAATGACTTCACACCCCTAAAAATCAGATCACAGTGCCATTTTTTTCAGATCCTCAACTGGAAAAAGCGAATGGTTCTACCACAGCGAGAATTTTGTTCTTCCATCATTTTCCCAGGTCTAGTGATGGAGTGTTAATGTAACATGTCTGCCAAGAGGGTTAAGCTTAGATTGCATGCAATCTGTTTTACAATGCTAACATGAGATACAAAGACCTAGGGGGAAAGATGACAACAATTATTCTGACACATCAGTTTTTTCTAATGCATGGAATTGCTTAAATTCTTTTTAAATTAAAAAGGAAAAATAAAACAGGATAAAATTATTCCTTATTTTAACTAATGAAACCCCCGTCTTTTTGTGAGATTTCAAAGTACGTACATTTTTTGTAAGTATGCCAAAGTCAAGGCCTGTACAGCATGTGATCTATAATAAACTTCAAAAGAACACCTTTGACATTTTAGATAACTTGCAAATGATGATGCAGAAAGATCTTTTGCCACTACAAAGAAAGAACAAAAGAACCAACATGAAAGAGAAATCAATAAACATATGGCAATTAATAAAACATTTTCTATGAATACCCTACAAAGAGTTTTACAACAGTATAAAAATCCAACAGTTGTTTCAATGTGGATTTAAAAAGTATCAGCTGTTATATTAAGATATCTTTTTTAAGTAACAAAATGTATGTAAAATAACGGATATGGATTTTGTTCTAAATCCATCAATTGCAGAGGTTCAGATCAAATGCAAAGTTTTTTTTAAGGTGACCCAGTCAATTATGTAATAAAATTGTTCATTTTTCAGTGAATGAAAACAATGTTTGGAAACAGAAACATTTGTTTGCTGATGTGCTGTTCGCCTGGAGGAGTTCAGCTAGTTTTTGAGCTGCTTTTTTTCTTTCTTTTTTTAAAAATCATGTCTTCAATTTTTTTTAAAACATTCCTATTGATTTCCTTTATAAGTAACATTATACTCACCATTAGTACAGACATTACAATATCTTCAATGTAACCTACAAGCAATAATTTATCATCATAATAAAGATGCATCCACTTACACACTGTTAACCCAACTTCTGTCTATCCAGTCATGAAGTATTCCAATTCCACAAGCATTGTCAGCAAATCTTGGAGCCCCGGAGCAATCCCTCATACTGCCTGTACCTACACATGCACCTCACACCTGTTTAAACATTGTGATGGCCTTCCCAGCTCTCCATTACCTTCTCCAAAGAGGCACATGCTTTATTCTGTTTTCCTATTTTCTTTCACATAGTGTAGTTCCACATTATGATAACATTGTCCAAAGGCTTCTTTGCAACATAGCCATAAAGAAAGAGAATTTATGGTGGGGGGAGATCAGATTCACTAAATGTGCACAATAGGTGGAAATACATAATTCCAATGGCTGGAGGGTCCTAGTTCATCTGCATTTGCTGGAAACAACAGTTGGTCTGACTTATGAGTCTGGCCTTCCTCCTTTCCAGACAGAAGAGCGAGATGATAGTTTCTCAGCCAAGCAGACAGTCCATTTCATTGTAGGCAGTGTATCTGTATCCGTGTCGGTCTCAGAATGTTACAGAGACAAGGTGTTAATCTCTTTTCTTGAACTGACTGCTATTTGACAGAGAGACCAGCTTTTGAGCCACACAGAGCTCTTCTTCAGGTCTGGGAAAGGTACCCCGAGCATCACAGATAAATGCAAGGTGGAACAGATTGTTTAGCATAAGTAGTCAGCACATATTCTAAGGCAACAGTCAAAGTAGAGTGGTCCCTTTTTAGTGTCTCTTTACACTCCCAGAAATGCGTAAATGAGAAGCAGGCCAGAAGATACACCTAACTTGGTACATCTCTAGTTAAAGACGATGAAATTGTTAAGCACCTGCCTGTGGCTGCAAAGATAGCTATTTTCCCCCCTAGTTTCAGTTTGAAGCCTTATACTCATTAATGTGGACTCACCATTGTTTAAATTGGCTTTCAATGAAATATTGCATTTACCTCCTTTCAAATTTGTCAAGTGATGCTAACAGCACATTATGCTTCCCACTGACTTTGTTATCTTTGCTTTCCTGGCCAGCCGACTGGAGGATCCTGAGCCCTGCATTGTGTACTATCAGCCTGAAACAATATTAAATCCTCATCAGAAATACCCAGCCAGGATGAACAGTGGCCCAAAGAACTTCTGGAAAACTGACAAACTAATCATGCACATAATTGCTTTTTGACTTTTTGCTCCTGCTGTGGCAGGACTTAATGATAATCTCAAAGGTTAGCATTGGAACACACACGTCATTTAAATGACTCCAGGATGACACACTTGTAGAATGTTATTAATTCTTGCAGACCCACTCACTAGCACATCCAAAAGATTAAAAAGAAAATGGCTTAAAAACTGGTCAGAGGAAGTGTGTATTTCAGGTTAGTTTCACTAATTAGAAATTCCTGCTCAGATTTTCCTTGTTGTAACATGCTTCTGAATTAGTTTGATATCTCCTTGTGGCCAGACTTTTCAAAACATATATGGGATTGCATCAATAACCACTTTTATGTCAAGTTAGTTAACAGTTCTGTCAAACAGAAGACACGAGAGGAAAGCATCTACATTTAGTTTAATAAAAGTCATAATAAACTATCATAATGAAGACATTGGATGAAAAAAGTATTGTTCCTGTTTGTACTGTTTAATAAGGAAGTTGGCACTGTTTTGGAACCATTGCTGCAATGACTATGAGCCTGATCCAAAGCCCACTGAAGTAAATAGGAAGACTCTTGACTTCAGTGGGTTTTGGATTAGGCCCTATAAGCAATGGATTCAAAAATGAAACTTCATGTCTCTAGAATTGTGCTGTACCCTAAAAAAACTACCACACTCGTTAATTACAGATCCTAATGTACAGCAAACAAGTAGGACCATAAGATTAAAAATTTCACTCATACATCTGAGAGTCTTCCTGCTGAATGGATTTTTTTTCTAGTAAATCTCTTTAAAATACGTGCCATAAGCCAACATTTATACTGCCTCAATACTTATGCAAAATAAGGCAATACAGATCTGAAATGCACTTTTATTTTACTGCTTATATAAGAAAATAATTTGTGCTGCCAACAATTCTGTTTATCTTTAATAAAAAAAATTAGTAACTGAAGGAGCTATAAGGGGAAATTGAAGCATATATGTCCTTCAGTAGAGCTGGTCAACAACTTTCCATCAGAAGTGGTTTTGATGGAAAATTGGGTTTTCTGCTACAAAATTTTTCATGAAAAGTGTCTGGTTTAGGCAGAAAATTAATATTTTTTGTTGAAAACCCAAATGCCTGATAACTAAAATATTTTGATGTTGATATACTGCCACGGTGCCTCAGGAATTGTAATTCAGTTTCCTCAAGTCCACCTTCTCATATTGGGCTGCGCTTCCCAGCCAGACTACAACTCCCATGATGCACTGTGGTCAAGGACTCCCACAATGCTTCCCTCTCACTATAAAGTGAGATCATGGTGCATTATGGGAGATGCAGGATGGCTTATAGCGGAGACTGAGGGCATGGAAACCTGAAGTACATCTCCCATGAGGTATCACAGTATCATTTCTAAATCAAAATATTTTAGTTTTCCTCCCAAGTATTTAGGTTTTTCATTGACAGTTTTAACAAAACACAAATTTGGTTTGTTTTCATCAAAATTATCCATGGGGAAAAGCAACACATATTCTTTCCAGCTCTATCTACTGGCAAAAGGTTTAAAATGATCAGAATGGGACACATTCTGCTTGCCATATACAGCTTTGTCATTTCAGAAATTGTCAAGAAATTGGATTAATAAAATAAAATGTTACTATTTTATATGTTGTACAGAAAATTATATCTTTTTCATGAGAAGGGCACATCAGAATTAATACTCAGGACACTAAGATTTATTTTAATTTTAAATATTTAAGGCCAAAATTTTCAAACCTAAGTATCTAAACTTAAATTCTAAATTCATATTTAGGTCCTTAAATGAAAGTGGCCTGATTTTCAAGAATGCTGAGCACCTGCAAATCCCTCAGGAGTTAATGGAAGCTGCTCTTCTTTGAAAACCAGGCCACTTTTATTAGGTGCCTAGACATGGATCTAAGAGCTAAAACTTATACACATTGCATATTTTCCTAAATTGTCCATTCCACCTCTTAGCTTCTGAATAACTGGTTAGAACAACATGAGGTCAGCAGCCTGTGCCTGCATGTGGAACCAATAACCAGAGATCCATAAATCCAGCTGATTGACGTACACTGGATTATTGGAGCCAGGAAAAATTATAAATGGAAGCTCCCTACAGTCGTGGGTTTAAACCAGGAGCTCAAATAGTAGTCCTTCAGCTGGGACAGTGGGTTAGATAACATCCTCACTCATAATGATAGTATTAAAGAACTCCTGTGGTCACAATCAATAGCACCCATGTGATTTGTCAGGCCTGTGGGAGAACTATAAGGGGGAGGAACTCAGTCCTATTGGGTGGCAACCAGAAACAAGCAGAGCTAGTTTCCAGACCAGGGCTCTGGACTGAAGAATGGCTTGAGAGCACTAACAGCTTGTGCCCTATGACAGCCTAGTTTGTTTCTTTTGTTGAAACCCCAAGGACCAGGTCTTGGCCTATAGCTGTGCAGGAGGGCGGGAGCTGAGACTTCCTGCAGGGTCTGAAATGTTGGCTCCCAATTATTGCATGAAGGAGGTGACCTGGCCCCTCGTGGGCTGTAGAGCTATTTTCCCTTTTTGGTTGGGACTGATTTTATTATCCACCCCCACCCACCTGGAAGGAGATGGACACTGTAAGAAGTACAACTGAAGGTCTATACCCCAGGACTGTACCACAAGACTTCTGTTGCCCATGGAAGGACATATAAGATAAGCCTTCACCCCAAGAAAGCACCCACCTAGCCTTCAGCATGCGGGCATTCTTACTGTTCCTCTCTTGAGTTGATATACTGTGTGTTTCTCTCTCAAAGTACAGACCACAGCTGCCTGCCCTAATATGTAGACATTGTCAGGGTAGCACGGATGAGCCACTACAGTGAATTAAATTATTCCAGAAGAACACAGGGATCTATATTGTAGTGAATTCACTAATAATAGCAGAAAGACCTTCCATGGAAGGAAGAGGACCTTAGTTGCTGGCAAAGCCAATTAATGATCACTGGAAGGGGCAAGGTAGTACAATAGAGTATTTATTCCCCTTTTACCTAACCAGTGAGACAGCAAAGGTCCTTTTGAAACTGCACTCTTGTGAGAAAAGAAATTGCGCACAAATCTATTATTCAAATGGGCACCATCTTTGAAGGAAAAATAAAGGGCAGACCTGCTTAGTATTTGAATGGGAAACCTGAAAAGAAAATCCAAGTGGCTTTAATAGGACTGAGCAGGTGGCACCAGGAAACTATTTTTCAAATCAAGGCACCTGACCACTTTGTTAAGAGGTCATATAAGCTTTTTTTTTTTTTTTTTTCCCCTAAAATAAAGGTAGAAGGCCCCATGGTCTAAGCAAAATTCTAGCTCAGTATTTCTTTCTGTATAGCCACATTTACTTTCGCTGTTTTATTGAGTTTCCCACATTTATATTTAAATGGTGGTAGCACCACTAATACTAGCCGAGTGAGGCGTCAGTGTTCCTCCATGCAGAATCTTCATGTGCCTTTTCCTTCTCTTTATCACCCATGCTGGGCCGGCCGCAGTCAGAAAAATGCTTTTGCAAGAAAGGTGCTATTTAAATACAAGGGACTATTAGCTTTTATTAGTCTCACACAGCTTGGAAATAGCAATGTTTATGGTCCTGCTCACCCTTGGGCTGCTGCCATCTTCCCAATTTGTTGCCTATGTGGATGGAATGGGGTAATATCATCCCTGCCAGCCAAAGTAGGAAGATTGTAAATGGATGTTCTCTCCTCATGGAGCACTTAAGGACGTCTGAATGGAATCACTAATGATCTGAAAGGAAAAGTCCTTGTTCCCAAGATAATAAACATTGGACATCTGTAGCTGGTAGGAAACTATTTTCTTTTCCTCCCCAATTTTCCCAGGATTTCCACGTTATGTGGCAGCTCTTCCTGCGGAAAGCTGGCAATTAAAATGGCAGAATTTACCACACCGGGCAGTTTCCCTATACTCCACTGTGCAGCAGAGTTTCCATGTTGTAGGAGACACACACACACACACACAACCCCTAGAATGTCTGATTTGGTTGACTAGCTGAATTTAACATACAGTGATATGTAGTCTGAATCAAATGTTAAAAATCTTCCCGAGCTGCAGAAGTTTGGGGAATATGAAGCCGTGAACACTTCACTTTGGGGATTACAAGAAGAGAGAGACTGCTGTGTGCTTTACATATGTTTTGAGGCCTCAGCCAAACCTTTCAACATTATGGATGTGCATAAAGCCGGAGAGGCTTTTGCCCCACTAAGAATGGCTGGCACTAACGTACATCTCCCAGAACGAAAGGAAGGAATATTGTGATACCCAGAAACTTTCTAAATTTACTCTGTCAACTTGTTCTCAGTACTTCAAACATGCTGAAGGGCACTGGGATTCTGGAGAGGTAGCCAATAATATAACGTTTCCCCTTTCTAGAAAGACATCTAGTTGTTAAGGGCAAATTAATTATCTGTATGAAATTCAGTTTAAGAAAATTACTAAGCATAAAGGATTCCTTCTTCTCTGCTTTTCAAGGCATAGAGCTTGCATTAACTTCTTCTCTGAATTAAACATCAATAAAAAGACATGTCATTAGTGTTTATTCTGAACGGTATTTTTTTTAAATATAATTTCGTAGACTTTCAAGCAAGTCCAAGTTCTAATATGATTTCCATCCCTCTGTCATGATAATTTCTCCAGTGCCTCCCATCTAACCAGTTATATAACAGCTTTATAAATAATCACCTAATTTCCACTTTGCAGCTCTTTAATTGACAGTGCTACCCAGAGTACATTATTCAGATGTTCTCTTTCTTCTGAAAAAAGAATTAAATTAAATATTTTCAAACAAGTTTTATCTTTTCTTTGGCAGATGACTTTTCTTCGAGCATAATAGGGGTTTATATTGTTGAAACTTTCTTTGTTTAATGCCTAAATGATGGAGGATATCTGGTGGCAACATTCAGTTAAGCCAGAAGGCAAAGGAAATCAAACTATATACATCAATAATCCCCCTAAACAAAGGTGCGTATACTATACATAACAAGGGTGATGGGTGATAACAGTCTTGTCTTAGCATTAAAGGCCATTAGTTGAGTATACTTTATACAGTATAATCTAGAAGATGATATTTTAACACAGTTCAATGAATAAATATATTGGGCCAGTGCATTAGCTGGCGTAAATTGGCACTGCTTCATTGGTTTCAAAGGAGCTATGCTTATTTACACCTGCTGAGATCTGACCACACGTTAACAGGAGAGACACACTTAGACTGAGAGCCCAGTGGTTGTTTTTGTGGATACAGACTAACACGGCTACCCCTCTGATACTTAGAGTGGGGACAATATATGGCCTTTGGAAAGAAGAGAAGAAATGTTATTTCTGTCTCAGTAATCTAGAAGAAAAAATGCTTTTGACACCAACTTTTACATAAATTGTTTACATCTGGAGTTTTTCTCTTTGCCGATCTCATTTGTTTATATAAGCAGGGCCGGCTCCAGGCACCAGCTGAGGAAGCACGTGCCTGGGGCGGCCCCTGTGAAGGGGCGGCATTTCGGCCATTCTTGGGGCGGCGCTTCGGCAGCTCTCCAGCCACATCCATTTTTTTTTTTTTTTTTTGCTTTGGCAGTTCGGGTGGCGTTTTTTTTTTTTTTTTTGCTTGGGGCGGCAAAAAAGCTCGAGCCGCCCCTGTATATAAGGCAAAGTTAGAAGCTTCATGCTACCTTGAAAGGCTCTGAACTAGAAGCAGGTAACATCTATATTGCACCACCTACAGGAGGTAGAAGAATAGTAGATACCAAAGATAAGATGTTCTTTGGCTGAAATATTCAAATTCACTAATTTTAGCCTTTCCACTAAATCTTCTATTGTCAGGAATCTGTAACTTGGTCATAAAAATTCAAATTTCAATATAATTAAAAAAAATGATTGTAGATACCTGGAAGCTCTAAAGTGGCCAATTTTTAAACTTGGGCATGTAAACTGGGCACTCAAATCAGTTAAATACCTCTTAACTACAGCCAAGTAGATCTGTCAGAGCACATCTTTAGTCCTGGAAATGACTCCACCTTGCAGATCAGAATGAACCTCCAGTGCTGTACCAAGTGTTGAATTATGTTTTTGAATGGAACATACGATGCCACATCATCATCTAAACCACTGAAGAAATCTATTTTTTTCTTTTCCATCCCTATAACTACAGCCCTTATCTATACCTTAGTCTTCCCTCGCATCAATTACTGCAACTTACTTATCTCACCTCTCTCTCCTCTAGTTTACGTAAAACACTGCTGCTAACATTGTCTCCATTTGTCACATTGACCATATCACTCCCCTCTTTGAATGCCTTCATTAGCATCTTCTCACTTCCCATACCCAGTGTAAGCTTCTTTTCTGTATCTATAAGGCCCTGAACACCTTCAGTCTTGCCTCCATCTTATCTCCTCTGATTTCTACTTCTGTTAACTCTCAAGCCTCCCTTCCTTAATATCTCTCTTGTATTCTTGTGCTAAGCTCTATTCCTTTTCACCTATAACAGTGAACCTCCTGGCTCATTACTATATCCAGCCTCATAATTCCTCCGGCACAGAGAAAGTGGGGAGAGACCAGGCTCAGGATGGAGGTTGCGAGTGAGCAGGAAGAGTACGCAGAAGGCAGCAGTTTGGGAGATGACTGGGGAGAGGAGGCCAGGTAACTTAGGAGCTAGAACTGAAGCCCTGCAACCCAGGCTGGGAAACAGCCTACTGCTGGCACAGGGATCAGTGGCTGCCATGGCTGGTGGGTGCTCAGGAACAACCTGAAAACAGGAGGCCATGTGAACTGGTCTGAATGAGACTACTGATTTTAGACAAAAGGACTGGATTCTGGCCAGGAGATAGTTAGCCAGGAGAGGAGTGGCTGAGAGTGAGTGCATACCCTGACACTAGGCCTGAGATCCCTACCTTCATACCCATGTACTAGACTCCCTGCCATTAGGAGCTGGACTGGGACCTGCTGGTTATCATCTTTTGTCTGTAGCTTAATGCAATCATGCCCTGGGTAATTGCAATGTTTACTCCTGGCAGCCCTGTAAAGTGGTCCTTTGTTATTCAACCATACAGCCACACTAATGGCTGTACAGAGAGGCTCAGGGTATGTCTCCATGGCAAGCAGAAATCCATGGCAGTGAGTCTCAGAGCCTGGGTCTACAGACTCAGGTTTGCGGGGCTTGAGCTATGGTCTGAACCCGAACATATACAGAGCTATTTTTCGTGCAGTTGCATGAGCCCATTGAGCCTGTGTCTGTAGGCCTGGGCTCTGAGACTTGGTGTCACAGGTTTTTGCTTTTAATGTACCCTTAGTGTGTGGCAAGCCAAGGTGTGAACATACAGTGCATTAGCTTGTCAGGAACTACACTGCTGTGTGGACAAGCTCCGAGTTAGACGTAGGGTTGAATGGGCAAGGACAGGATTTGGCCATACACGTTTGCAAGACGAGTTTGTCTGTCTGTGTGTGTTGTTGTGATAGACCTGAAAGACTCATGCACTGCTTAAAAAAATTTAAAGGGAAATTAATGTTTTGATTTACTTTCCTTCTCCTGGAGGTCACAGGCATTGCTATGTTCAAATGACAGAAGTGTTATGAGCTAATAAACCAAAGAAATTCAGAGGCCAGGGTGAAGGACTCTCTCCCTCAGCCATTTCTCTGAGTGCAACTATTGCAAGTCACATAGCATCTGAGACCCACTTTAACTCTTATTTTACTTGCTTTTCAGATTTTGTCAGACCCTAAAAGTCCTCATTAAAACCTATGATTCCCTACACCCACATGGGGAGATCTGGTTTCCTGCTTTTCTTTAAAGTTAAAGTCTACTTCAAGTAGGACACTAACTTAAAGCTGAATACTTGAAATCTTGGCACCCCTATGACAATTATTCTCTGAGAGCAATTTTTTTTTAATTGCTAATATACTAGTGTTGCAAAATGTTATTTCAGAGGCACTTTATTTCTGCAGTGACTTATTAATGCCGTGATTTTCCCACAGCACTAAACCTAGGTTGCAGCTGTCTCCTTCTTCTTAGTTCTGGCATGACTTTGACCAGTTGAATCCCCAAATATGTATCAGTAATCAAAAGATATATTTCAGTACAGGAGAACCTGTTTGGAAGAATTCTCCTCATTTCTTCTCTGCTTGTTTTATCTTTGGTTGAGGTGTGAATAATTCATAGGCCTCTGTCTGCTTTACAGTCAAACACATTCTGTCCACCCAAGACTGTTCGACTTTGTGATTTATTATTTAATAATTTGCAGGGCTGCGCTGTTGTAAGGTGAGCATTGCGACTGCTTGCAGAACTGTTACAATCTGGTCGAGTTAGCTGTCCTTTCTTTCTCTCTCTCCAAACAGCAGTAGGTATTGATTTTTTTTTTTTTTTACAAACCTCTGCCACGTAATCCCATAGCTGCTGATCTCAAAGCTGTTACTATAAAGTAAAAGCTGGCCCTTCTTCTTGAGAACAAGCAGTCGTGTTTTGATTCGCTTTTTCTTTTCTTTCTTTTTTTTTATCAATTGTTTCCCGCCCCCCTCCTTTTTGTGCCTCCATCAGTGACAATACCTAGGAAGTGCCACTGGCTTCTCTTAAGGATAAAACTGGAAAATGAAAGCCTTTGGGAGAAATACCTGCTGATGCTTTCATTATACCGGATATAAAAAAAAAGCCCATCTTTCAAAGGCTGGAAAGTTTCACTTTCCCAATAGAAGAGCAACTATTTTGCCTATTTTTTTTTATATATTTTATTTTGTATGTTGTTGCCCTAATATGATGTTTGTGCCCAAATCCCACTGCTTGTTATCAGATACACAGCATGGGTGAAAGAAGCACTCCAAAAATATCCAGTGATAATTTAAGATTTACTGTGCTGAAAGAACATCAACTGTATCTCAAAATACTAATCAGTGCGGAGTTAGGGCTTGATCACAAACCCATTGAAGCTAGTGGAAACCTTTTAATATAGAAGTGCACCCAAACATGATTAAGGATTCTAGCAGGGTAAAGCCCAAGTCTGCTATTTCTCTGCTGGTTCTGTGGAAGCTGTGGATTAAATATTTGCAGAATTACCATTCGTAATGTACCCTTCTCCTTTTCTCTTCAAGCTATGTCTATGTTGTTGATCACCATTGTGTCTGCTGGCTTCTTCTTCTTCTCCAACGCTTAGCCGAATAGTCGGCCATAGCAATTATTAATCATTTGGTCCATTCCTGTGTGGCTGTAAGGGCTTGACAGGCCAAAAGTACAATGTTGGAACAGACTTGATGCACCCATGTAATAGGGAGTCTGTCTCTGGGCCGCCTATACCTCTTGGTTGGCTGAAATTTATCCTGGATGTTGCAAGCCAGCCCAAGAACAGCATCTTGCGGCATTCTGGTGACATGTCCAAAAAGCATAAGATGCTGGCTGCAGACAATGGCTCCAGTAGTCTGTAGACCAGAGCGACCATAAACATCTGCATTACGAATGAAGCCATTCCACTTTATGTCTGTAGCGGGGTGGTTACCCGCTCCGGCCCAGAGAGGGCTGGGGCTGTGGGGAAAAGCCCAGGCTGATGAAGGGAGCAGCCGTAGCTGTGGCCAGCTCAATCAGGCCCAGTCAGTCTCCCTTTGCCTGTAGAGGGAGAAGGGCCTGGCTGTAAGGAGCCAAGCAGGACACCTAGATTGGAGCAGGGCTGGGGAAAGGCCAGAGGAGCTGCGAGCTCCAGCCTGGAAAGCCTCAGGCTGCAGGCCTGACTACAGGCCGAATAGGTGCAGGGTTGCAGAGGGGCAGCCCATAGGTAGGCAGAGGCAGCAGGTCCAAAACCCCCTTGCCTGTGATGAGTGGCGTATACATTGCAGTCTGCCCCCGATACAAGGGGCTAAGTGGGGACTGTCAGTAGCCCAGACTGAGGCGAAGTGGGTTTAGAGGGTGGGGGTTCCCCTGGGTGGGGAGACCCAGAACCTGAGAGTGTGGGGGTACTGCCAGGGGGCAGCACCCCAGAGAAAGGGGCACCAGGTCCTGGGAGGGACATGGGGGCTGGCGGTAAAGCGGATCACCGGCCTGCAGAGGCCGCTTCGGTGGCTGGACGAGCTAATTCCCGATGACTACCAGCAGGAGGCGCCGCCGGGTGAGTCCGAACCTTTACAATGCCCAATATACAATGTTGGCATTTTGTGAGGAAAGCCTCCTGTTTTTCCCAGTCTGAGCAGCATAGTATCCATGTTTTGCAACCGTATAGCAGTACGGAGAGGATACAGCTTGAATAGATCCTGAATTTGGTTGTCATGCCGAGATTATGTTGAGTCCATATTTCTGATAAACAACCCATGGCAGATGCTGCATTGCTAATCCAGTGAAGAACCTCCGTATGAGCTTGGTTGAAAACCATTCTCAGAGAAAAGGAGTACTTTTGGCACCTTAGAGACATGCCACAAGTACTCCTTTTCTTTTTGTGGATACAGACTAACACGGATGCTACTCTGAAACCATTCTCAGAGAGTAGTTATTAGTGGTTCACAGTCAAGCTGGAAGGGCATAACGAGTGGGGTCCTGCAGGGATCAGTTCTGGGTCCAGTTCTGTTCAATATCTTCATCAATGATTTAGATAATGGCCTAGAGAGCATACTTATAAAGCTGGGAGGGGCTGCAAGTGCTTTGGAAGGTAGGATTAAAATTCAAAATGATCTGGACAAACTGGAGAAACAGTCTGAAGTAAATAGAATGAAATTTAATAAGGACAAATGCAAAGTACTCCATTTAGGAAGGAACAATCAGTTGCACACATACAAAGTGGGAAATGACCGCCTAGAAAGGAGTACTGCGGAAAGGAATCTGGGGATCATAGCGGACCACAAGCTAAATAGGAGTCAACAGTGTAACGCTGTTGCACAAAAAGCGAACATCCTTCTGGGATGTATTAGAAGGAGTGTTGTAAGCAAGACATGAGAAGTAATTCTTCCGCTCTACTCCACTCTCATTAGGCCTCAATTGGAGTATTGTGTCCAGTTCTGGGTGCTACATTTCAGGAAAGATGTGGACAAACTGGAGAGAGTGCAGAGAACAACAACAAAAATGATTAAAGGTCTAGAAAACATGACATATGAGGGAGGATTGGAAAAAAATGGGTTTGTTTAGTCTGGAGAAGAGAAGACTGAGAGGGGACAAGATAACAATTTTTAAGTACATAAAAGGTTGTTACAAGGAGGAGGAAGAAAAAATGTTTTTCTTAACCTCTGAGGATAGGACAAGAAGCAATGGGCTTAAATTGCAGGAAGGGAGGTTTAAGTTGGACATTAGGAAAAACTTCCTAACTGTCAGGGTGGTTAAGCACTGGAATAAATTGCCTAGGGAGGTTGTGGAATGTCCATCATTGGAGATTTTTAAGAGCAGATTAGACAAACACCTGTCAGGAATGGTCTAGATAATATTTAGTCCTGCTATGAGTTCTGGTGACTGGACTAGATGACCTCTCGAGGTCCCTTCCAGTTCTATGATTCAATGACAGATCCTCAGCTGACAGAAAGATACACAAGTGAAAGAAAGTGTCAAGAAGTAGATTCTATCTGGCTAGTCAGGGTTAATGGTGAGTCCCGTATGACCTTGGGCAATGCCTTAAGGAATCAAATTTACCACAATATACATTTGGTATTCATAGTATAGGACAGTCTTCAGGATAACAGGGACTTACGCTACCAGGAGGTCTGAAAACAGATGCATATTGGCTTTTGTGTACAAGGTGCCAGCATGTCAGCAATATTGACGTTGCAGTAGATGTTGACTCAAACTATTGCATTAATATAGGAAACCTTTCCTCCTATGTTCTGGTGGGTTACTTAATAATATTTTAAGGTAAAAGCTAAGTAGCGCAAGTGCTGTTCCTTTGAGCACAGGTGGCAACAAACTGCACACAGGAAGTCTTTGGTAAGGCACTGCGGTCCTGTCCCGAGAAGCGGCTGCCTTGAGCCCCTGGTTACGTTTAGGTGAGGTGTACACCTACCAGGAACCCTACCCACCAGTTTCATGGGGGATTTGTGTATTTGCTGCTACCTGTTCAACCACAGCTACGCCGCTCGTTATACTTGCACGAGCTCCCATTGAGCTCGCGTGAGCATTTGCACACGAGCAGGGGGAATCACACCCCTAGCTTGTAGCATCGATGTAGGACACTGCAAATGAAGGTATAACTGCAGCATGCATTGGTAGGAATACAACATTTGCTTTAATCTAGCCACCCCGGTACAAGCCCACCGGGCACCCTGGGTACATATTCAGGTTGCTTGCCCACATCGGAGTGTGTGCCCTCCTGTCTTCACTACTGTTGTTACCCACGCTAGCTAGATTAAAGCTACTGTAGGTACATCTACCTGTGTTACAATCACACCTTCATTTACAGTGTAGATGTACCTACACTCTTTCTCTAGGACGTACACAATTCAAACAAATCCAGCTGCTTAATATACACTGTGTCCTTTCCCCTCCCTTATCCCCTTACACCTGGGAAAAGCCCTCGTCAAGGTTCCCCTCAGACCTCAAGGTCTGGAAAGGTCTAATGGCCCAGACACAGAAAAGTGCTTTAACTCACATAATACCCTTAATGACTCTCTGGGGACAGTTACTGAATGGTGTTTAACTCTTAGTATGGCAAGGTTTCACCCTGGGTGCTTATACATTAATGACCCCTAATGTGCAAGCCATTAGCACCTTTCACCATAATCTCCCCCCAAAGTCCATTTAGATTACAGTAATGGCCACTAGTAATGTACAGTAATGGCTACTAGTAAGAATATCATAATGACTTCATTGAATCTGCTCAGTGAGCGCTCTCTTATATGGCAATCATATACCCTTACATAGAGTCCCTTAACTCATGAAACGCATATATCTTGCCCTTTATCCTGAATGCTCATCTTTCATGTGGACCTCTTTTTCATATGGCATTAACTTCATGCATATAACAATATAAGCGACACTGAAATATTTTGCTTTACATTCCCCAAACAAAAATATTCATCTGCTTCTTCACAGTTAGGAAGGACATTTCTGTTTAGGTCAACAAACAGGTAACAACATCACATCCTATCATTATTATTGAGAAGGAGTTTTCGCCTACACTTGGGGGCCAATCACATGTGCAATAAGGCCCCTTTATACAGCTATAGAGGTGAATAGAAGCCTTAGTGTAAAGAAGAGTCAGACACTAAATGTAGAACAGCATGGTAGTGACTTGAATAATCAGTTCTACCCATTTTTATGACAACAGAATACAATACAGGAAAAATCCTTTTCATCTTGCTCAAGTGAGCAGTCTCATTGAAGACATTGAGATTACTCATGGGTAAAACAGGTAAGATTTGGCTCTACACGTCTGTTTACTTGTCTAATTATGCTCTTTGTCCATTTACCTATGTTGTGCACATGTAGCTTACATTTTTTAATGCCATTTTCTTGTAAGTACTAATCAGTATAATCAAATTAAAGGCCTGGCTTTCACTAAAGTTGTGTCAAATATTGGAAGGGATCATAATATTGCTTTTCATCTTTTCTGTTGTATTTGTCTTCATTTAATAAAATTCCACAGCCCTTTAGAAATTATTTTTGTAGCTTATTTTTTCCATTTTGGGGACAGAAACTGTCCTTTGCTCATGGGAAAACAACGCTCTGCTGAAGTGTGATAAATTTGCTATTGCCATTTTGCATCCCAGGGGATAGATCCTCGCCCTGATTCAGAAAGGTACTCAAGAACAAGCCTAGCTTTGAGGATGTGGGCAGTTCTATTGCCTTCAATGGGATTAATCATGAGTTTAAAATTAGACTGAATCAGGGTTTCCTATGAGGTGCTGTGTACCCTCAACTCCCACAGCCTTCATTGCTCAGCAACTCACAAGATCAGGCCCTAGAGAAAAGTCTAATTCTGTCAGTTTCACCCTGGTGGATCTAGCTTGATCAATCCTATCATGCACAATACGTTGACTTCTACATGAATTGTTGTGAGCATTATGTGCAGGAAACAGATATCTTATGATTTATAGACAGGGTTAGCAAGCCAAATCAATCTACAGAGATACAAGTTATTTAAAACTAACTTTTTTTTCGTCCTTCTTTTAATACTACTGCATCCTGTATGTGGTGTGAATACCCTCAGCTATCAGAACAGCTTCTGTTCTCTGCTAGGGCTGCTTGGTAAACTCACAGCACTTGGTACAGTAGCAGCTAGTGTACATGGTAATCTCTCAGAGACGGATGAATAATTAATAATAGAAGTAAATAACTGATCATTAAACAAGTAAATGTTTTCTTCTGTAACTGAAAATGCCAACAGTTTCTAGGTTATATTATGCTTTCCAGTGAAAGCTCCCAAACATTATCTTCAATACAGACAAACACACTTCAGATGTTTCTTTCATACAGAATGGTAAATTATGTTATTGCTTTTGTACACTATTCCCAATGCTTATTGCATATTCTCTCGTATACATCTAGTGCAACATTATTATCTTGTTCTGATTTTCTTTCTTCCCTCCCCCCCCCGTCTCTCCAACTTCCTGTCAACAGTTGGAGAAGCTGTTAATACTGTATTGTATAGTCATTATCCCAGCTTTTTCTTTACAAATATCATTATAACATCCTGCATTTGTAAAGTAAATAATTAAACATTCTAGAAAGTCTTATAGGATATAGTAATCTAACAGATGAGACATCAGAAGTGTGAAAATCAAATAGAAGCACATGTAATACGTATCTTTTAAAATAGTTTTCATAAAATAGGGTTAATGTGTTAATCAACCATATTTAAAATGCTAATTAATCACCAACTTAGAGCCTATTCATAAATAATTGAATGTCCTATTTATGCAGAATTTCTTATTCTTTACTCAGAAATGTGTGGAATTCATTTCTGGTCTTGGGCTATGGTGTATTGTTTTAAGGCTCACTGCACTCTTTTTGCTCTGTGTATGCATAGTGCAATCATTACTACTTCCTAGAGACTCATTCAGTTATATCTGTCAATCAAAACTTTGAAATTAACCCCTTAAGCCCCAACAGTCACATAGGTCATAGTTTTTCATGTGCTGGCGAAGAACTGAAAGTAGCCCTTACAGTGCCTTCTTTGCCACAAGGTTCCAGATAACGGGTAATCACAAATAGGTGTTACAGGTTTCAATTAGCTGGATTTCTGGCCTGGATCATACCAACTATAGATAGTCTAATTTTGGTGTGATAAACTTCGCTTTTCAAGGGATACCCTCCTCCCCATTTGGGGCCCAGTTTTTCAAACACCAACTCATGCAAATTGTCCTTTTTTGGAGAATTCTACTGACCTCAGAACAGGTCTTTGAGGTTATAACATACTTGTCCTAGTCCCTGTTAAAGGGCTCCACCTCGTAGACACTGACTACCCACCAGAGTGCTTACTGCCATGAAAATACCATTGACTTTGATGTAAGAATTACAGCTATTAGTGCTTGGAAGATTGGGACTAACTCTTGGAAATACAGCACCATAGGTGTCCGGCTAAACCAAAACTAAAAAGCCACAATGCCTTTTGAGAGGACAGGAGAAAGTGATTCCTATTAAGGATGCAAAGATGTGATTGAGACCTCACCTTATGTGATTTAAAGGGCAAGATGGGATAGAAAACTTGCACTATAATTGAATAGGAAGAGTAAAAAGGGTAAGATATTTCCTTTCCTAATCCTTCCCCATGACTTAACAGAATGGAAATTTATCTGTTGATGAAGGCTTGGAGATGTTAGCGAGCATCCACAGGGACTTCAGAGGAAACCACTGGCTGCGGAGTTACCATAAAGGAAATGGGAAGAGGATAACAGCCAAAATGAGGTTGGTGGAATTGCTTAGGGGCAGGAGCTACTTCTGAATGACTAGCTGCAAGCCTGCTGGGATTTTGTGGTTCTATAAAATGTGGACAGTTGTTGTAGAATAAGCTAATGGAGGGGAAGAGGCTCCTGCGAAGAGAACTGCCATACCCCAGTGAAGTGGAAGAGGAATGCTGCAGGAGCCATCAGGAGCCTGACCAAAGAAAGCTTGGGCTGATAATAGTCACTGGTGCGTGTATCCTTGGTGCACCAATATCTTTGTTCCTGAATGAACCTCTTTGCCTTAAGGACACCCTTAAACCAAGACTCACAAGCCCTACATGTAACCCAAAGACAGAAAAAATGTGTCTTTATTCCATAGTGTATAAATGGTATTTGCAGAGCTCAACCAGCAGCCACAGCTAAAACTGACAAGGGGGAGGGTTCTAAGTTCGGTAGCTGGCTGCTGTTCCCACTCCTGATTCCAGCCGAGAAGAGACTGGATTAGTGGAAACAAGGTGAGGGAGGCTCTTAAAATAACCAACTCTTTGAAACATCCTG
Source organism: Chelonia mydas (assembly GCF_015237465.2). Lineage (NCBI taxonomy): Eukaryota > Metazoa > Chordata > Testudines > Cheloniidae > Chelonia > Chelonia mydas. The sequence continues at coordinate 11,920,051 of NC_051252.2, read as the reverse complement.
GTTTTCCAAATCCATCATCTGTTTTCACGGAGATGGGGACTAGCAGCCAGCAGCAGCACAGCATTGTTCTCCTTTCCAGTGTAGTTGCCATTAGAAATGAGCTCGAGTCAGAAAAGACGAGATCAAAACTCTTGCCTACAGCTTGAAGAAGGTCTGACCCACCATCCCATTTCAGCCCTCTCTCGTTTCCATCCAAAAAAGATGCATGTTTGAAATCCCGGAGTCTTATTTAAAAGTTGAGGTGAAAAAATGGCAGAGCTGCCAGCAACGTGCACCTCGTGTAATTGGCTCCTGCTCCTGACTAGGGTTTCCTGGTGCTCGCACAATGCAAATCAATCAACAAATAGACAAATAATAGTGACAATACAAGAACAAAATCCTTAAAGAAAGCAAAGCTAGTGGCAACAATGCTTAATCCGCTCATGCTAATTTCGCAGTTACAGTGGTGAGATAGTCTCTCACCTATCAGAAGACTGGCTTCTCTTGCAATCATTACATCTTGTGTATACAGGCCAGTCTCGTGTTAGGTTGTGAATATCTTCCTGTAGTGCACTGAGGGGTGTTTGTGTCTATCCACTGTCCTCAACTGGACAGAACTGGAGCTGCTCAACTGTTTAGTCATGATGAGTGGTTGGCCTGAGAACAGGATATAGACCATCTGACTATGAGGAATTAGGATATTCTCCATTAGCCGATGTGGTAAGAAGCCCGTGATATTGGAGCAGAAGGTCATGAGTTCAACTTCCCCTGCTACACTTTGCTATTAAGATGATAACCACAATGGCTGCATGCCAGCAATAGACAGTTCCACCTCCACACACTTTATTCTGGGTTAACACCATTCAGCCTCTTTTCTGTTCGCTGCAAGCTGGTTTTTCAGTCAAGGAGCAAGAGGGTGAGAGACCCCCCTGTCTGATTCCCCCCACCCATCCACGCCACCAGCAGAGCAGCAAAGCTTAGTCTACTGTAGAAAGAGTTGTGCCTCTATTCCAGTGATGGTGAAGCTATACTAGTGCTAAGTGCTAGTCCAGATGGGCTCAGGTGTTGATTGGGCTTTTTCATTATACGGTGGCAAAAACTCCTGAGCCTTGTCTACACTAGTGCATACCATCAGTGAGCTGCACCTTACCTGACTGATGCAGGGAAACAGGCACAGTTTTTTCTAGTGGAAACACAACCTAAGTGACTGTTATTCCCCATATCCTCTGCATTGCACCTCTATGGCCCCAGGCTAAGAATCAAGAAACGCAAGGTCTCCTGTGCTGCCATATATCGTCCTGCCTCACCCTATAGGCTCACACTACTTTCTCTCTCTCTTACACAATTGTAATTTAGGCACATTGGTCACCTCCTACATTTGGTTTTTCCACATAAAAAAATGGAATTGAACTTGACTTTTTTTGTGAGCTCAGGTACTGTGGACCCAATGTATTGCTTTTTCTAGTACTAGCTGGCTGTGTTGGGGTATTTCAGTCCCAACCCTTCTCTGTTTCAAAGCTATATTTTAATCTGGTATGTCAGGTAGAACATGAAACAATATTAATCTATGCTACATAAATAATTTCCTTCAATTATCAGGAAAGTGCAGCAAGACATGAATTTTCAGGTTGATTGAGTTTTAATCTCTAAATTCAAAAATTAATAATTTAGTTAGGTGAGCTTCTCCAAATATAGAAAATTGAAGGTTTAATATTTCCTTCCTAGGGAAGAAAAAGAGAGAGAGAGAATTGTATCCAAAGGTCAGGAAACATTTATGGGTTGGATATGTGACAATTATGAAATTATTCACTTAAGGAAAATGCTTAGAATTCAATGCAAGATGCCTAGATTCATCACAAGGCACAAGAGATTGACAATCTATTATGAATGCTTCACATCACAGATAAATATTTCAATGCAAATAAATAAAGGATGCTGAGTGTTTCTCTTCTGAATGACTTTTCACAGCTCACTGCACACAATAGTTCTGGGACTTCTCTATGTCCCAGACTCCTGTCCAAGGTTTGGCATCCCCAAAGGCTGCCTACACTGAAAACAAGCAGGTTACACTGTGCTTTCAATTTGGAGGTACAAAGAACCAATTAATCTGTTTCCTTCAAACAGAATGTAAAACTACTCTTTGGTGCATTAGGACATTCATGGGCATTGTGAAACTGCCTGGTTTTGGTTTTGTGTTCCCTAGTAATTTCTGTAAAATGTACCATCCTTGTCAAACTTAATGACTTTTTTGTGGGGTGGGGGGGTGGGTGAAAAAAAGGGGAAAAGAAAAGACAATGCCTCTGAACTCATGACTGTATTACTCTGCAGCTGAGTATACTAATAAACTAACCTATACACTTAGGTCCATGATTCACACCAAAACACAGCTTTTGTGCAACATTTTGATTATCCGCAACAATAGTTGTTCGTTGATAACTTTTGTTATGTATGCCTTAAAAAATCCTAATACATTTGTTTTGTTCTTGCTTCCAAACAGAGAATGAAAAAATGGATATTTCTTTCTGAAGTTTACATAAAGTACAGTAGACTATTGTCTTTTAACAGTGACCTGCTTTTTGACTCTTAACTGTCTTAATCTGTTCAAAGTAATTTTATTATTCTAACCACCAACAGAAAATGCCGTGCTGTGTATTGCTTCATATGAAGCCATTTGTAACTTTAGAGCTTTTTAATTTTGCAACAACTACATAGAAAAAGAAAATGACAATGTAGAATTGCATCACTCATGACTGCTTCTCCATTAAAACAATATAACTCAAAAACATTTGCATGTTCACAATAAATGCTGAGAAGTACATTTAACTGAACTGAAAGACATTTTCAGGATTTGCACAGATAATACAAAATACCTAGAAAGCCTCTGGTTTAATACCCTACCAAAAGAAAGATCCACCAGTCTTTAACCATGCTGAATTATAATTATTCAGCAAATCATTTTAGGAAGCAGCCAACCAGATTCAGAGAGATCCCTGTGATTATGGGATTATTAAAAGATCTAGATTTGAGGGGATTTACCTGAAGTATTTATTTGCCTGGCTTTTGTCATGATGCATAACAATTTGATATCAAATCTCAGTATAACAAGATGCCAGAAAACAAAATAAAAACACATTCAAGCACAAGTCCATGGTATACAACCCCTCCTCCCCCAACATTCAATTGATATTCAATTGATACTTTTGGTGGGTATTTTGCTGCCTACTTCCTCTTCCTCTATGATGGTTGATGCCATCATAACTGGGATGTCTTTCCCCCAAAATTTACACTCCTAAAAGCAAGCGTATATTCCTAAATGTTGCCTTGGTGAATATTTGCAAAAGTGAAAGTGATGAAGCCTTTCATTAGCAATTGATTCTCCCTCCGCTTTGTAGGATGCTTTTTTGCAGATCTTGAATTGATGGGTTACTGGTTGAAATTGTCGCAAGAAACATCCTACCAGCAAAGCAGCTGATGAGCAACATAGGTTCTAATGCACACCGGCGCAGTGTGAGGGCCACTTGCATGCAAGTAAGATTGGCGAGGGGAGCTTTAGCCTAGAATATTATTTCCAACTGGGAATACAATATTTTGGGCTGTTAATTGCAAAAACTTGGCAAATTGCTAGAAAATTTACTCCCAGGGAGCACTGTGGGGAAAACCCGTAATGTGATAGTTTTGTTTTGGATGTAAGTATTGTTGTTTTGTTTTATTTTGTTTTTAAAATACATCATATTTTTTGGAGGGCCATTTCAGAGATTAACTGAAGGGGGTGGCATGTGGCAAGCAGTTCATTTCCTGAACACTCCTCTGTAATCAGTATAACACAAAGTCTTGGATCTTAAGAGCAGAACTATGCTGCTGTCAAGTATATTTTTATGTAGAACATTTTTTTAAAACCAGTTTGACGACTGTGGTGTGAGTGGGACTGCTTTCTGCTGGTATGGATAGCTCTGCTGCTGCTCCTCATGCTGAAAATCTGACCAGTCTTCTTCTCCAGGAAAAACCTGTCAAATGGAAGCTTCCATCTGAGACTTTTGTTGTAGAAATCTTGAACTCCTGGTAGTCCATATTTGAACTATAGTCAGTATTTCTACTATACTTGGGCCAGTACTTTGGAAATGACTTTTTTAAAAGTATCTGTTAATTTGGTGTTTAAAGTAATTCAGGTTTTATTGTGCATAAGGCCTTCCTTTGGCATTCTTGCTTTGAACGCATTGCCTCTTCCATCAGTAGGACATATCAATAAATGTATTAACCAAATAATGGGCCATTTATCCTACAAGAAAAGAAACTGTGGAAATTTCAAATCACAGTTTCATACAGAGTATATATCTGACGGGATGAGTTGGCTCCTTCAGGGGATTGCTTGGCAAGCTGGACACAAGCAAACAATATGCATGTTAATATGGCTAACTGGAATTCTAGGAACACAGGCCAGCCCTTTAGGTTGGGGGACCCTATCGTGGGAAGCAGTGAATCTGAAAAAGATTTGGGGTTGCAATGAATATTCAGCTGAACATGCACTCCCAGTTTAATGCTGTGGCCAAAAGGACTAAAGTTAGCAGTGGATGCAGAGACAGGGGAATTTCAAGTAGCAGTAGAGAAGTTATCTTACCTCTGTATTAGGCACTGGTCTGACCACTGCTAGAATACTGTGTCCAGTTCTGGTGTCCACAATTCAAAAAGGATATTGAAAAATTGGAGAGGCGTCAGAGAAGAGCCACAAGAAGCATTAAAGGATTAGAAGACTTGCCTTATAGTGACAGACTCAAGGAGCTCAATCTATTTAGCTGAACAAACAGAAGATTAAGGAGTGACTTGATTACAGTCTATAAATACCCAGATGAGGAATGAATATTTGATAATGAGCTCCCCAATGTAGCAGAAAAAAGGTTTAATACGATGCAATGGCAGGAAGTTGAAGCTAGACAAGTTTATTGGAAATAAGATGTACATTTTTAGCAGTGAGGGTAGTTAGCTCTAGGAAAACTTATGAAGGGTTGTGGTGACAAATGTTAAATCTGAAAATTTAAAATCAAGTTTGGATGTGTTTCTAAAAGATCTGCTCTAGGAATTATTTTGAGGAAGTTCTGAGGTATACAGGAGGTTAGACTAGACCACAATGGTCCTTTCATGCATTAGAATCTATCAATCTTGGAGTGAGCAGTGTGGTTTTCCTAGTCAGGAGATGCAGTGAGAAATGTGGGGAATCCTTTGGCCCACGAAGCACCTGAGAAGTGCTAGGAGGTGCTGGAGCTGGGATACCAATATTGTAATGAACTCTCTGAGTAAACTGCTAGAAGTCAATTAGCTGTTACACAACTGTAATACTGGCATGTTGGTTCTTCACTGTTTGTGTTCTAGATTGTTGAAACCAATCTTTACATGGGCAACTGACACCCATCTAGACACTCTAACCTAAAATAATACCCTACATAATTAGGTAGAAGATACATATGAGTGACAAGTAGAGCAGCTCAGGAAATGATTTTGTCCCTGTGAAAATGATGCCTTCGACCCCTACTGCCATCAGTGCCACTGGCAGCCAAGATAGTCACTGTTTTGGATATTCCTTTAATGTTATTGGAGAACAACAGCTAAGAAGCAAGAGTTGGTAATTCCATGGACCAGGCAGATTATTTCCCATAAGTAAAGAACACGAGAAAACATTAATATTGTATAAGAAACACAGTTTACCATACAATTATGGTACTAGTTAATATGTTTCGCATGCATATTAATTACTACTGATTCACCACTTTCCCCATACTTTTTTTCTTAAAAGGGATACCATCATCCTACATGCACAGAATTTTAATTGACACATGCACCATGTTATAGACTTCTGCTCTGATTACATTTATACATTAGGCTAAATTCGTCCCTAAGATGCAAGCATGAGGTTCCTATTTGATGTGTATAAATTACTCTAGAAAATATTTTTGAAACCAGTTTTTCTTGAGCAACTTGTGTGGAAATTTACATGTGTCCCAGAAATTACACAGGTATCAATTTGCTTTTTCTGGTACCCTGATATTTTTGTTTTGGTAATGATATAGCAACAGATATTACAGAACAAGATGAAAGCACCAACCTGTTCAGAAATGCAATAAGGATGGGCTGCAACTGCCCAGTTAAAGTCAAAAGGAGATTTTCCATTGATGTTGATAGGAACTGGCTCATGCTCTAACAAGACAAACTGCCACAGACTTCCAATTTTAATTCCATCCTAAAAACAAATCACAAACCGACCAGCCAATCCAGCGTGACCATGTGCACCAGATTTTTTTAAATTAAAAGAACCATTTCATTTTTCTGTATTCACTGAGCCTCTTTTCTTTTCTTTATTTTGTGCCTCCCCATGATTTTCTGTGTATGAACAAAATATATTAAATTATTTTTCCAGACATGTTTGTCACTTTGTATTTTGCAAGTGTAGATCATGCACCAAAATAAATCAGACACTACCAGATAGTCTGATATATAAAACTTAAGGGGTGGAGGAAGTTGTATTTTTTTTAAAAAAATATGTAGCAAAACAAAATGTTGATAAGAAAATAACCAAGGTATTTATTTTTAATCTCTCGGTAAAAGTTTTTTTGTATTGTTTACCCATTTGCTGCCCAAACATTGCAGCATTGTACGTGTGCCTCAAAAAACCAGAAAGTCAAAAGTCACATTGTTCAAACCAACAAAATATCAAAAACATTGCCAAGCAAACTAAATTTATTCCCCTTTTGGGCCTTGCACACAGGTCTCTCCACCATGCACAGCATCCCTGTATCACTGGACAATGACTACTCCATAGTCTGGCAATGATGCTACATAAATAGTATTCATTCTCAAGTACTATTATGTTATTACATGGAAATCTATTCTATATGGTGCAAAATTCAGTTGGGTCAAGTCCCAAAGTCCTTAGTCAATCATTATTTAGGTTAAAATCCCATTGGCTAACTTCAGTGAGGACAAAATTATTAATTCCTTTCACAGTATTTACTGATTAATTTAATATAACTATCACTCCATTATACATGAAAACCTTTTGTGCTGTCAACAATTCTGATTGTTGTTTAATAAAATATTAGAAATTAAAGTTGTTTCCTTGAAGGTGTATTTACACAATATTATGTCTCCACGACCCTTCACATATAAACACCCCAAATAAGCACCCCCTCTCCCAAGTCCCAGTTCAGCAAAGCACTTAAGCACATGCTTAGCTTTCAACACGAGTAAACTTCAATAGGACTTCAGCACAGATGTAGGGCTTCTGGCCTGCCTCCCCAACCCAGGAAGGACTAACGCCATGCTCAAGTTTCTTTAAGAACCTTCTTTCAGGACATAGTTTATTAATTCAAACAAAACACTCACAAAGTTACAACAAAACAAGGCTATTCCCCTGGACCAACACAGACTACAGTGGTTCAGAGATCTTAAATTCTGTGCCTCTCTCTGCTCCAGGGCCAGCCACAGGAGCCAACATCCCTCCTTCAGCACTCCTCCAACTGAGCTCTCTCCTTGCATAGGGATCACCTCATTCCTTCACAGGTGGATCTGATAATGGAACAGGGCTGGCCCCAGGCTACCTGGCCCTTAGAAGGGAGGTTACAATGTACTTTGGGTTTTGTTGAATCAGGGCATTATTGAGCTGTCTCCTGGCACAACAGTCAGTCTCCACTGGCCCCCTACTTAGCCATTTTCAGTTCATCATTATCTGAATATGAATTATAACAACATTAAAACTAATCCTTTACACTCTCATCTACCTTATTTGGATACAAAGTTATCTGAAGCAAGCAACAGCAGCACATAAAGCAGATAGAAGCGGATCAAGAAATAGAAGAGGGTGGTCTTGTGCTGTGCAATGTTCACATTATTTCTGAGCAAATTCACCCCATCTCTAACAACAAGTTGGGTTTCTAAAAAAGGTCATAAATAATTTTAGCTCATTAGAGCAACATCAACAAGGAACAATGTTTTATTTTTTAATTAGCATTTAGTGGATAAGCATTGGACGGGAGACGTTGTGGTGCAGAAGTCTTGTTGACTACCGAGGTGCTCCAAAAATAGGTAGTTAATTAGTTGCTATCAAGAATATTTATACACACTCAAGCTTTCAAGACAACTCAGGCAACATCTGAAGATGAATCCTGAAAAACGTGTTTATGTTGTTGCAAGGGTCTGATAAACTATGACTAAATGTTCTTAATGACCTTGCTATTTAGAAGATAAACATGTAAAGCACCAAGATGATAAATATGTGAGACAGCTCCCAAAAACTCAGAAGTTGAATGCAGTGTTAAAAGTAAGGAATTGAAAATACTCCATTGGAAATTATCTATCCCATTCTTTGGACTCAGAGCCTGTTTCTGATGTGTGTTCCAACTCCCATGGCATTGGCTGTTTCATAATGGATCTTCTATGTTATATGCATTTCCTCAGATGGTATTCAACCTCCATTGCTATACATACACCATGTCTTTAAAAAACAGAGGTCTTTTGGTGAAGACATTATCAGTTGTTACCACATAAGATTTTGCAATGCAAACTACTGTATATTGTGCTGTAAGTGGGAAAAGATGATGGCAGTGAATAGATGTAATTATGTATAGAACTAGTGACACGCCACATATAATTCTGAGTATGTACAACACAATCAGAGTGTCAATTATTTAAACCATAATTAACATAGCTCTGCATGTCTTTCCAGGGCTCACACAGAACATAGAGCATTGTTATAGTGGAAGAAAAGAGAAAATAAAATATTAATGGAGGACTGCTTTGTTCTCAGCACAGTGAGATAGAGGTGGTTGTAAAAACTGGATTCCTGCAGTTGCTTCGGCTTTAATTAGGAAGGTCGCTATCTTCCTAGACTTCCTTGGATTCCTTTAATTTCCACAGAGGAAAACGGCTTCTGAATTTTATTGAACACAGTTGAATTTTTATTTTCAAAAATCAAAACAGAAACATTTCTTGGCATCTGTTATGAGCACTGGGTGTTATTTGCTCTTTAGAGATAAAGCTGTTTTTATACGGGGATATAGCTTGTGGGGAAAAAAAGAGGGCCAAATATATTCGTACTGGGAAAGCTGCTCAACAGGGATATCATAGTCAGCAGAAAATATCTAGCCAACCTAATTCATCCCATGCTAGAATCCACTTAAGGCCAAGGAAATACAATAGATAATATATAGTTTCACAATGCTGATCCAAATACTGCCTTTAACTCATTCAATCCTGGAACACAGTTACTAGTTTTCCAGTTAAAAACAATACAACTCTAATAAAAACACTGGAACTTTAATGGAATCTAATAATGGGTCTGTGGTGGTTGTAGAAGTGTTCTGTAACTAAATAAAATATTACCATTCTATATCTGAAGATGAAAAATCAAAACTGAATAAATGAATAATAGCACTAAACTAACAAACATTTAGAAAAATAACTAGTCGAACAATCTATCGTTCATTCATTAATCACCATTTCACTGTTATAATATCATTCAATAGCTTTATTTATATATGTACTATTTAGCATGGAATCCAGTTGTCAGGTACACTATCCCTCTTCCATGATTCTAAATTCACACATCGATGAACATTTTTTTGATTAGTCCTGGTTATTCATAGAATCATAGGGTTAGAAGGGACCACAGGGGTCATCTAGTCTAACCCCCTGCCAAGATGCAGGATTTGTTGTGTCTGAATCATCCAAGACAGATGGCTAGCCAGCCTCCTTTTGACAATCTCCAGCTAAGGAGCTTCCCACAACCTCCTGTTCCCACCAGTCTGTTCCATTGTCCTACTGTTCTTACAGTTAGGACGTTTTTCCTCCTTTGTATTCTTCCCTTGTGTTGCTGCTTTAATTATCAATTCCATGATCAAACTTATTGAGCTATGAGGAATGGGATCTATTACCCTGTTATTTAAATAAGTTATATTTCTTTCCTTCATATATTGTTCAGCTGGTAATGATTGTTCTTTAGTGCACCTACTTAATGCATTACTGTGTGGAGACCACTTAGAAGTGGTTTCCTGCCTCTCACTCCTTTCATTTTTTCATGGTGACCTTTCTATCTCTATAATGAGTGGCATTTGTGGACTTCACAGGGAATCTTACCCAGGTCACCTCTATTGGGGAGTATCAGTAGGTTAAAAATGGGGAGCAAAATCTTAAGCACTTAATGAAAACAGAACCTCTGTCCTGCACCTGGATTTTGCACAAAATGTGCATGCAATATACAAGCCCTCACCTGCAGCCTACAGCAAGACAAGATTCTAATGAGACTTCATTGTGACTAAAGTCTGTCGGACCAGACACACAAGGCCAGATTCTCCTTACACTGGTTTTGCTCTAGTTTAGCTGATATATAGACGTCTGAGAGCAGTATCAGGCCCATAGTTTCCAAACGGACAGACCTCCTCGAACTCTGCAGTTTTTGGCAGTCAGCACTACTCTTTCCTTGAGCAGTAATAGTTGCAACAATCCATGGTAGATACCTAATGCACACAATTATTTCTGTTTCCTCAAAAGAGTGGAAGCTGAATGGTAATGGGGTTTAAAATTGTAATTTCCAATATTGTAATATGATGACTTTCAGTTAGTGTGATGAAACATATACAGGGTGGATGATCTGATCTAAAACCTTTCACGTGTGGGAAAGAAAAATACATTGGGGAAAAGAACTGTTTAGCTGTGCAAAGACTTGAATCTCTTTTAAATACAGCTACATTCGAAAACAGTTAATCATTGCAATGCTTACATAAGGCACAATTAGAATTAAATTGGTCCCTCTTCTGGGATTCATAAATGAAAAACCAGAATTAGGGATGAGGGAAGACAGGTTAGCCTTAATTGAACCTTGTTTAACTTAGCCACTTTAAGTTAAGGCTGTCATTTTCTAATATAACTATCTCAATAGGAGATCCCATCATGGCTCAGCTGTTTGTTGGCTGACTTGTGGATTGTTTTTTAAAATGTGAAAGAATTTGGGTGGTTATTGAACAGAGTAGCTGTCATTATTGTATAAAAACCTGGGTGTGACTTTATAGATGAAAGGTTATCCTCCATTTTGGAAGCCAGGGCCAGGACAGACTGCGGCTGGCTGCAGCTTACAGTAGCACTTGTGTTACGGAACATTTCAGTAAAACATTGCGTGTACAGGAAACATTCTTGTGACATTTGCAGCATTTCTGGCTCTGACCAGAGCCAGAAAGTGTGGAGACAAGATAACATGGAAAAAATAATTATGTAAAAGTTATTTGAATATTTTCAGTTGCCAAAAGTGATGGCATTAGATCAAGTTTTAGTTTTATTTGCAGGATTAGGTTAGTTCTCATTTTTTCCTAACCATCCCTAGTTTGAATTCAAAACAGAATAGCAAATAGCAAAGCAGGGTGTGTAATAGCAAAACAGGGTGTGTGCACCTGTGTGGTGGAAATATATATTGTGGGACTGATTCTGGTTCAGTGGCAGATTTGCATGGATGTCAATGCATAAGGTCCCATCTCTACATACATTTGAATATAAAATGATTTTTTTACAATTAATCCAAATCGTGCAATTTAGCATTACATTAAAAGAATGTTGGAAACACAGTGACAGGCGAATTGGTAGCATTCATTGCAAAGTACACTTGAACAGATTCCTGTCAAGTGAAGTTGCTTTAGTGAGATATTACTCATCGGGGCAGTTATGCAATTACAATACATTGAGCTTTAGAGCATGGGCTCTCATGACAAATTTTTTGGAGGCCTCAGAGTGCGGCCAGACTCAATAATAAAAATGGACAGTTGTCTCTATTCTTTACTGGACCTAAACAGAATAGAAACACAAGATACTTTGCATGTTTTGCTTTTTTGGGTTGATTTTTTTAAAGATGTTCTACCTAGTAAATCTGCTACTGTGAAAAGTGATATTTGTATGTTTGTTAATATCACTTTTTACAGCAGACTTACTCAGCCCTGGGAAGCAGGTGAACAAATTAAGCCCTAGATGGGGAGGAAGACAGGGAGGGCCAGGGTGATGGGGGGAGGTGAGCCAGGGGCTGGAGCCTGAAGCCCTATGTCTGGGGGCCAGAGATCACCACCACATGGCCAGAGCCTGCTGCCCACTACCCCAGGGCCAAAGCCCAAGCCGCACCACCCATAGGAAGGTGGAGAACTCACACTAGTCAGCTGCTCCTGCAGTGTTTGTGGCTCCAGAAGGGGGCAAGGCCCAGCCCCTGCTGGTGGCCCTGAGGAGGGGTGACTACTCTGCCTCCCACCCCACCATCACCACCCATGAGGCTGTGGCCATAAGAAAAGCTGCTGGTGGCCGCATGCGGCCACGGTAGCTGCATTTGAGAAATGCTGATCTAGCCCAGTATCTTGTCTGAAATATTGTGTCCAGTTCTGGGTGCCACATTTCAGGAAAGATGTGGACAAATTGGAGAGAATCCAGAGAACAACAACAAAAATGATTAAAGGTCTAGAAAACATGACATATGAGGGAGGATTGAAAAAATTGGATTTGTTTAGTCTGGAAAAGAGAAGACTGAGAGGGGACATGATGACAGTTTTTAAGTACATAAAAGGTTGTTACAAGGAGGAGGGAGAAGAATTGTTCTTCTTTAACCTCTGAGGATAGGACAAGAAGCAATGGGCTTAACTTGCAGCAAAGGCGGTTTAGGTTGGACATTAGGAAAAACGTCCTAACTGTCAGGGTGGTTAAGCACTGGGATAAATTGCCTAAGGAGGTTGTGGAATCTCCAACATTTGAGATTTTTAAGAGCAGGTTAGACAAACACCTGTCAGGAATGGTCTTGATAATACTTAATCCTGCCATGAGTACAGGGGACTGGACTAGATGACCTCTCGAGGTCCCTTCCAGTCCTATGATTCTGACAGTGGCCAATGACAGGTGCTCCAGAGGGAATGAACAGGTAATCATCAAGTGATCCATACCCGGTCGGTCATTCCCAGCTTCTGGCAAATAGAGTTTAGGGACACCATCTCTGTCCATCCTAGCTAATAGCCATTGATGGACCTATCCTCCATGAATTTATCTAGTTCTTTTTTTTCATTTATAGTCTTGGCCTTCACAATACCCTCTGGCAAAGAGTTCCACAGGTTGACTATACATTGTGTGAAGAAATACTTCCTTTTGTTTGTTTGTTTTAAACCTGCTGCCTATTTATTTCATTTGGTAACCCCCTAGTTCTTGTGTTATAAGGAGTAAGTAACACTTCCTTATTTATGTTTTCCACACCAGTCACGATTTTATAGACATCTATCATATCCCCCTTTAGTCGTCTCTTTTCCAAGCTGAAAAGTCCCGGTCTTATTAATCTCTCCTCATATGGAAGCTATTCCATACCCCGAATAATTTTTGTTGTCCTTTTCTGAACCTTTTCCAATTCCAACATATCTTTTTTGAGAGGCGGCGACCACATCTGCAAGCAGTATTCAAGATTTGGGAGTACCATGAATTTATATAAAGGCAATATGATATTTTCTGTCTTATTCTCTATCCCTTTCTTAATGATTCCCAACATTCTGTTCACTTTTTTGACTGCCGCTGCACATTGAGTGGATGTTTTCAGAGAACTATCCACAATGACTCCAAGATCTCTTTCTTGAGTGGTAACAGCTAATTTAGACCCCCATCATTTTATATGTACAGTTGGGGTTATGTTTTCCAACATGCATTACTTTGCACATTGGAACTGCATATTTGCACTGTTTTCATTATTTAGAAATCCATTCAAATAGGACTTAAGTGATACATAGGCCTGTGATGGTTCTCTGCATTGGGGTGAATTTCACTGAAAATGTCTACTGCCTTGGTAACAGCCCCAAATCCCTCTTTTCCCATCTCCACCATCCAAGTATTCTGTAAGTGGCATGTGGTACCACTGCTTCACAATTGTCACCAAGGAGCAGTTTCATGAGCAACAGATGGTCCTTGCAGTGTTATGTAGGCTGCACAAGAATAAGCAGGCAGCAGAGACAGGCCACACGTGAGCTCCAAATGTTGGGCTAGCTGAGGGCCCTGTAAAGTTTCAAAATAAGGTGCCAACAGAACTGCATGTAAGGCAGGTTTATTACTAATCACGCCACTGCTGCTTTTCCTCAGGACTGATGCCACATCTCTCCCCATGGTATAGCATTGGTCTTGGTAATTCTGCCCTCAGAAGGTACTGTGAATCTCAGATGCTGAAACAGGATTTCCAGATGTCTTTCCTGATTTACAAGAGGCAGTGCTTCCAAGAATAATGTTACATCAAAACACATTAGTGAGGCTATATATAAAAGTTCAGGGATGGGGACCTGTGGCTAGATCTTGGAACCAGGTATCATCTCCAATACAAAATGTACATAAGGACTAAAGCAACTTTGAAAACATTACTAACTTACAGGTTTCATATCTAGTAACAAAGACTTCAGTCCGTTATTCATGGACCCAGTCCTGTTCCCATCATTTTGGTTAGTTAAACTTCTATTGATTTCAGGGGATCTATTTCTGTTCAGTTCTATTGTCCCCCTAAAGCCACACTATGTATTTCTTTTAGCAGTTATTTTATAAAGTCTTGATCCAGCTCTCATTTTGGCCAATAAGAATTTTGTCATTGACTACAATGAAGGCAGGAGACCAGGCCCTTATAGGCACATCTTTTCAGTAAACACAAAACAAACTGCTTTTTAAAAAAAGTTTCATGACATTTGTATAATACTTTTCAGAATGAGACAGTTAAAATAAAACCCTACCTAACAGTCTCCTACCCTAGTAAAGAGCCAGATAGCATAAAAATGATTGCATGCAGAATACAATGAGATAGCACAAAAAAAGAGTCCATAAATTAATGTGTGTTGATTACAATAATGCTCATAAAATTTTACAAACAAGAACCCAGAGTTTACAATAAGATGAGTCACCAGACCACCATGGACACTACATGAATGTAGGCAGTGAAACCAGCTAACGGTAGAGAATAGTTTTTGATTAGACCTAGGAGAAGTGGTTTGGCTAAAATAAAATTCCCCATAACTTTGCCCCCAAATTGATCCAAAACATTTTGAAAGTTCTCTCTCTCTCTCTCTCATTCATTGCCACACTTTTTCCTTTTTTTATTTCACCCAGTGCTGAAGTGCCAAAACCTTGCAGGACAGCCTGTTCCTATAGTAGTCCTGGATTGTTGTGTCCCCCTCCTCACCCAACTAAGGATGAGATATGCTACCAAAAGTTATGCTAGAGATATATAAAGTATATGGGGCATTGTTTGCAGTTCCAGAAGATAACTTCTTCTTGAATGGACTTCTGTAACTGTAAGTATCAGAAGGGTAGCCATGTTAGTCTGGATCTGTAAAAGCGGCAAAGAGTCCTGTGGCACCTTATAGACTACCTTATAGACTACTGGAGCATAAGCTTTCATGGGTGAATACCAACTTTGTCGGATGCATGTAGTGGAAATTTCCAGAAGCAGGTATAAATATGCAAGCAAGAATCAGGCTAGGGATAACGAGGTTAGTTCAATCAGGGAGGATGAGGCCCTCTTCTAGCAGTTGAGGTGTGAACACCAAGGGAGGAGAAACTGCTTTTGTAGTTGGCTAGCTGTCATAAATATAAAGGGAAGGGTAACCATCTTTCTGTATACAGTGCAATAAAATCCCTCCCGGCCAGAGGCAAAACCCTTTCACCTGTAAAGGGTTAAGAAGTTAAGGTAACCTCGCTGGCACCTGACTCAAAATGACCAATGAGGGGACAAATTACTTTCAAATCTGGAGGGTCGGGGAACAAAGGGTTCTGTCTGTCTGTGTGATGCTTTTGCTGGGAACAGATCAGAAAAGCAAGCCTTCCAACTCCTGTTAAGTTAGTAAGTAATCTAGCTAGAAAATGCGTTAGATTTTCTTTTGTTTAATGGCTGGTAAAATAAGCTGTGCTGGAGGGAATGTATATTCCTGTTTTTGTGTCTTTTTGTAACTTAAGGTTTTGCCAAGAGGGATTCTCTATTTTTGAATCTGATTACCCTGTAAGGTATTTATCATCCTGATTTTACAGAGGTGATTCTTTTAGTTTTTCTTTAATTAAAATTCTTCTTTTAAGAACCTGATTGATTTTTCATTGTTCTTAAGATCCAAGGGTTTGGGTCTGTGTTCACCTGTACCAATTGGTGAGGACTATTATCAAGCCTTCCCCAGGAAAGGGGGTGTAGGGCTTGGGGGGATATTTTGGGGGAAGACGTCTCCAAGTGGGCTCTTTCCCTGTTCTTTGTTTAAAATGCTTGGTGGTGGCAGCATACTGTTCAAGGACAAGGCAAAATTTGTACCTTGGGGAAGTTTATTCTGGTAAGAATAAACTTAGGGGGTCTTTCATGCAGGTCCCCACATCTGTACCCTAGAGTTCAGAGTGGGGAAGGAACCTTGACACTAGCCATTCACAGTCTTTGTTTAATCCTGAGCTGATGGTGTCAAATTTGCAAATGAACTGAAGCTCAGCAGTTTCTCTTTGAAGTCTAGTCCTGAAGTTTTTTTGCTACAGGATGGCTACCTTTAAATCTGCTATTGTGTTCCAGGTCAGCCATAAAAATGTTGGCATATTATGGAGCCATTCAGGTGCCCATAGCGGTGCCACTGGTATGGAGGTATATAGTGTCACCAAATTTGAAATAATCGTGCATGAGGCTGACATGGAACAATGCTTCCTCAGCTCTCATCCACTCACGTCCCTTCTCTACCTATGTTACATTGATAACATCTTCACAATTTCAATAGCTTCCATCCCACCATCAACCTCAGCCTGGACCAATCTACACGGGAGGTCCACTTCCTAGACACCACTGTGCAAATAAGTGACGGTCACACTAACACCACCCTATACCGAAAACCCACCGACCACTATGTCTACCTTCATGCCTCCAGCTTCCATCCCGGACACACCACACGATACATTGTCTACAACCAAGCGCTGAGGTACAACCGCATTTGCTCCAACCCCTCAGATGGAGGCCAACACCTACAAGATCTTCACCAAGCATTCTCAAAACTATGATACCCACACAAGGAAATAAGGAAACAGATCAACAGAGCCAGACATGTACCCAGAAGCCTCCTGCTGCAAGACAAGCCCAAGAAAGAAACCAGCAGAACTCCACTGGCCATCACATACAGTCCTCAGCTAAAACCTCTCCAACGCATCATCAGTGATCTATAACCCATCCTGGACAATGATCCCTCACTTTCACAGGCGTTGGGAGGCAGGCCAGTCCTCGCCCACAGACAATCCGCCAACCTAAAGCATATTCTCACCAGCAACTACACACCGCACCATAGTAACTCTAACTCAGGAACCAATCCATGCAACAAACCTCGATGCCAACTCTGCCCACATATCTACACCAGCGACACCATCACAGGAGCTAACCAGATCAGCCACACCATCACCGGTTCATTCACCTGCACGTCCACCAATGGAATATATGCCATCATGTGCCAGCAATGCCCCTCTGCTATGTACATCAGCCAAACTGGATAGTCCTACGTGAAAGGATAAATGGACACAAATCAGATATTAGGAATGGCAATATACAAAAACGTGTGGGAGAACACTTCAATTTCCCTGGACACACAATAGCGGATTTAAAGGTAGCCATCCTGCCGCAAAAAAACTTCAGGACCAGACTTCAAAGAGAAACTGCTGAGCTTCAGTTCATTTGCAAATTTGACACCATCAGCTCAGGATTAAACAAAGACTGAATGGCCGGCCAACTACAAAAGCAGTTTCTCCTCCCTGGGTGTTCACACCTCAACAGTTAGAAGAGGGCCTCATCCTCCCTGATTGAACTAACCTAGTTATCCCTAGCCCGATTCTTGCTTGCATATTTATACCTCCTCTGGAAATTTCCACTACATGCATCCAACGAAGTGGCTAGTCACCCACGAAAGCTTATGCTCCAATACATCTGTTAGTCTGTAAGGTGCCACAGGACTCTTTGCCGCTGTAATTGTAAGGAGTCCATTAAATATGTGGAATATGAAGAAAAGTGCAGATGTAGACACTTTTCTATGCTGATCAAAATTCCCCACCATTCTGTAAACAGTAAAAATAGAGCTTGATTATGCCATTAAGACACAGCTTTTGAAGGCTGTGTGGGGCTGTGTCCAGGGGTGCTACACAGGTATAATCCCTAAACTCCAGAATACACAGTGCATGAGATCCTCAGTGGGTGTAACAACAAGGGTCCACAGAGGTTCTGGCCCAGGGACTGCAGTTGTATCTCCTCCCTGAACTAAGGACAATTGTGGAGAAGGCTCTTTGCCCTGTTGCTCTCCCTTTTTGCACCCAGTCCCAACATGGTCCTCCCTTAAAAACTCTAGGGAACCTTGAATGCCAGTTTCCTGGGGAAGTAGGGATGATCTACCATGAAGAAGACAAGTAGCTGGTCTGTGCTGGCAGGCAATTTCCAGAAATAATAATAGATATCCCTTAGTATGAGTTCGTAAATCACCCTACCACATCACGAGTTTTGAACAGATTTAACTCCAGAGACCTCCAGAGACTAGCTCCTGGCAGCAGGGCTAATTCAGATAGACGCGTATGGTGATTTCACAAGTCTGGCACATGATAGATTCACAGAGACTGAGGACTGTGCCCTACGGAGAGCCAGCAAGCAAACACTTTTTGATTTAAGAATTCCACAGACCTGGAGAAAGCCTCATTAAAATCAGTGGAGAATTTAAAAGTTGGGGGAGGAGGGGGGGAATTATGATATTAAGAAACAAATGAATTTGAAAAAAAACCCAAACCTTTGTTTGGGATCAAATTTGGGAAAAGCCACAGGGGCTGATGCCAGTCATAATTCATGGTGAGAAAAGATTAAGGAACATCATGTGCAAATCCCAGCAAGACAAGCTATTGGAAGCAGGGGACAGCTTGCCAGCTCTCTAACAAGGGAACATGAGTTATGTTAAATGCTAAACAACCCAAGGTTGTGAAAGTCAAAAAAGTCTAAGAATTAAAGCCGCGCTGGTACCACTAACTCAACCACATTGCACATCTTGCCTGTTTTATGGCGCACATTAATAACAAAGGACAATGCATTCAGGTTTACATGTCACAAAAGGAAGAGGAATCGAAAATATTGCATGTGTGCAACAAGGCCAGGTAAACATCGCTGGAGTTAATGTTGGAATTTATTGACCTCCATTGGTCTAATCTTGCAATCTAATTGTTACATTACATTAAAAACTTTTCTCCATTTGTCAGTTAGGGCCCCAAGACCAAAGCTATAAAAGAAAAGTATGTCAGAATTCCCCCCTTTTATCTCACTATTACCACAATAGGGTAGTCTTGTTTCAGGAAAGGAAAAAAAAAAAAGATGCAGGCCCTTAGAAAAATTACTCTTACTCTGGACTGAAGACACAGCACAATGCCCACACTGATTTACTAAAAAAGAAACCTGTCCATCAAGCTCCTTTTAGCAGAGCATGCTTGGAAAGAGAGGAGGCTGTAATTATGCACTTCTACCTCTCAGTTTAGCAGGGCAGTACCAGAGTAAGATATGTAGTCTGAAGGATCCTGGGAAAGTTAAATCTGTAGGGACATGCATGTAAGGGCCTAGAGAGGTTTGGGAACCAAGATCACTACGCACTTTAACTTACAGGTAGCCCTGTTCTCTATTGTGTCTGTTGATGTAATAAACACCTAGTTTAAAAAACAAACCAAAACCTGGTACATCTCTGCCCTCCTCTGCTGTGTCTGGTCACTGAGCTATCATACAGAGGAAAAAGGCAGAGTGTAACGATAGCGTAATTGTGATGAGAGAGAGAAGTCAAAAATGGTGGTAGGTTAGTGATGTTGCTAACAAGGGGACGCATTTCAGAGGAGAGAAAAGGGGTTTTGTTGTTGTTGTTCGCCTGAGCTTGAACAGGTGGAGTGACACCCAAGAAGCAATTGCAGAGAGTCTGAGCAGAGGACGCTGCAGAGAACAGTAGCAATAATAGCATGCCAATGCGTTGAATAACAACACAGGGTCAAATTTTGACTTCAGCTGCACCACCATGAATCCAGTTTGAAGCCAGTGCAACCTGAAGATTTTCCATCTTTACAATGGCACAAAAGAGGTCTCATAGGAGAGAAGAAAAAGGATGTACTTAATGTAATTAAGGATGTACTTAATGTGTAATTAATACACAAAGGAAACTTTATTAAGGTTGCTAGACACAGACAGGACGCTGGCTCTAGCCCTCCGAGTAATCTGGTGTCTGCTGCCTAGTAACACAGGGTCTCTAAATTCTGGGCCTTGCCGAAGCAGTCATGGAATGGACTACATTACATGCATGTGATGTGAATGTTTCTGCTCTCAACTCTATATCCTTTGTTTGGGGAGGTCTTTTGAGCATCATTCTTTGTTGGGTGGTTAGGGATAGCTATTGATGTCCATCAAACAGTATGGTATGGTTTATTTTTTAAGGTATCTACCACTGAATATTTTGTTTGACAGTATCTTCAATACTGCTGTTTCTGATACAGTATTCCTTTCGTTTTTTTTCCCAGTGAGCAAACAGAGAATCTAGCAACTACACTATGTTATATCAATGTTCAAAACTTTTTAATTATTCTTTCCAGCTCTGCTGTTTATTTTTGTACCTACTGTTAGCTCAATATTTCTTCTACTTGGCAATGTGTACACAACAGGAAAGCCTAGGTACAACAGTAGCCATTTAAAGTCAATGTTTATTTACCAACTGTAACTACAGTGAACCTAAACATCTTTTAGTCTCAAAATAGGAAAAAAAGTAATGTGGTAAACTCAGCTATCGCCAGGTGGTAATGACTGACAAATGCTGACTATTTTTTGAAAATCATGACCACGGTAATTCTCTAGTTGTAACTGTTCTTTGTGGCCACTTGGGTGTTTGTTTTGCTGATGTCTCAATAAAAAAGTGGAACCAACCATGAAATATTTCTGCTTCTGGACTGAGTGTTAAATGAAGTCACATTCCTGTGAAACCAAGAGGATGTAATTGAGACAGTTTTGAAAGCTTAATAGGAGAGAACTCAAAATAAGGGCTCTATTTTGCACTCTCTATATTTAAGAGTGCAAACCTTCCTGATCTTTTTCTTCGAAAACAATGGGCATTTTGCCTGAAAAATAGCCAAGGACTGATCCCCAAAGATAACATTTGCCCATATGCAGAGGGCCAGCTCAAGACCTATGGCATCACTTGAGTCTTACTTGGGGCATAAGTGGTGGGCATTTGCCTCAGGTAAATTTTGGCCTCAGAGAAAACTTACTCTGCTTGATCAGTTTCATCGCAATCATGCTGACAAAGATATCACCATTAAATGTTACATGTATAGTACTTTCCTCTCCTTAGTTTGATAATGATCATTCTGATGGTTAAACTTAATCAAATAAAGCAAAAAAATTAAAAAGTTTGTAATCAGATTGACAATTTTTGTCATGCCTCGCTCGTTGCCAGAAGCTAATTGTGTGTAGTAGGTGGTATTTCAGGATGGAAAAGGGAGACGTTCTAGACCATGGAAAGAATTAAGACTTCGCTAGGAGTTGGGAAATGCAAACTAGTTAATGAAACTTATTCTCTCCTTGGTTACAGAGAGAAATTGTTTTTTCACAGCAATCATTGCTATGTCAGCTAGCGTGCTCCTGTGTCCACTAGCTGTTAAAAGTCTTTGCTGCTTGATGGGGCGCTAAACGGGGTTCTCTGCTCAGTGTGCTCTAAAAGTTCCTTATCTACAAATCTGAGCATCTTCTTTTGTTGAACTAATCACTATGTTTCTACATTTATCTCAGCTGAGGCCTGTATTCTTTTAGCTTTCTGCCTTTTCAAGTGAAGGGGTTAATGTTATCATTTAAAGACTTTGGTGGAAACACGTGTGTACCTCAGATAAGACTGCCACCACACCTAGGCTTTGTAGGTGAGGTCTACTTAAATAAAAAAACCACCCAAACCCTGAATAAATAATAAAATTAATCTCCACTGACATTTTAGCTGCAAGACAAGGGTAGATGATAGATGCATATAACAGGGACAACAAATCAACCACTGTAGGTTACAGGGGACCGCAGATGGATGAATGAATATGTAGGTGAATGAATATGTAAGTGACAAGGTGTAGCAGATGAATGTTGTAGGTGACAGGCGACAGACTAATGTTATAGGCAACTGGAGGGTGTGCAGGCAGATTAATGCTATACTTATCAGAAGTAGCAGATGAATTCTGTAGGTGATATTAGGTCATAGGGTAGAAGATGAAAGCTATTTGACAGGGTGTAGGCGGACAAGGTGTAGAAGATGAACATTGTAGGTAATGGGGTAGGATATGGAATGCTGTACGTGATGAGAGTAGCGAATGCTAACTAAGCTAGAACTTCACAGCATTTAGTAAATGGTTGGTATTACAGATCCTGCTGCAGAGACACGAGAAGACAGACCACAAAATTAATAAAAACAATTATTGAGTAACCAAAGAAACATCTGGAATATATGGAATGCAAATCAGGCAAATAGATTAACAAGCCAAGGCCCCAGCTCCACAAAGACTTGCACACTTTTGCTCAACTTTACACATCGTGAGTAGTCCTATTGAAGTTAAGCACGTGCATAAATCTTTGCTGGACAAGGGACCAAAATTATATGGCAGTTGATATGCAATAATACAGTTCTACCAAGTTAACATACATAAAATACATCTACTTCACATGTACAGTGTGCAAAAGAGGAGCTACACAGGTATAGAATCTTGAGCTTCTGTCTCATGTTTACTGTCTATGTGAAATAGACATAGGTTGACAATTAATCCCAATACATAGAACACTTTATATAATTTCCCCTCCTGTTTCAAAGTTATTTAATTTCAGTCTTTCCCTCATCTGAAAGGGCATTCCTAAACAATTTCTATGCCAGGGCATGCAATTACCTTCATAAACCATCGTAGAAGAGTACTTTTAAAAAAAATCATGTATACTTTTTAGCCCATTCTAAATGGCAAGAAATTAAAAGTAAACTGGTCACCTGTATCTTAAACTAAATGTTTCGATGCTAATTCCTTGGCTGCTTTTTACACCTTTCATAATGGAATCAGAATCTTTTTGTTATTGCAAGTGTTGGCCTATTTTCAGCAATGATTAGGATGGTACCACAATGTGCAACTTGCCATCTCGTCCTCTCCTCTCATTCCAAGTCTCCCAGGGCCCAGCCATTTCACACAGGCTTGCTTTAGGCATTTATTAAATATGCACCTTCCAGTAGGGTTTAAAAACACCAACTAATCTCATCAGAGGCCAGAGACCTCCAGATATGTAAATCCACATCTGTTCCTCTTCAAAGGAAAGATTCTCCTGGATTACTCCAGGAGAAATGCATCCCACCCGGATGTAGCCACTGAACCAGAGAAAAAGAACTCCCATGGCAAATGTGCCACCTCAAACTCTCCAAGATCCAACGACAATGAAATTACACTTAATGTAATTCTCTGTTAGCTTTAAGAAGCAATTAAGTAAAAGGCAGTACAGCACTTGCCGTAGGCTGTTGGTTCCAACAGGGGCTGATGGAAAAAGGCACAATTTAAAAACTGGTAACGTTAGTTTTAACATATGGATGAACTGTAGGTGGCTGCTCCACTACATTGTTGTAAAATAGCAGGCTCCCTTAACAAGCAGGAAATCGCCAGGTTTTTTGTTTTTGTTTTTTTTTAAGCGTGCTGTAGATATTTGCAAATGAAAGGGTAGGGGTAAGAAAACTGACTATTGGCTTGTTCAGCTAGGTTTTTCCCCCTTCAGTCCCCCCAACTCCAGATTCCCTTCCCCCCGCCCCCCCACACACTTAGAGGAAAGACAAAACAATTTAACAAGGATGATTCAAAGCTATTTCAGGCAACTGAGATTTCAGTTTGGGACTACCATACACCACATATCAGAATAGGAACAGGCTTGTTAAATCATCCAGCATCTCGCCTTGCCCAAGGAAAACCTAGCCCTTCAAAACAGTTTGTCTCTGATTCTGGTCAACCCTGTGTGAAGAATTCTTCTCTTCACTAATTTTCTTCTTCTCTTCTGTACCATGTCATGTGACTTTCAGTGGTCCAGCGGCACTAGAGTTCTGTACTTACTTCAAAAAGAGAAGTTAAATAAAAGCAAGTCTGCTTTTCAGAAATGAAGATGAAATCTAATTAAAAGTCCCTCCCTCACGCAGTACTGTCCTGCAGGTTTACTAGATACATGTACCACATCCAGTATTTGATTAGGTCACATGCAATATTCCCTTTTTCTATTATCCCACTTCAAAGTTTTCACTGTGAATATCTTTGAATACCTTGTGTAAACTAGTCATTTGGGGGCTGAAATAATAATAATGCTCTTTTGTAAGTATGTTATGGGATAGTCTATATATCCATAGTTAAAAAGTAGCCTTGGAATAAAGAAAATAATTTAGTTGTTTAATCATTTACTCAAGTTTTTAGCCTTTATTTTTTAAAAAAATATTCTCAGGTTCTGAAAAATTACCTGGCTGATGACAAGGGTTGTACATTATGGATTTTATCTAACTAGAAGAGGCTGATATGATAAGTTTAATATGCTTGAGCCGTATAAAAAACCCTATCTTTTATGATTAAAGGGTTGTACTGAATTTTTTACACGCTTTAGAGGTAAAATATAGTAACTAAGAAGTCCAGGGGGAGAGACCCCTGAGAAGGAAAGGACAGAGATGAAAAACTTTGTTTTAAAGAGAGTGAAAGAGCTATTTTAAATGATTTACACTAAAACTTTCAGATCTAATTAAGTGATAGCATAAAAAACTGAAACTCATCTGTACAATTAAGGTGTATATTTTTCTCACAGACAGGATCTGAGTGAGCTCTTTAAAAGTCAACATGATCTGTCATAACAGCAGTTCTACGTCTCACATTGCAAACAAATAGCACAAAAAAGGGGGGAAGATGAAACCAGGGATATGTGCAGAGTGAATGGAGTCTAAATCTTTTAATTAACACCCTCTGAAAAGCACACTCTTCTTCCACCAAACTAATAAAAAGTGTGAGTGTGGGGTCTTTGTTGCTGTTCAAGTCCTGCCTGTGCTCTAAGGAACTGAGAAAAGGCTAATCAGGGTTATTTAAAGCCACTCTCTACTTGCCAGGCTCCAAATATCTCATTAATTCACTCTTAGTTGGCATCATTGTCTGGTGGTGTTTGAAAATCACCAAAGAAACAAGGATTTCCCTTAATCCTGTCCATCAAAGGTAATTCTCTTGAAGATGATACCGTGTCCCTGCTTTAGTGTGCAGGATGCTGAAACAGAAGGGCTGGGGGCTGGGAACTGTTACATTTTCATTGAGCCACAGATAATGGCACAGTTTCCCCAGTACACCTGATAAAGGTAACAAGGGCATTCCTATTTAGGCCTGGAGTTGACGAAGTTGATTAGAGCTAAGCAGTAATCCACAAGAAACCAATCACTGCTTGTAGCTATTGAAGGGTTGTTTATTTAACCATCTTGAGGAGGGTCTGACACAAAATGTAATTTGACTAAGAAATGTAACTAAAAGGTGATTCTGAGTACTCTCTCACCAGTTTGACTGGAATGGAGCTACTCCCAGATTACACTGTCCAAGCAAGAGGAGATTGTTAAATATTTTTGTTGTCACTGGTGCCTTACCCGAGTCACATCCTGGAATCTTTCAACAGAACAGAACTAATTGCTACAACCGAAGAAAAACTCAGACCAGCTATCAGCTATTGTGTTCCTTCAGCTCAACAATAATTTTTGCCTTCTCGTCCAGAGTAAATTTTAAGTGATTTTATTTTCCTTTGCTAAAGGATTCCCCAAAACTGTTCCATGGCCTCTATCATTTCCCCCCTTTTTTCCTATGCCAAACCTTCCTTTTGAAATAACAGAATGGGATTCAGTGTCACTTCTCCAACGGTTGCCACTGCTGGCCTTTGGCTGACTAGTGTGGCATCCTCCCGCACTGGCTGACCTTCAACAGTTCCAACTGTTTATGGAGCCATTCATAAATAGCCCCAGTTCCCTTTTATTTCTAATCAAACAAACAAACAAAAAATGATTTGGTTACAAGGGAAGTGCTGTGACACAGCCAATAAAAGCTATGGCTGTGAGCCCAGCATCACAAACACTTTCAAAATGCAGAGTTTTTAGTCAATTTGTCCCCTGATAATTTTATTGTATTTGTTTTACACTGTATAATTTTGCCATCTGACCCCTTAAGGATGTAATTACATGTGAAATGAATAAGGTTCAAAAAAGATCATGTGAAAATACCATTGCGGAGTTGCCCCTTAGAATACCAGAGAGCTGGAACTGTAGGACATATGATATTGTGGGTGTTTGTTAAGGATGGTTGAACTAAAAAAGGTTCAGAGGTTTCATTATCCAAAGTGCCTCCAAACTTCTCTGCATCTCTTTACTCTCGCAATGAGGTTGACAATCTTCCCGAGTCAAAAAGAACAGGAGGACTTGTGGCACCTTAGAGACTAACAAATTTATCTGCGCATCAGCTTTCGTGAGCTACAGCTCAGATTTCCATTATCTTCTGTTTCTGAATGAGGCAGAAACTCAACAAGAACAGTCTTTTCTTAGAAGAGCTTGGTATTGGCCGTTCCTGAAACTATGGGAGACTCGCGGTACTCCCAAACCTAGACAGTCTGATGGCCTTAATACTACTGGTATTATTGCTGGTATCACAGCCAGTCTGTCCACTCCCAGTGCTCACCTTTAACAGCATGTGCTTGCCCATAATCTTGTGATGTTCTATAGAAACATCTTGTGAAATGGGGCAGGATTCCCGAGCAGGACTACGATGTTGGGATTCTAGCCTCAGAAAACAAGCAAGCCCCACTGGCTTCAAGTGTTCAGTTCCTGATGGGGCTGGGATTTTTTAAATTTATTATTTTTGCTTTATTTGATTTTTGCTTTTGACAGAAGAGGAGTTCCAGGGTTAGATGTGGGCAGAAGCAGTTTTTCCTTGTCACATTCTGATGAGAGGTCTTATTACTGCTCCAAGGAGCGAGCACCAGGTCTCAAATCACTAGCAGGGAGAAGAAGTGGGAAAGGAAATAAATCCAAAGGGGTAGCCTCAAATAAAGAGGTGCGGCTATTAACCTGCTGGGTCAGGTCCTGAAAAATCCCACTGCCTTTATCAGAGCTGTTCTCTGAATCAGAGGCTTCAAATGTAAAACATTAGAAATATGTTTATCAGGCTTTTCAGAATTTATGGCTTGATTAACAGATCACTTAATAGTTTCATCACAAGTGAAGAACGCAGACTACCGAATGAGGTCTCCCAGCTAGCTTGAAAGGTGGTTGGTTATCTATTTCTAAATTTCTCACACACCCCTTAATTCTGAAGGTATTTGAAAAGTAGCAAGAAAAGAGCATGTTTGTTTGTGGGATAATAAAAATATGTTCACTGCAAGGGACAGAACTGACGGGATAAAATGAGAATCTTGTCTGCAAATCACTGTACATAATGAGAGGTTCTCTGTATGGTAGTGGACACTTCATATTATTTTATATTACAGAGCTACTTATTACCAGTGCTGTGGTTGGGAAACGCCACTGATTCTTTGGCTAATTAAAAGATGGGCAGCAGATTGCCATTAATGAGATTTGGCTTCCACAAAATGAGGCTCTCCTGGTGTGTGGCTGGGTAGGTCAGTTAAGAGAATCAGACCTCCCCTTAGATGAAGGGAATCTGTACAGATCAAATCGAAGTAAATCTAAAGGTAATCCGCTGTATAAAGGAATGAGCTTTTTACAATTGTATTACTGAGTGTACACAGGGGGTCCTTGAGGGTTTTGTAACCACAAAGACATCATTCACTTGAACTGGGACTTCACAAGTAACAAATAGCTAGAAGAGAAACAAGGATTTAGTTTTAAGGTCTGCTTTCAAGGATGTTACTTAAAAAATGAATAACAAGGCCATTCTTTTCCATGCTTGAGTCATACAGTAATGACTGCAAATATTCACTATTGTTTAACATTACCACCTTAACATTTATGATGAGAATATTCATCGATTTTAAGGCCAGAAGAGACCATTAGATCATCTAATCTGACCTTCTGTAATTGATTATCACCCAGTTACCCCTGTACTGAATCCAATTCCTTTAACCTTATCCAGCCATTTTCATCCTCCAAACCTTTGAAGGCTAAAAACATGTAGGTCCAGATTCGTCTCTGATAACTTCAATTGTGTTACACCAGGCATTTGGCCCACAGTGCCTCATTATCAAACAAAGAATCACTGGTACCTTTGCTTGAGGTAACTTGACCATCTGGAGAAATACTAGAGCTGAAGCCTTCAGGAGAAGAGATCCTAGAGTTCACAATTCAAAGAGTAGCTAATAGGACCCAATTCACTCACTACTGTATATTTTGCAAATATAGGGACCATCTTTGCAACCACTCTACTCAGATCCATAGATTTCAGGGCCAGAAGGGACCCTTGTAAAATCATCTAGTCTGACCTCTAGTATAACACAGGCCACAGAACATCCCAAAAGAATTCACAGAGCAGATCTTTGAGAAAAAAGCATCCATTCCTGATTTTAAAATTGTCAGTGAAAGAGAATCCATCATGACACTTGGTAAATTGTTCCAGTGGTTAATTACTCCCACTGTTAAAAATTTATGCCTTATTTCCATTCTGAAATTGTCTAGCTTGAACTTCCAGCCATTAGATCATGTTAGACCTTTATCAGCTAGAACGAAGAGCCCATTATTAAATATTTGTTCCCTACGTAGGGAATTATAGACTGTAATCAAGTCACCCCTTTGTGATGATCGTTTAGGGTCTAATCCAGACCAGTGAGGCGTTGTCACTGCACTTGCCCTGCAACCCTGGATGCCTCACAATGCTTTGCTGCTGTGGCTCCCAAGTTGGGATGCTCACAACCACCCCAGAAGCATGCAGATATCTTAAGTCTGTGTGCGCTATTCCTTCCTGGTTTAGTGTCTCTGATCCCGGCAGCCTCCCTACTGCCCCACAGCCCCACTTTGGCTTCCATCAACCTTTGGTTACAACCAGCAAGGTGATCTCAACACACTCCTAGTCCCAGATTTTCCCAAACCATGTGCTCTACAATGTCCAGCCCTCTCCTGGACAGTTCAGAGAAACAATAGAGTCCATTTGTTCCTCTAGAGATACAAAATCTTATTAATTTAACTGTGTTTAACCCTTCCCTTTAAACACAGCACTGAGTTGGTTTATAGTAAAAATAAAGCAAATTTATCAACAATGGGACATGGGTCATGTGATGCCAAGTCAAGGAATAAAGGTAGAAAGGGTTACCAGCAAACAAAAGTGAAAACATGCATCTAAAAGTCTAAAACTTAATCTAGCAATGTACAGGCTTCATTTAAGATGTTTCTCACACCTATATTCAGTTCCCAGAAGCTTCAGCCCCTTCTTGGTTGAAGGAACCATCTACAACAGAGCCACTTGTGTCTGTCTAGTGATGGATGCCAAATATGGCTTCTGTCCTTGCTTATACCTTACAAAGTTCAATGAACTTGTTTCAAGAGGCAAGATGACCTCCTGTTATTCCCTTCCTGTGGGATTCCCATCCTCCCTGTATGATTTCTATGTAAACAGGGCTTGCATTGTTTCTGATTCTACCAAGCTTAATTTACGCAGAAGACCGGTAAATAGCTGCGACATTCCCTCCTGTCTGAGCAGACTGTACAGCCTAGTATTAATGAGTACCCATAATTCCATACAGAGTGTTAATTAATATCATTGTGAAATGTCTGTGTCACCAGTGTATCATTAGCTCACTCTATATACTTTTATATTGTACACAATCAGTTGATTCCATTGTTTATCACCTGAGGTTCAGCCCCCCTGTCTTTATTGACCAGTAAACCTTAGCAATGTATTCTTTGAAAAGAAAAAACCCAAATCAAGCTTCTCTCTCGTGCTGGATGTAGATGCCGTGCTGGCTTCTCCACAACTTGGTAATGTGAGGTTTGCCTCCACTTGTTAGCTTCATGGGTCTGTTTACGTGATATTCAAATACATTCTCATTGTCTTTCAAGGTACCTTGGAAAGAACTCCCAGGTGGGGAAAACACATTCCTTTGTCTAGTGCTGACCTGTTTATCAACTCCCCCTTTAGTCAGAATTCCAGCATATTTCATAACTCTTAATACTCACTACATAAATGCATCACAAAAGAATATTAATGATCAGTGAGTTATTAGTTCTCAAATGATACTGCACAGGGCATATTTTGTAAAAAGATTATTACAATAGCATGTAAGGCGTGACTATCCTTACCTTCTCTTTGTTAAACTAAATAGATTGAGCTCCTTGAATCATTATAAGGCATGTTTTCTAATCCTCTTCTCTGAATGCCCTCCAGGTTATCAGCATCCTTCTTGAACTGCGGACACCAGAACTGGACAAAGTATTCCAGCAGTGGTCACACCAGTGCCAAATACAGAGGTAAATTACTTCTTTACTCATATTCGAGATTCTCCAGCTTATGTATTAAAAGATTGCATTAGCTCTTTTGACCTCAGCATCACATCGGGAGCTCACGTTCAGCTGACTATCCACCATGACCCTCAAATCTTTTTCAGTCACTGCTTACAGGAAGGAGTCCCATCATGTAAGCATAGTCTACATTCTTTGTTCCTAGATGTATACATTTACATTTAGCCTTATTAAAACACATAGTTTGGCTGAGTCCAGCTTATCAAGCAATCCAGATTGCTTTGCATCAGTGACCTGCCCTCTTCATCGTTTACCACTCCCCCAATTATTGTGTCATCTGCAAATTTTCAGTTTTGTTTTTGATTTTGTTTTCTTCCAGATATTGATAAAAATGTTAAATAGCATAGGGCCAAGAACTGGTCCCTGTGGGGCCCTATTAGAAACACACCTGTTCAATGACGATTCCCCATTTACAATTCCATGTTGAGACCTTTCAGTCAGTCAGCTTTTAATCAATTTAATGTGTGGCATGTTATTTTATAGTTCTACTCTTGAAACTTCCTGTGAGTTCTGCCCACAGAATGGGACCCATAGATGTTAATGTTTCTACCTTAATTATGGTTGTGTCAAAGCTGACAAAGGCTGAGTTTTGGGAAGATTGTTAAGAGTAAATGGGAGGTTGCTGGGGATGAAACACAAACATCCAGACATTAAGCCCATTAGGCAGCCTGACTAAACTTTAAGAACAACCCCAAATTTAGATGAACTCCTTCAATAAGAGCCCATCCTACAGTTCATAAAACCTTTTCAGTTTTACACATTGAATTCAATGAGACTTCATTGGCATGGCAAGCTAAACAAGTGTTGCTAAAGTGAAAGTAAAAATCTCTCTCTGATATCCTTCAGAGAAGATTATATACAACCCAGACAGGATATGATTACACACTGTTGTATGGTACAGCACCTCCCTTAGCATACCTGCACACACAATCTCACCTGTTGAACATCTGGGGCCACATTAGTATCTGCTGGAACCCCATTCATTTTAGTGGAGTGACAGCAGGGAAGAATCTGGTCCAAGGTCTTTGGAATCCTTTTCTGCTATTAAAGCCAACACTGGGCAAGATAAAGATGAGTAAGAGCTATCAACTCACATGCTTTAGGGCTTAGGCCAACAGCTAACTGCTTGGGGTTAGGAAAATGTCCTGCAATGCCTGTGATTACATCATTGTCCATGATGTGGAGTGTACAACTTTCCTCTGACTCATCTGACAACGATTGCTGTTTGAAACAGGATATCAGACTACATGGGCCGTCCATCTGACCCAAGGTGGCAGATCCTATTTTCCTAAGCACATACAACACATTCAGAAGAGGACCTTGGAAATGAGAGAGACAGATTTGGCATCCAAAACCCCTTCATCACTTTTTCAGGTGACTTCATGGTTGCTTTTTGATGACAGACTTGGTTGTAATTTGGGAGATTCTAAAGTTTAAAGTCATGCCTTTCATTCTATCCCGTTGGTACTACTTCCAGCTCTATAGATAAGACAATTACAGCTCTCTTCCTTAGTGTCCTTACCAGCAAAATGGAGATGACGACTAATTCTTGTTGTGCGATAGTTAATTGGGTTGTGCAATGGTTAATTAATCCTTTAAAATGCTTTGAGAACCTTGGATCCTATTTTGACTTTATTTTCAGTGGGTTAAAAATACAGAACCAAATAAATGAATTTAGGATATTGATTTTAATTAAAGGGACTTCAGTGTCCATTTTCAGGTTACTGAAATGCTGAAGAGACTGATATTTTGATATATAACATACGTTATGGCAGATAGAGGGGTCAATAGATGTATGCCTGCTCAACCACTGGAAGTTCCTGTTTTCCCTCCACTCCTCTGTTTAGAGGACGTTTCCTCTTTTTTATGGTTCATTCCTCAGTGGCACGAAAATTACAATAAAAGGCAATGCTTTCACTTGCCTATGTTTATGACTGGTGCATCACTGGTTAATATTTTTGAGTTTTAATTAAAAAGTACAAATGGGAATATTAGCTGCTAAGGACCTGATTTTAATCTAAGAAATATTCCCATTAATAGGAATCCTAATGAAAGCATCCGTTAAAAGACATAACATTAACCTAATAGAGAGAATCTAGAAGGGTTCAATTAGAATTTCTTCGCCATGTAAAATTAACATTACTGACTTTTAACAAACGTCTTAACTAACCATTGTTATTCATAGAAGGGCTGGAAAAAAATAAAGCCAGATTCTAATTGTGACAGGTTTAGAGCCAGTGGAGAGCTCAGCCTTGTTAGAAATGCATCAAAACTTATCCCAAATAAATTCTTCATTTAGTTGCATGATTCTTTGATTAGAAAATTTCCCCATTAAAGTATAACCTTTGGCCACTCTTTAATGGTGCTGTATTTTCTACACTGTATTCCTGGAGAACAAAGTACAGCAGCAACTGGCAAAGTTTCTGAAAATACTAGGAGGAGGGTTCGAAGGAGCCAAAATCATTATTTTTGCATGGAGTGTTTCATACCAAACACAAACACTGGGGGGTCTTGACTGAACTCCTATGCCCTCCTGCAGTTCGTGCCTATGATATTTTACACAGCGTTGGCTGAAACAATATGTTGGATAGGGAAGTTCTCACTTATTGAGGGGTTTGGACTGCACTTGTGAACAAAAATTAGCACATTTAGTAAGCCCAATGAATTTAAAAGTCTTCATCCCACTTTGCTTCTGCAATCTACCTTTTATATGGTTTGCTTTCTATAGTCAGGACACACTTTGCACTGTGCAGTTTGAAATCTAAAGGAAACCCAAGTCCCAAATTAATATAAAACTAACCACAAATAAGAGTTCTATGGCTGAATAGGTCTGCGGGAGTTGCAATTAATGAGACTTGGCAGTGGCTTTTGCCAGCATGCTGCCGTTGAAATGTGTATGCATGCACACATACACACACAGGAGTAGAACTGTAAAAGACATGTTCCATTAATCAAACTAGTTTTCTTTTACCCAATTCAAGTTTCAAGGCCATTCTCATATTGGAACAATTCCCACGGTCAGGTTTGGGCTTCTTTATATAACAAATCTGGATCTTGCAAGAAAAGCTTTTTCGAGTGGGATCCCTTCATTGGACATCTCATATCCTCCTAATACTTCTGTATCCCTTCTCCCAGCTCCCCCTCCCCCATACTAGTGTAACAAATCTTTCCTTACCTCCCTTTCTTGGATTCTTTTGCCCAAAAAAGGCCAGATTATTCAAAATTGGGTGCTTAAAGTTAAGTACCTAAATCTATATATTCATGCTTCTAAATCAGAAGGATGATTTTGCAGGAACTGAGCATCTACATCTCCCATTTACTTCAACACACCTCAGGTCATGCATTTTTGTGCCTAGCTTTACGCATCCAAGTAGGAAAATTATGTTCAGTTTGTAGGTGACTTCAGTAATTGCTATAGACCAGTCCTGATTCCACCGAGGTCAATGCTACCCCCACAGATTCCACTGGGAGCAGTACTGAGCCCCTAACATTATGGACTGCTGTCTCTATCTGATGCCAGCCATCCCTGCAGAGATCAAGATTCACAAGACAGGAGTTCCCCGAGGTGCGCAGTGTATCTTGTGGGCCCCTTTTAGCAGAATTTCTGCCATACTGAACTTGGGGTTTCTTGGATCACAGCTGCTTATAGGGCTACAAAGCACCTTGAATCATTACTGACTATTAATGATACCCTCATTTAATATACTCCCTAAGGCCAGCCCTGCTCCATAGTACGATCACTGCATTATGCATCATCTGAAATTTCCAAGTGGGCTTCAAGGGTCACCCAACACAGTATAACAATGAAATATGGAAGTCGTACAGCAGGGATAACTATGGCAAGGTCTCTGGCCAAGAGAAATGCTCTTAATTGTCATGCTGAATACAGATAGAAAAAAGCACTTTGGGCCAGCAATGCCACTTGAGACACAGAGTAATGGAAAAAACCATTAAACTGGAAACTTTGCCCCAGTTTTTCATTCTTCCTCCTACTTGGGTAAGAGATGGAGACAAGACACTAGATGGGGAGGGCTCTGAGTTACTACAGAGAATTCTTTCCCAGGTGTCTGGCTGGTGGGTCTTGCCCACATACTCAGGGTCTAAGTGATTGCCATATTTGGGGTCAGGAAGGAATTTCCTCACTGGTCAGGGGTTTTTGCCTTCCTCTGCAGCATGGGGCACAGGTCACTTGCAGGTTTAAACTAGTGTAAATAGTGAATTCTCTGCCATTTGAAGTCTTTAAATCATGATTTGAGGACTTCAGTAACTCAGCCAGAGGTTAGGGGTCTATTACAGGAATGGGTGGGTGAGATTCTGTGGCCTGCGTTGTGCAGGAGGTCAGACTAGATGATCACAATGATCCCTTCTGACCTTAAAGTCTATGACTAAGAGAGAGAGAGCATCTGACATGCATGATCCCCCATCACCACTCTACTGATTTCTATAAATATATCCTGTTGCTGAACCCCAGGAAGTGAAATACAGACCACTGATAGCCCACGGACCACAGTTTGAGAATTGCTAACTTACCCAAAACCTCTGCCTTTCCTGTATGCTCTCCCCAGCAGAATTGCTGAAACAGGTATACTAGGGGCTGCCATCATCTTCATTCAGCCACTTGAGCTGGAGGTCACTTCTAAATGTACATTGTGTACTTAAATATGGATTCTATTCCAATACCTGTGAGTATTCCTACTATTCCTTTAGTGTGCAAAGATCTAACTTTATATAATGCCAGTCCTCCATTCTGCCTGCCCCTCTTCTCCCCCCACCCCGGTTTTCTCTTTTGCCCATCCCTATTCATGAATATCTTCTCTTATTTTAATACTGTTACCTCCACCCCAACATGTTATGTCTATATAGTATTGTATGGTTTTGTATTGTCTGCTTTGGCCAGTTGTAAAATTGCATAATACCCTAATTCTATTGGAAATCCCATGAAGCGTGTGGTGTTTGGAAAAAAATACAATTTTTTACGTCTTCTACCTTTTGTATTTTTTATTGTCTGTTTCTTTATGAAAAATAAATAAAAAATTAATCATCCCTCCCCCTCAAAAGTAACAGAACTAAAACAGTCGGATAATAAAGCCCTTTAAATATATTTCGATGTCATGACTTTCCTATTGGAATATGAGAAACAAAAGCGTACCGAGTTTTCCTACGTGCCGGTACCAGAATCATTTTTAGGATTACAAACAACGGCTAGATCCTCAGCTAATGCAAATCTGTGCAGCTGCAGCTCCACTGATCTAAAGCATTCGTGGGATCTACACATGTAGCAGTTCATATTTTTCCACAAGCGTTCAGTAAACAGAAATGTCAAAAAATCCAAATCAAGCCTTCCGAAGCTAAGGGTGGATTAAAAATGAAACTGGGGCAGGGAGGAGGGTTATTAGTGGCCTTTAAAAGGTACATATTTCCCTCTTATGTTCAGGGCTATAACTACTGTTGACTGCTAGCCTCCTCCTCCAAGGTGGCTAGTGGCACTTGAATTGCTTAAGAGAGGGGGAGGGAGCGTTAAGGTCACAGTAGCTGTTGTAGCCTTTGTCTCATACTGAGCTGAGTAATTAGAGAGCAGGGCCATGGGGCCTGATGCTTTCTGCCAACCCATCGTTTAGTGTCATGCTGACAAAAGGTGTACTTTTTAAAAACAGGAATTAAACATGGAGATTAGCCTAGTGTGATGTAGTATAGAATAATTGCTGTTACAGGAGAACTGCCAGCACAGACTACCAATAAGTACCTTGTTTTTCAGAGCTTCCTTGTAATAAAAGGGTCCTCTTCACAGTTCTATTACCCTCTAAAAATACACATCTCTCATTGCTACCACATCTAAGTACTAGCCTAAAACCCGTAGACGCGGCAGTTAGCTTGTAAGTAAAACATTTTAATACTTAAGAATCTGGATAGATGTGTATCAGGCACCCATTACTGTAATATCTGAATTCCTCCCAAGAAAGAACTAAGCCAAAATGGGGTCTGACAAGAGGACAATATTTTTTTCCTTTCTCCCTAGGAAATTGATTGTTTTTTCAGAGAGAGAGACAGAGACAGACAGCGCACCTTTCTATTTTTTCTTGCTTAAGGAAAGGTTAGCCTAATGAAGAGACATATAAGCTTTTAAGAAAGTAAAGATGATAACTTTTATATCCTAAATACTAATGGTTTATAATTGTATAAGTCATCAATGGACAATGTTATGAACAACAACACACTCATGTTATTTATCATCCAGGGAGATTGTAATTTTACAAATCATACAAGACACGACAGATCTAATTTCTATTACTGGGAGACCAGCTTAACTTTCTGCTATTTCACGTTGATAGGAGACTAGATTGTGGCTGTCTCTTCTTTTCGGTGGCACTTTTGGTCACCTGAAGAAAGTCTCTCTTCTTGCTATAGTGCATTGTTTTCTGTTTCTATCAGAAATGCAGCAGACATTAAAGTCCAACATTTTAAAAGATGCCCCAACAACTAACCCCTCTCCCACTGCAAACCAGCACAAGTTTCCATAAAGCGATGCATATGACTGATATTAGAATAGGTGGGAATTCATGAGATACCTACCCAGCTTGCAGTCAAAACAGTAGCGTCTGAGTGTCAATAAAGAGCTCCATAGTGTAATTTATCTGCATGACAGTAGGGCTTAGCAGACCTAGTCAGGATGGCTACTGGGTGCTGAACAGCCAGAGCACAACAGGAAGAGGTGCAAAGGGATGATGATTTAGGGCCCAATCCAGCATACACAAAGTAGAGCTGTCAGATATAGAAAAAGCAACAAACTAAACTGTTAAAGCGTATTACTGTACCTAGCTGCCGTGTTCTGTGAAGCTCCATCTGATTTATGCAAATTATTCAACCAGCTAATCTGCATACATATAATTTTCATATAATCATAAACTTCCACTTTAAAAAAGTGTGGATTTATTGCTGGTGAAAGGTGTTGATTGGACAGCCCTGGTATATGAAGCCCTTTGTTTATCTACCGGGCAGCAGGAGGATAAGCTTCTCACAAACAATGACATGCCAGCCTACCTCAACCCACATCATGAGTGGACTTCCTTTAGGAGTGACAAAAATAACACTGTCTTTGGCCTAGAATCCCTTTCTGTGTTCCATGGAGTTTTCCCTTTCCTTCTGTGTCCTCTCATGTGAGATTTTATCTAGGCTGCTTGCAGGCATGACTGGGCAGCCAAATGCATGAATGTTGCATGAGATACATGAAAGTTGGCAAGCCTGACATTGTCTGAACACACTGGGCCAAACTGTGCCCTTAATTACCCCCTACACAACTCCACAAAGTCAGAGCAAATGCATGTATGGAAGAACAGAATCTGGCAACAGTCTTTGCCTTTGTGCTGAGATATAGGGGAACTGGAGGATAGGATATGGATGATGGTATTTCTTACTCATTTAGGGTCCACTCTTCCTCCTGCTGAAGTTAATGAGAATTTTGCCATTGACTTCAGTAGGAGCCAGTGCAGGTCCCTAGTCAATGAAGCTGAATTATGGCAATTTGAATGTTTCTGAACCATTGAAAATCTAGAGTCTGATCCTTTTAGTAGAAAGGAGTCTATTCTAATCAATACCTGATAAGGAAATGACTGTGCTGAAAATAAATTTCCTCTGGCCTGCATTATACAAATTCTTAATGTACAATGAAATCCTCTTAGTGTTGTCAGTGAATAGATGTATCCTGTGTATAGCACCAAATGGTCCAATTTTAACACATCCTAAAAGGTATAGATTTTTAATCAGCTTGTATTTAAGGGCCAAATTCTTTAGTCTTTACGTGCAAATGGGAGCTCCACCTAGAAGTATTTCAGTTTTGCAATTTGATGGCACTATGTTTTGCCATCAAATTGACTTCATTACTAACATCAGTCCAACTGTACAGACCTCAGCAGGAAAGAAAAAGAATGACTAATATATGCTAGGAACCTCTATGTTCCTTGTGCACAGAGAACTCCCACTGAAATTAATGGGAGTTCTGGGAGTCTGAAAACTGAAGACTAGGGTTTTTACAAACCAGCAAGTAATACAGGCTTTCATGGGCCAAAAAGTCATCCCTAGGGTACCTTTACCGACTACAATGGAGTTAAACCTGGGATGGATTTGGCCCCATGCGTCTAGTGATGTGGAGCTTGCTATGAGGTCATAATCTTATCTCTTACATACAATATGGAAGTTCACTGAACACAAACAAATAATGATGGCTATGTTGAGGGAAGTAGAGGTTTCAGCAGCAACTGGGGGAAAACAAGGAAATCAGATTTTGACCTAAAGAACACGCTGGTTTTTAACAATACATATATCGGGAACCATGTAACTAATTACCTTAAACTCTTGGTGGTGTGCTTTTAGAGTATTCATGCTGTCAGCTGATCTTCTCGACTTACCATAATAATTAATGTACAAAGCAGTGCTCTGAGGGACTGGCTCCAAAGCTGCAGAGGGGAAGAAGAAAGAATGCATTTGAAGAGGATTCCTCTCTCCCCTACACCCACCCCCAAATAAATAAAGATGTATATTGAAGCAGTATCAAATGACTAAAACTGAATTTAATAACCACATTTTGACAGAGCTTTTGTTTTTTGTTGAATTATGCAGTATTATCTGGAAAAGTAGCATCTATAGTTTACTAATGCAAGAGTTGGCGTGGGGGGAGGCGGGGTTGAAAATATGCTTTTCATCCATAGAATTTAATGGATTTGCACCGAGTTGTTAGTTCAAAGAGACTCAGAGCCCCCATTCCCAAAAACTACAGCATGGAACAAAAAAGATATATACACCTTTCACTCATTTCTCTCTATTAGTCTGAAGTACTGTTCATATAAGGGGGCTTTCAGTCATTTCCGCCTGAGCAACCGAGGTACAAATAATTCAGTGTGTCCCCACTAGTCATGCTAAATTGGCTTAAGTTTTGGCCCTTGTCCACATTGGCATTGCTCTGTTCCAGTGACTTCTAGGTACATACCTCACAGTTCTCTAGGGACCTATCCCATTACTCTGATAACTTCTTGGATTTACTCACCAGGACCTCTCACACATTGTCTTCCCCTGCCTCATGCTATGTCTGAGTTCTTCACCCAGTGAACCACAGCTTGTTTGCCAGCTTCAGCTCCTGATCTGACTAACCATTTAGGGTTCATTGGACAAAAAAACCTACAACTGGTGACTTAACTATTTTGGCTGTGAGTGTTAGAGTGGGGAAAAGTAATGACATTAGTGGAAGCTTGACACAGGAGATTCAAGGAATTTCCTTGAATCCAATGAAGTGAGCTGTAGCTCACGAAAGCTTATGCTCAAATAAATTTGTTAGTCTCTAAGGTGCCACAAGTACTCCTTTTCTTTTTGCGGATACAGACTAACACGGCTGCTACTCTGAAACCGTACACACACAGTTACACTATTTCTGGCACCCCCTGACTGCAGGGAAGGTGCCCACCTTCTCCTCCTATGGGTCAGATGAACTGGATTGACAGAGGGAACAAATATCACTCAGCCCTACAAAATTCTCTAATGTAGATAACGTCTTGGATTTGATAGACCGCTAATCAGAGTTAACAACAGCTCAAGTTGTTAGTGCCTTTCTTCACACCCTTCCTGTTACCCAGGGTTTGACTTCTCTCTCTTAGCCGTTTCTGACCCTGCAATGAGGATCTCAGCTGAGCCATCAGGCTCCTGCAAGTTTGGCAGTCTCTGCTCTCAAACCTCCCTGCTTGCATAGAACTCCATTAACTTCAGTGGGGCTCTGCATGAGCATAAAGGCTACAGTACATTTATTCTGAAATTTTTCTGGTGATGAGCAGGACAGGTTGCCATAAAGAACAGCCAGTTTCTGGTAAAGTGAGCTAATGGCTTCCATAAAACAATGAGACAAAAGGTAATTACACTGTTGCATGTATTACCGCTAACATGTTGCCTCTTATCCTGATAACACTGTAGATAAGTAGCTGATGTCAGTACACTAGAATTTTATTCCTTACACATCTTTATGCCTCTCTATAAAAGGTAGAAAGAAGTTCCATGATGAATAAATACTCTAGAAAGTTTATAAAAGATGCAACAGCTCAAGAGGCAAAAGGACACAGGAGCTTCATCTGGCCAAGAGATCAAGTACCACCAACAAATGCTCTGTGATCGAAAACCTGATTAAATTTTTTTCAAAGAAATCATTATTGGTGAGAAACTAATTGAAAGGCCACCCTCCTGCCTGAGCTTTGCCAGAAAGAGAAGACTTCAAAGGCTTAAGGGGTGAGCTAATGTTTTCACACTTAAAACTGAAAAGAGGCAATCCTCATGTTTGTGTTTGTTCAGTACACACTTCTCAAATGTTGCCCCCTCATGCTCTAAATCTGCTAGGGTTGAAGATCTAAACCTTGAATATATAATGTACTTTATTTGGGGTGCACGGTGCTATTCATCCATGCTGTGTGTGTCTCTATTTATGCACTTTCATTCTTTATACTTCACACTGATATATAGAAAACAATATGGTTAGCCACTTAAAATTCTCTGGGTTATTAAAATGTGAGTAGAGTTTTTTCTCTCTCCTGGATTTCATCTGGAACCACTATCTAATTAATAACCAGAACCCAGCAGGAATCTGAATAATAATAAAAACACACACACACACACACACACACACACACACACACACACACAAAACCTTTTGTTGTTCCTTGAATAAATCTGCGTAATTTAAACCATAATCATGGGGATTTCATCAAAAGTAACTGGCTTCTTCCAAATCCCACTTCACTGACACAAACAACTCTGTAGTTCAATTTATAAGGCAAGATCTCTCTACACTTTCATATTAAAAAAAATCTAATGATGATGGCAAGAAAGTATTTTAAACTATCTGGATGATTAAAACATAATCCAGTCTCCTATATCTTATACTAGTGCATATACTGTACTGTACAGGATCAGTTCATACAAATCCTTCCTTCTCTCAAAGACACATTGTCTTATCAGTAGGGAGCTCAGCAAAGGTGCAGTTGGAGTATAATGCAAGTCCATTTCTCACAAGCTTAGAGCTTAAGCACTTTGTTATTGGTTATTAGGGCTGGACTCCTAGAGATAAACCTACAACTACTGTATACCAGTGAAGGGCAAATAAGCAAAATCCCTGACAGAAGTCTGTTGTAAAATGATGAATAAGCCTCCTAAATTGCCATAAGGCGCTAGTCACAATGGAATTGTATTTGTCAGACATGCATTGTAACCCTAAGGTTATCATAGTGGGCCAGCAGATACAGGAAAAGTGCTTAACACTATCACCCCCTAATCATATCTCCTACAGGCTAAAAACTCTGCAGGGAGCATTACCACTTAAAGAGGTGGTGGTGTTTCTATGGACTGAATGTAGACAGCATTTGGTGAAGAGAAAAAAAAAAGCCTATAGAAAAGACTGATTTTACACACACACACACACACCCCTCACAAGTGTGTTCTGAATTGAGATATATATAAAAAAAAACCTTGGCAATCATATCCCCAAGGCTGGGGTTCTAAATTATAAAATAGTGTAGATTACTACTTTATTAGTTTTTTAAAAAGCTTATGAAAAATTATCTTTTGCCTGTGGGAAGACATTTTATCTGAAATTATAGCAACTCCAACAGTTCTAAGAGATCAAATTTAGAAACTAAGCAGCAGTACGAAATAGAGCATGTTATAGTCTACCCTTGCAAATTAAATTCTCACATTTTCCTGCCTATAAAATAAGACATTTCATTGTATCTTCCTCAAGCCTTCCTCTTGACTAACACTGATGTACAGCATGAGACCTGGCAAAGTTGTGTTATAAATGGTATATATTATTAGAACTGGTCAAAACATTTTCTATGACACTTTTTTCTGTTGAAAAATGCCATTTTGTGGAAATATCCCCAGGTCCAAATTCCTGCCGTGCCTGATTCATAGCACAGCCTTGTGCAGTGGAGGCTGGTGACCGTGTTGACATATTGCAAAGTCTCACAACTTCCAATATACATCCAACTCCTTGCAGTCCTGGCTAGGGGTCTCTGCTCTGTCCTGCCAGGACTGCAGCCTCCTCAGTGCACCTTGCGCCTGCAGGGATCTATGTCACTGGCCTTGCTCCCGTGCAGGGAGCCCTTTGCAGCTCTGCTGTCATGGCCCTGGTCCCTCACTCACCACCCAGGAGTTTGGAAACTGTCCCCAGGCAGGAACTGTTCACCAGTGAGAAGGCCTCCCATGAAGCTGAGAGCTTGTCCTCCTCCTTGCAGTCCTGGCTGGCAGTCTCTGCTCCACTGGGTCAAGATGACTATAGACCCCCTTGCATCTTGTGCCCTGGTGTTTTGGGACCCTCGGCACTGCAGGAAGCCCCCTCCAGTCCTGCTGTGTCAGTCCTGGGAGGACGCCTTCTGCAGCCTTGCTACCAGAACTGGCCTTAACTGAATCAATCTTGTCATGGCCTTATGGTTTGCCTGAGGCCACGGCAGGATTGCATGGTTACCACAGCAACACCCTCATAAAGTGACTCCTGAGCATGGTAAGTTGCCAAAGTAACAAGGAAGTTTCCTGAGGCATTATTACCTATCCCATGATTGGAGCCTCACCTGCAGCACTACGGTTTCTAGCATTGAGTTTCACTGTGGAGACGGAGAGAGAGAGATTAACGTGACACATTTAAATCAAATCACTCTTGTGGGTTTCTCTTACGTATTTAATATGTACATGTTAATCTGTCCTTAAAAATCTGTGTCTATGCCCAAAATGTAGCTTTGGGGAATTAGTTTCTGAATTCTTTGGTTAGGCTGCACCTCACTTGCCCAGGCTGATAAACTGCCACTGGACTTGAGCCTGGGTCTCCCAAACGTAAGTGCCCTAACCACCAGGCTAGAGAATCACTCACTCTCTTTCTGGCCCAATTAATATTTATTTATACCAAGCAGAACAGCTCCAAAAAGAGAGATTGAGATATACTGCATGCTCTCACTCTTCCCCTCTTTGCACAAACATTTGAAAAACCCTATTTTTGTTCTGCATTGGTATGAGCGTCCAAACCATGGAACATCCAGTGAACTGCTGCCCTCTAAGATCTTTCTCTGGGTGGACAGTCTTGATTCATTTCATATCACTGGGAGCTATACAACCTTTAATGTTGCTTTTCAAGTTGCCATATGAAAGAAAGAAAGAAAGAAAAAAAGAAAGAAAGAAAGAAGAACTGAAATGAAAACAGTTTGAAAATGCAACATTTTTGTGAAATGCAATTGTCATTTTCCAGCCAGCCCTACATATTATGTGCCTATTAGATAATAGAAAGGTCTGTTATTCATAATAACCTTGTAATAAAAGATTTCATTTTTTCTTAGTTTTATTTAAAACTCGGTTTTATAGGCATAATTATAGATACACATACAAAGTGTTCAAAGATTTTTGACAATGGAGCAGCTAACCATAGACCTACAAGTCCTTCTTTAGGAATCTGAATAAGGGGCCTCATTTTCAAAGGCTGAGCACCCAGCATCTCTCATTGATTTCAAGGACTTAACAGCATAAGATCTGGCACCCATTTTTTAAAATCTTGGCCATAGGTTTCATGCAGGAAAGAACAAAAGCACCTAGTGAATTATACTTAAGAATATTCACAGATAAATGGGACAATATTGTTACACTGATAGGTTCACAAGTAATTGGTGTAGGGGCATGAGTATTTAGAGCACAGTTATTATATTAAAATAATAATTTTTAAATAATAATAATGTTAAAATCTTTATATCATATTCACCATGTGTTCTTTATAACAATGTATAAAGTGTTTTGGGATCCTTTGTTATGAGGCAAGAGATAATTTGAACTTTCTGTTAAAGCATCAGCAAATTTCCAGATATGCAGCAAGACACAGTAAGCCACGTGTGGGGGCATATTTAGGACCCCAGTATTCAGAGAGCCCTCCTTAAATTCTCCCCACGTTTCAGTGATTTCAAAAGGTAATGCTTTGTGTTAGCAACCAATATCAGCTCCAAGCTAGCGGGAGGCATTCCATCTCTTCTATTCCAGTTTTATAAAAAACAGAAACTTTGACTAACCAAATACATGTGCCTGGGACTTTCTTCTATTAAGAGGAGACATGGGAGAAAACACAGCTTTATATTTACCTCTTCTCCTTTTCAGGATAAGGTAAGAACCCCATTTTTAATAATCATGAGACTAAATGAAAGCACCATTAAAATATTGGCGTGCTCCTATCGACACAGAGATCAAAAACCTATTTGGGTGCTAACATAAGCAGAAGGAAGTGATTTCCCACACTTGGGTAGTCAGAACCTCCCCCCATGAAGCCATAAAGAATGGGAGAGTGGTCATAGCACCCTTAAGAGTC
Organism: Chelonia mydas; assembly: GCF_015237465.2. NCBI lineage: Eukaryota > Metazoa > Chordata > Testudines > Cheloniidae > Chelonia > Chelonia mydas. The sequence goes on along the minus strand of NC_051252.2, from coordinate 11,875,195 downwards.
ATGATGACCTGTGTCCTATTTTCAAAGCTGTGCCTATAATATCTGAATCCTCCTGAGTACTGTACTTCTCACTGCCTCCACATACCCTATATCTAACTGAAGCATCCACAGCTGCAAGAAGCATACCACTATCTCCCTGAACTAACTGACTGGCAATTTCTGTCACATCCTCAATCCTTTTGCTCTGACTCAGTGCTCATAGCTCTATTGGTTTGGTAGAAGTGGCTGTCGTTATCAGTGCGTCTCTATTCTTATTTTGCTGCAGAGATTCTCCCATGGTTCCCCTGACTAGTATAATTCCATCATCTGAAACACTTTCAGTGGCATCTAGTGTATAAAATCTGGGGGACACTTGCTATTTCTCTGTCTCCTAATGGGCAATTCAATTTCTTTTGCCACCTGTCTTTTAAGACAGCAGGAATCTGCTTTTGTTGGAGCCCTCCTGTAATGCCTTTTAGGAAAGTGAAACAGTTTGTTCTTTAGGCTTTTCAAGCCAACAACTCACTTTCTTTGCTTGTCTGATTTATGGTGAGAAAGCACTTATTGCAGTTTACACCATTCCTGTTCTCACTCTTAGTTTCGCTGGGAAAGTCATTGTATAAGGTGACAGCATCAGCCTGTCCTGTTATAAAGATAGATGGATATATTGCTATAGCTATCAATGTATGCACACACATATAGATATAAAATTGTACAAAAGGACATAAGTGGCAGTAATGAGATGGAATTAAGAAAGTTAGACCATATATAAGGAAAAAAAATCTTCTTGTGTAAAATGGCAGAAGCTCCATTGCTTAACGGGTCCATACAAACCAACAGACAATCTTAATAGAGAATAACTTTTCATTGGCAGAAAGAAGGACAAGCTAACCTATTAGGTCTTTCCCCTAGCTAACTGCTAGGATTATGAGAGTTAAAACATGGCCTAATTTTAGTTACACACACACACACACAGAGCTCATCAAAATATAAAACAATATGATTGCATTACAATCTGAACTACATTTTCCCCCAGGCAAGAGCCAGTAAGCCTCCCTCACAAGCTGATGTTCCCTTCATATTTATAAATGGCCATTTACCCAGGACCAATTCAAGAAATGAGGCCCTCGTTCAATTGTAGACCAATCTAGCAAAAGCCCCCATGTTGGTCAATCTTACAAAGGAGCTCCTGTAGAACATCAGACGGTGTTGGGGCTAGGGTTCGTTTCAATAGGGACTAGGGGTTGGTGTGGAATAGGTAGTGAGAGTATGTGTTTGTGTTTAAGGAGTTAGGAAATCAAACTTTTCTGTAAAAAGAAAAGGAGGACTTGTGGCACCTTAGAGACTAACAAATTTATTTGAGCATCACCTTATTTGAGTGTCACCTTAAGTGATCACTCTCGTTACAGTGTGTATGGTAACACCCATTGTTTCATGTTCTCTATGTATATAAATCTCCCCACTGTATTTTCCACTACACGCATCCGATGAAGTGAGCTGTAGCTCATGAAAGCTTATGCTCAAATAAATTTGCTAGTCTCTAAGGTGCCACAAGTCCTCCTTTTCTTTTTGTGAATACAGACTAACACGGCTGCTACTCTGAAAACGTTCCTGTGTAACAGGAGGACGGGGAGAGTCCATGATGTGTCCCTGTAAGGGTTAAGACAGAGGGAGTTACACATTCTGACTCCCTGAGATGCTCTGGTTATCACCACAGAGATCTTTGGGTGCTCTCAGTTGTGATACTGAAGCATGAGCAGTAATTATCACACTAGCTCTGGAGAGCAGTGTGTTCTGGGGATCACAGAGCTAAAAGTTTGTAAATGTCTGTTCAGCCCTGATTTTAACAAATCCTTCTCCCAAATACTATGATCAACAACAGTTCTTGTACTGGTATTTGAATCACATGCACCATACTGTAAGAAGCCACATATATTTCCTATAATTGTCTTTGAAATATGAAGCACTATTTAATGTGAGCCATTAGTGTTCCAGTATGTACAGAGTATTGCTCCACTCTTGCTACTTAAATGCATTCCCTCAACCTATCATAGGCATCTCTCTCCAGCTATGGTGCAGTCTAAATGGTCATTTAATGATCCCATGGCATGTTTCACAAAATCTCAGTGTCAGCCATATTTCGGATCAAATCCCAACAGTCCTTCTTACTGGTGCCAGGCCAAAAATAACTTCTGTAGGGTTACTGACAGAATAATTGCTCAGTCCCACCCCAGAGGTGGCTGCATTTCAGTGGTGGATGAACCTTTCTCAAAATGTCCAGCAATGCCAGTTAATCTATAGCATGATGATGGCTGGCCACCTTGGTGGAAGAATCATTATTCCATATTAAGAGGAAGTGGAGGAAGAGGTATAACAAAAACAAGAGGAAACTAGCTGGCTGAGAATGTAGGGTGAGCATTGCTCATGTACATGACGAGACCACTGCAAAGAAAAGTAGTGGTATCTCCCTTTATTTACTGTTGTGGTAAGAAAGCTGAGTATGGAAAAGTGACACACACACATTCTCAACAGATCTGCCTCCCTGGACTAATCCTCATGTGCAATCCTTATTGAAGTCAATGGATGTTCTCTGCATATTGAGCCTGCAGGAGTAGACCTGCTGTGGGTATTCAGAGTTCACAGGCAATTACATTTTTTGGAGGTTGGGGGAGGAAGCACTTATACTACATAAGCATCAGCATCCATCCCACCCACCTACCCCAGCACCTCATCTAGTCACCAGACCAATATGGTTCAAATCTCTCCCTAGCACACCCTGAACACACATTCCCAGTAGAACAATTTCACCCTCAAACATCCATCAACGTTCACTTAAGCAGATGGGCTGTACAGTGTGCCTGGAAAACAAACAGATTTAGGTGCCTTGGCACGACTGTGTCTGGTGCGGTTGGGGACAGAGAGAGGAGACAGAATTCCAAAGGAAAGGGGTCCTACATGCACAGTGCTTTGCCAGCAGCCTTATATTGAGGGGGGTCTTTGCCAAGTGCTCCCACTGATCTCACCTGTGGAAGCTTGTCATATGCTCAAAATTGCTGTACTGGGTAGGCAGGTCTGAGGACTTTAAGGTGTTGGTTATGTGACCTATAAACACCGGTTGGTACAGATCCTGTCAGTGCAGATCCTGGATCACAGGTCAAATGTGCTCATGGCACACGGCTTTTCGAGAGGGCCTTATACACTCCTGTTAGCTCCGCAGAGTCGCCAGACCAAGGGAGAATGAGCTAGTCAGCTGTGCAGAGGGAAAAGTCTTGAGCCACAGTTAGGAGGTTCAGTCATGTGGCCTTGGCAATCGATCAGCATGTGTGCTCTGTTATTCTGATAGGGGTCACGGGGTGAATGCCTAGCCTATGCCCCAGAAGTCCTTAGGTAGGCACCTAAAGAGGCCTGATTTTCAAGTGCCAGGATTTTAATCTTATTATACAGATACCTTAGGTACGTCTAAGGCACCTGTTACCATAGAAACTGAGCACCTCAGAGTCATTTTAGAAAGACGTTTATTCTCAGAACATTGCTGTGAGGTAGGGAAATTGTATTATCCCCATTTTTATAGCTGGGACACCAGGGCACGGAGAGGCTAAGTAACTTGCCTGAAGTCACATGTGAGAGTGTGAAGCCGTGTCGGGAGGAGGAAATTGAACCCAGGTCTCTCATGAGTCACAGGCTAGCACCCTAACCATTGGGCCAACCTTCCTCTCTTACTCACGCCTCCTGATTGCCGGGAAGGCTATCAGTTACACAGGGTTTTTGCTGCATGTGGGAATATTCCATTCAGCCACATTACTCACCATGGCTATTTCCATAGTTTTCTTTCCCTCTGCACAGCACAGTGGGGGTAGAGAAGCAGAGCAACTAAAAATTTCACCTCTGCCTTGCCCTTTAAGAAGAGGTATGCCAAAGGGTGGGGGTTATTGTTTTTAGAAAGCTTTGCCTCATCAAATATTCAAAAGGAAAAACAAGATTGATGTTGGTCAGTTGCTCACAGTTCATGTTATTCCACTGCTTGCCAAAAAAAATTGCTAGGACAATTTTCCAAGTGCTTTTTCTAAAAATAAAGAGCAAAAAGGCAAAAAAGTCTAAAACTCTAAGTTGGAAATTATTACTATGTATTTACCATGCTGAAAAATAACTTTTCAAAATTCTAAAAACCACAATCAAACTCTTGGTGCACTTTTAGAAAGGGGAAAAAATAACACGCTTAAGTTCCAAATGTAGGATAGAAGTAAAGATCTGAACTGTCACTGACAAGCCTACTCAGTAACAAAAAGGTTTCAAGTGTGTTTCTGTCACCAAGTAATTGTTTTGAGAGTGAAATCTGCTAATATAATGACGGTAAAGTGAATATTTGAACCTTTCAATGTGTCTGACTGCATTGGGGGGAATCCTCGCACTAACAGAAAAGACAGCAGGAAAAACAATACTGAGGAAAACCTTGTTAGGAGAAGAGATCAGGAAAAAAAAGAGAAATGACTGGTGTGAAGACTCGACTTCAAAATATACTGAAATGACCTCACTCGCCCTATAAATTTGGGTGATTATTAAAATAGGCATGTTCTGGAGAATCCCAGCCTGCTTTCTCCTTATTGGCTCTGGTTTGCAAAGCAAAGTGAACCTCTCAACTAAATCTATTTACACACCAGCAATGAGCAGTTTTCTGTACTGATGTCCTTTCAGCTACTGAAAATAAATCTGCCTTTCCGGGTGAGGTATGTTAGCAACCGTTACAGTGATAACTCCAAAAATAAAAAAAATGTATATTAAAAGCAAAATTCTCTTCCCAATTACATACACATGCCAGTGACTTACTGAAGTCACTCTGGAATTGCATGAGCATAAATGACATCAGAATCTCGCTCCAGATCTTCTAAATTAATGTTCTCACTGCTGACAAAATACGGAATGTTAACAGTCCAAAATTTAGAATGAAGTATCTTGAATTGTGTGTGAAGGACTTCATTTCAGCAGCTTGCAAAAGTACTGCAGGGCATACATATTAAGACACAGCTCCCCACCCAGGGAAAAGACAATGAAATTATTCTACCAAGGCTCAAGACAAAAGTAGACCCGTTTTTCTTGTATTTGTCTACAAGGTTTCTCTCTTTTCTCAAAAGAACACTAGAATGGCTATGGTGACAACTTTGAAATTGTTGGATCTACTGAAAAGTGGGGGGAAAAACAACTTAATGGAGTCCTTCAGTAGAATTACAGATAGAGAAATGTGAATGTCTGAATCTACAGGGATCAATTCATATTGGCATCTCATAGCTTGGTCTGTCTTTTAAGGTAAATTATGTGCTCCTGTTTTACAGTTACGCATGGCCTAATTTAGGGTCCACTTAAATTGACAGGATTCTTTGGATTGACTTCAGTGGATTTTGTATCAGGCCCATAAATGAATTCTATTACTCACTATCTTTCTGGCCAAAGAGAATGTGCTAATGACGTTTAAATGAAACAGAAGTTTGAATTTACCATCAGTTGAAAAAGTACTTCGGTGGGTTGTGTTCATATGATTCAGTCCTCATGAGTGACCTTTGCATAATATAAGGTAATAAAGATGAAGCATCATCTGTTCATAAACATCTGAAAAATATGAACAGATGCAGATCTTGAGAAGAACTTCCCAGGAATCTTATTGATAGGGATAAACAAACCATGGGGTGTATTTTGCGAAGGAGTTTATAAGGTTTTCGGATCAGCTGCTGAACACAATCTCATACTCTGTAGCTCATATAGATACTAGTAAAACCGAATAGAATGGACCTAGGGTCTCAGATGTTTGCTCATTGTCCAGGAAAGGGACACTTATAGCATGTGTGTCCAGTAGTAAATCTGTTGTCTCACAATTTTTTATCCAAACATGATAGTTCATATAGTCATATTTCTCAGTCTGTAGTTCTACAGAAGGGCTCCAAAAAGGGTGCTTTGCCCATCCTATGGGCAATCAATGGGTCTTCCTATGTTGGCAAGTAAGGTAATCAGGAATAACTGGAAACACCTCTCAGGTATAATTTTCATCTTGGTTGACTACAGAGGGAGAAAGGCAGTGGTTATAAGGAGGCGTGTAGGGTGGTGAACAGTTGCCCCTCTGCTTTAAGCAGAGGGGAGCTTCTGTACACTCTGGTTAGAATTAGTGCCTGTGTATGTTCCCACTGTCTGCAGTGGTGAGAGCTCCTCCTGCTGGTTCAATCTGCTTTCACCACTGACGAAGACAACATTGTTCCTGCAATTTTGCAGTGTAGCTTTGATGAACCTCCTACCAGCTTCGGGCCTGATCATACTCCATCATCTGCACACACAAATCCTCCTTGCACAGAAATTACCTTTCCCTTGCAGAAAAGTGTATGTGTGTGTCGGGGGGGGGGAAGGAATGTCGAGGGGTTCACATCCATGGAACTGTCCCCCGTCCCAGGAAGTGATCTGCATGGGCTGAGAATAGGCCTGTATTGAGTGCAGGTAGAACTAAGGGGGAAAACTCTTTCCCTCAACTGCCCTGCACAGATTTATTGGGAAAAGTAATGGACTATATTACCTGTTTTGTGAAGCCCCTGTCTCCTTTTAGATGAGGTTCCTAAAGTACTGTTACCAGGACTAGCGTAGGAACAATGGGGGTGGGGAGGGATTACCACAAGGGGATTCTTTCTTGGTTTTCATCACCCTTCTATATAGATTCTTAGACCATGCTTATCACTCTATCTGAGCACCCTTAGACCCCCTCCTGGTTTTACTGTGTATAAGGATGAGATCCAGCCCACTGACTGGTATAAGGGAGATCAAGACTTGGTCATAGGCTTCCACAGCTGATGCATCCCTTGACTAACATATTGATTAAAAAAGATGCAAGAAGAACCGCTCTTAGTCCACAGTTTCCACTCTGTTGGCAAGCTATCCATTGCCCTATGTCCACCATTGTCTGGATTACTTTCCAAGCCTTTCATGCAGTTCTAATTTACTATGTGCATGTCTTTAAAAAGAAAAATTATGATGATGATGGCTAAAGAAAGCTGAAATTCCTGGGGGAGCACCACGTGCTCTCATCAGGAAACTGACCACCTTAGTTAAAAGTTAAATGTTTGACATGAACTCGAGTCATAGAAAAATATGATTCAGTCTTTCAGCGATTAGTGTTTATGAAAGCTTGAAAGAGCTGAAAGCCCAGTATGATTTATATCCTGGGAATTGGTATGCAACTTTAAACATGTTCTTTTTTCAAGTTCGTCTTGTCATTCGTAGATAAATATAGATTAGGACAAACCAAAATAAATGGGTGGGTAATAAAATCCACAAAACTAACCATAATGGAAGAGTTTGTCCCTCTAGTCAACAGCAAAAACAGCATCCTACTGGGTTTAAATAGCTAGTTGGGGTAAAATAAGTATTATTGGATAGGAACGTTTAGCCAGTATGATACAAACAAGTCAAAAAATAGCCAGAGTACAACCACATAAAATAAAACGTTGACCAGATTTAAATATAATTGGTCACCCACCCATGTTTTTGGATTCCTGTATTATTATAGCTTAGGAGGCTTTGTAATATACCTTTGGAGAAAGTCAAGCTATTTCCCTGGGTTTCTAACCTTTGCACTTCAGTAAGATGATCCTCTGAGAACGTTGCTGTATGTGACTAAAAAAAAAGAGCCGCTTTATTCATAGAGGTGCACCAGCAACCACCACTTCCCAGAAGAACCTTACACGACAGTTCATCATCACCCGTGTCTCCAGCTTTGTTTGCTCATGTATTTTGAAGGAAATATGAGGGCGAGGCTAACTTTTATATGTTGAACCATAATGAGCAATTCTATTTTCAGTATCTAAAACAGAACTCATTTATTTATTTATGTATTGTCACTGGGGAAGATTGGCAATACAACATCCCATTATATTTCCAATTTAATATGACTAAATCTAAGTATTACAGTTTTTATACCTTGAGCTGCTGAATACATTTCCTCCTCAGTACAATGTGTGTATTTAACAATGTTACATTTTTATATGGGAAATGTCCCTCCAGAATCCCCCCCGCACCAATTTTCTACTCTTTAGTCCCTTTCATCCACAATAACCTCTCCACACACATTGTGACCCTCTCTCTGACCAAGGCAAGCTAGACTTGGATTCCTCCTGATCCCAACCACATTGCCCTTAGCAAAGTGCAAACCAAAACCAAAAGCTCTCGTCTCCAGGAGTGGGCAGATTCAGTCCACGGTATTCCAGAGAGCTTGGAACAAGATAAGGACTTGAACTTGGTTCCACAAGGTGGCACTGAAGTACTCTGCCATTCAGTGTCTACCAGGCTGGCTCCACTGGGTATGTTCCAAGAACTAGGAATTACCATACATAACCCATTCTCACAGATTGTGGAATTCTCTACTGCAAGCCTTGCAAAGCAACTGCGTAGTTAAAGAGACATCCTATGAAACTTTACAAAGAACTGGAATCCTTAATCATTGGGACAGTACATAAATTATAAGCTAGAGACAGAGAATGTGTGTATGTCTCTTTCTCTCACATATGCACACACTTGTTTAGTTCAAAATTGCTCTTTAAAAAATTATAATTGCACATTTGAAGAAAGGAAGAAAATAATGTAATTTTGTTAATTTTCTCCTGTCCCTAACCTCTGCCTATTAGTTTGTCTCTCCCTAGATTGGTAGATCTTCAGGTAGTGATAATCTTTTCTTTAATGTTTAGAAGGAGCCTAGCAAATCACAAGCATTGCCATAACATGTATTAAATAATAGCATCCCAGTTTAACATTGTGGATTTGAAAGCTCCACTCAAACCCTGACTTTTTATTTGCTTTTCATTCATCCATCTCCTAAACTCCACCAATTCAGTGCTTACATTTAGAAAATGCTTGAAAAGTCTCCACTTCAAGTTACTTCCAAAGAGACCAGACACATAGCTATTTGTCTTTGGAGGTAGCAGAGAAACGGATGAATGGTTGCTGCAACTAATTTGACCAGCTGTCGATGTTACAGCTCTTTGGTTGGGATATTTGCTCACAAAATATTTTTACTGATAAGAAGGGATTTCAGAAAGGAAGGAACGTTGATTATGGGATATTCTAATTACTCAGCTGTTCAATGCAATAGCAGTTCAGTTAAACCCTGGGGGCGGGTGGGAGAATACACTCCAGAGTAAAGAACTGCTATCTCGTTAATTTTGTTGAACAACCAGTCACAGACAATCCTTAATGCAGTCCTAGGAAATGAGCCAAATGTGATAAATGAGGTTGATCTTGGGGAGCATCTTAGAAGCATCGATTAGTGATACGCAAACTGCATAAGATTAGATGATTTGCTTTGGTTTGGAAAACTCTTTTTCCAGCTTCACCAGGAAGTTTGGGTACTTATACAAAACTTTTGACTTTTTCCTTTGGTGCCCATTCTCTACATCCCGTTCTTTCCAAACCAAGCTTGTCCTGCTCTTTCTCTAGGCCCATTCTTTACTTTTCCTGATCTGCATAACTCCTCCTCTCTGAATCTAAATGGCTCCCTTCCATCCCCAAACTACCTCTTCCCAGTTCTAAAGAAGCCCTTTAGTTTTGTGATGCTAACTTGAAGAAGGGTGTCAAGATTTGTATTCTTTCTGCTGTACTCTTACAGGCTGCTCTATAGTCAGTCATCATATAGCATGTGCCATATCTGGATCCCAATTGCTAAAGAATGTATCACCCTCCCCTTGCACTTATTAGAAGGATGCTCCAGTCTCCAGCTGTCTGAAGACAAGAGACAGGTTAGCTTGGTCAGGGGAGTATTGTAGGGCCAGGAATGGAGAATATCTATTTTGAACTAAAAATGGTTTCAGGTACAGTTCAACTGGAGATATGGGTGACAGTCTGTTCTTTAACCTACTTCAGCCATTTGTAGTAGTTGAACCCCTTGATGGCTAGATTTGAAATTCTCAAGACAGTTTATAGTTGAAGAAGCAACACAATCTTTGACGTTAAGAAAGCACACTTGAAAGGAACATGAGTTTCCTCAGAAAAGTTGCTTGAAATTCTATAAAGTGCAGGGTCTCACCATTAAACATAAAAGTCAAGGTGATGCTAAGTCAATTTACAATGAGTCTTCAGTTTGTAGTTTTTTTAAATAATGAGCTTGTAAATCATTAATAATCAGATGAAAACATCTGAAGCATTTACATGAAATATTTACATTTATAACAATGAGCTTGACATGCATTATCACCAGAGGAGAGAAAATGGTACTCAAGTAGAGTGTAAACTTATTGCTGCTGAATTTATGAACCCCTTTTTGAACTCATTAGAACTGCATTTGTTTTATAAGTTTTGGTGTTCACTGAACTGTATGGAGAATCAACAGAAGAAATGCGAGAGACATTTCAGAGCTGGAGAAACTACAAATGAAATGAATCCATGTTGCAACCAGAGCTCTAAAAGGGGAATGCAGGACAGTGTACATACTATGCAGAGTACTAAAGAAATATATATATATATAGTTTTTATACAGTATAAACAACTTAGTAAGGAAACAATGTAGCATAATCCTACAATTATGGGTATAAAATAAAGCAAGGATTATTAGTGCAGTAAAGTTTTGAGGTAATTGCAGAGAATATTTAAGTCAGAAAATAAATGGCTAGATTTTTGTGAACTGGATTGATACCAGTAACTCATTCACCTAGGCCATGCAGGAGGTAGAATCAAACTGATGACATAGAAAAGGCAATTCCACATACTAAACCATTCCAATCCCTGAAATTCCAAACTATTCTTCACCCTTCTCTCGGGCCATTGTTCTTTTATCTTTTTGACCGCAGGTAACAGATATTTGAATAGTGTGGCCCGGATTCTGACATCTCTCTCATGCTGAGTACAATCATACTCCAGTCTTATTGGCAATCTCAGCAGAGTCCAAGGTATGAATGAGACAAGGAGATTGAACTAATCTCTTGCTTCTAGATGACGTCCTTCCTCTCTAATAAGTAGAACTAAAATAAGTGAAAATTATGAAGACATTGACAGTCTGTTTACAAGGAAGCAAACAAAGTGATAGATATTTGGTTACTACCTATTTTAGCAAGTGTATATTCAGCAGTTGTACGTGCATGAGAGTTACTATTAAGGAAGAAATCCTTCTTACTGAAGCTAGTTGAATAATAAAACATATCACGTTTAACGTTAGCATTTTTCAACAATAGTTAATGAACACTTCTTTGGTGTTTCAGCAGCTTGGAATCTGTTAGAACAAAGTATTTGAGAAATAACAGTACATGAGTCAAACAATTTATTCAGTGAACAACTTTGGGGAAGTATTCAAACTCTTCTGTTCCTTTCTTTAGAAACTCCAACTAGTCCCACTGATGTTAATGCGGCTACTTATGTGAATAAGGATCCAGGTTTGGCTCCGAAGTCACAATTCTGCAGTCACTTAAGAATATGTGGAACTTGGTTTAATGGAAAGTTATGCATGTGATCAAATATTTGCAGAATTGTGGGGCTTTATTTATTGGAATAAGGAGAAAGAATTTCATTTGACTTCAGTGTTGGAAAGACTTATTTATTTGCAAAAAGAAAAGGAGTACTTGTGGCACCTTAGAGACTAACCAGTTTATTTGAGCATGAGCTTTCGTGAGCTACAGCTCACTTCATCGGATGCATAGCATATCGTGGAAACATGCATCCGATGAAGTGAGCTGTAGCTCACGAAAGCTCATGCTCAAATAAACTGGTTAGTCTCTAAGGTACCACAAGTACTCCTTTTCTTTTTACGAATACAGACTAACACGGCTGTTACTCTGAAACCTGTTATTTATTTGCAAGTCCCACTGTGGTGGCATATATACATACATACTGACAGAACAATCTCTTGCTAAGCCAGACACCATTATCACAAACATTTCTTTCTTAGGCAAATGGCATGTGAACTGTCTGGCTGGGATAACTGAATGACGTCACATCCAATGACTAAAGATCAGCTGGGAGTATTGAAAGAGCATGGAGGAGTATACGGGAGAGCAGAGAGGGTATATTTTGAGGCTGTAAGAGCGATTTATATGAGTCAGTCTGAGATTACTTCAAGTCCCTGCACACTCTTGCCTCTGGTGTGTAAAGAATGCAGGACTGAGCTCCTAAACTGGTGGATTACTCTTCCTTGGGTGAATCAGGTTAAGGTGAACTCAATCTACATACTTGGTCACTTTAGTAGGACATTTAAATCTTGCATTGGGATGCCCAAGTTAGACATGCAAATAGCTCTTTTATTCACCTAAAATGCCGGATTTAGTATCCAAACATGGAATCTGGATGTTTTATTAAGATTCCCTGTGACGGGGTTGGGACTCACCACCGCAATGCCTCCTGCTGTTCAGTTCGGGAATTAGCTCAGTTCATGCGGAGCACCCTCTGCCGGTGGTGTCCCATCTGTCTCTCACCCTCGATTGGCGTTTCGACCCGCGTTGCTCCCAGCTCGCGGCGTCCTCTTCAGGATACTGCCCTCCGGCAGTGCCCCCAAGTCCACACTCGCCCCCTTCCGGGTTGGCCACAACTCCTCAAGTCTAGCCCCTCTGTTCAAGGGCCTGTTGCAGTCTGTCATGGCCACCCTTCCACGGCCAGGTGCTGTACAAGGAGGAAGGGGGGGACCCAGACCTGCCTACTACTCTGGGTCCCAACCCAGGGACCTCTAGTGGCAGCCTCCCTGCCCTCCTTCTCTCCCCTTGTCTAACTGTCCCTGAGCCACTTCCCCTCTGGCCCTTTGCACCCTCTAGGCCCTTTCTATCAGGGCCTGCAGTCTCGCAGGTATTGGGCCGGAGCCCTTCTATGCTCATAGATTCATAGATATTAAGGTCAGAAGGGACCATTATGATCATCTAGTCTGACCTCCTGCACAATGCAGGCCACAGAATCTCACCCACCCACTCCTGCAATAAACCTCTCACCTATGTCTGAGCTATTGAAGTCCTCAAAACGTGGTTTAAAGACTTCAAGGTGCAGAGAATCCTCCAGCAAGTGACCCGTGCCCCATGCTACAGAGGAAGGTGAAAAACCCCCAGGGACTCTTCCAATCGGCCCTGGAGGAAAGTTCCTTCCCGACCCCAAATATGGTGATCAGCTGAACCCTGAGCATGTGGGCAAGATTCACCAGCCAGATACCCAGGAAAGAATTCTCTGTAGTAACTCAGATCCCACCCCATCTAACATCCCATCACAGGCCATTGGGCCTATTTACCATGAATAGTTAAAGATCAATTAATTGCCAAAATCATGTTATCCCATCATACCATCTTCTCCATAAACTTATCAAGTTTAACCTTGAAGCCAGATAGGTCTTTTGCCCCCACTGCTTCCCTTGGAAGGCTATTCCAGAACTTCACTCCTCTGATGGTTAGAAACCTTCATCTAATTTCAAGTCTAAACTTCCTGATGGCCAGTTTATATCCATTTGTTCTTGTGTCAACATTGGTACTGAGCTTAAATAATTCCTCTCCGTCTCCGGTATTTATCCCTCTGATATATTTATAGAGAGCAATCATATCTCCCCTCAGCCTTCTTTTGGTTAGGCTAAACAAGCCAAGCTCCTTGAGTCTCCTTTCATAAGACAGGTTTTCCATTCCTCGGATCATCCCAGTAGCCCTTCTCTGTACCTGTTCCAGTTGAATTCATCCTTCTTAAACATGGGAGACCAGAACTGCACACAGTATTCCAGATGAGGTCTCACCAGTGCCTTGTATAACAGTACTAACACCTCCCCTGAGCCTGCCCAGCACTGCTCTGTCCGAGATGCCTGTCTCCTGCTCAGGAGACAGACCTTCCCCTATGAAGGTCTGGGACAGACGGCCTGCTCCCTTCCTGGGCAGCCTTTATATAGGACCTAGCCGAGCCCTGATTGGCTGGCTGTAATACTGGCCCTGACTGGCTCCCAGTAAGCCTTTTCCTGATTGGCCTCCCTTCTGCGCAGCCGCTCTGGTCTACTCTAGCCCTATCTCTCATGGAGTGGGGCAGCCACCCCACTACATTCCCATACAGAATAATCTGGCTTGCAACATGCACACTGACACATTGATATTGTCCAGAGGAGCTCTTTTGTAAATATTAATATGCAAATGATGCAATCATATTCCCGTGGATTAAACACAAAGAACAAATACAAGTATTTGCATACATATGTAATTTTAAAAAGGAATTTATTTAGAGCATATTCAAAAATACCAATACTTTTTCAAGGGATATGTTGAAAAAAACGTTTGGCGTTTCCCTGGAAAATTTCAGTTTTTCATCAAAACAAACCAAAACCATTTCTTTTTGGCTTTCAAAAACCCAACCCTACTTTTTATTGCTGTATTTGTGTGGGGGTTTGTTCTTCAATAAAAAACAAAAAATTTGTCAAAAATGACCAAATTTTCTTTTGGTTGAAAAGTCATCTTTACCAACATATTTTAACAAGCCACAGACTTGATTTACTTATAGGCCTTATCTTATTCTCATTGAATTCAATGAGGAACTTTGCCATGGACGACAAAGGCAAATATTCTCCCTGTTACCTTATATTTATTAGGGCAGGTCCAAATGTCTTTACTCATTGACTTTAATGGGATCTAGCAAGAATGAAAATTGAGTAAGGATTTCTAATTCTGTTAATTTGTTTGTTCCTTAATTAGAACCAAGTTATCATATCTATAGATGAATTTGCTGTCAAGTACTATATAAAAATAGTTCTTTGTAAATTACTCAGTTAATAGAATCCAATTTTTCTGATTTCTTTTAAAATTTTCAAAAGAAAAACTTCTTTAAAATACTTTTAGAATAATCTATTAGTGCAATTTAACAGTTGGTTTTTCTAAGTAAACTAATTAAGACACCTCAATGCATGTGGGGTAACATGTGCTTGATAGGATATTTTATTCTGCTACCCATACTACCACCATCGTGTGTATGACTAGACCATCATGACAAGTGATATTTCTGGGACTGCCACTGGAATACGGAAAATGCCTAGTGGCTGGCATTGTTATGATGTGATTCTCAGAGTGAGGTCATAGAGTAGCTACAGGCAATCTGATGTTCTAAGTTTATTGTCAGGAAATGGATATTCACAACTGCTGGCTACATTATTTTTAAATTTAACATGCTGGTGAGATTGGGCAATAGGACAGATTCTGCTCTCTTTACCACCAGTGTCAATCTGAAGTGACACTGTTTACCACTGCACCATGCTAGAAATGTGAATCTATTTCTATACTAAACATATGGCAGACTGTCACCTAATGCGGTGATCCTGTCAGATCCTATGAGTAAGCAGGGTCAGTACATGCCATTATTTGGATGGGAGATTCCCAAAAGACCCACCAAGTGCTGCAGGAAGAGACGCTGGTGACTCGATAGGTGGCAGTCTGCTCTCTTAGTCAGTTCTGAACCGATACCACAACCGAAGTTAGGTGGCCATGTGCTGCTGTGACTCAGATGTGCTACGCCTATTGGAGTTTTTGCAACAGTTAGGGTATGAACCCTGGTGTCTTGTCTGAATGCCAACTCTGCATTCTACCAACCAAAATTACCCCTTACAATTGGGTAAGGTATTTTTTGCTTCTTGTCCTAACTTGTTGTGCTGCTGTATCAAACAGCTGAGTTATTTCATTACAGGATGGACTGATTCCAGGGTTATACTCTGTATATCAATAAGCTTATAAAGCACTTTGCAATCCTTTTGGATTTGTTGAAATATATTTCAGATATTACTAGTAAAATTAAATACTTAAATAGAACTAATTAGATATGAACAAAAACAAGCTCAAATTTGCTCAAATTGCAAATTTTGCTATTTTATGAACGTTAGATTAGCACTTGTTTAGCAAAGATACAGCCTACAACTCATTGGGACCTTACCTCTTAGCCTTTTAGGCCAGTGCAAAATTCTGACAGATGCTACTATGAAAATATGTCATCAGTCAGCGCTGAAATCTGTCATTTTTATAGAAGGAATGTGATCGGTGGTCTACCTCTTCACTCTACGATACGTTAAGAAAAAGTCCCTGACCTATTGTGAAACCGCTCATTTAATTGTGCTGAACCTGTGCCTACAATATCATTGAATATTCCAGCATTGTTATAAACAATATCTCTGATCCTGTGAACACCTACGCTTGGGAGTAACTTTACGTGTTTTTAATATCAGGTCCCATTAGCCCAATTCTGCATTCCTCACATTTCCAAAAACTTGTTGAAATTTGACTGAACAAAAATGCAGGATCAGCTCCCACAGACATATAATTATTATAAAGCCTAGCAATCCACTTGGTTCTCTGCAGTACTTGACTATTTTAACACTAAAAAATAATATAAATCAACATAATTAAGTTGTCAATTACTTTCTCATTAAAAACAAACTAAGAAAATATAACAGCTGTTTTTACGAAGTATTGCTAATGTATATAGCTCAAAAGTTGACATACAATGTACAGATCTAGAATCTGAATATATAAGTTACAAACAATGAATATAAACAACACAAGTATGTAGGGACAAAATTAGAAAAAACAAGGCACAAAATGAGATTAAACTAGCTAGAGACATAAAGGGTAATAAGAAAACATTGTACAAATACATTAGAAGCAAGAGGAAGACCAAAGACAGGGTAGGCCCATTACTCAATGAGGGGAGAAAAACAATAACAGAAAATGTGGAAATGGCAGAAGTGTTAAATAACCTTTTAGTTTCAGTTTTCACCAAAAAGTTTAGTAGCAATTGAACATCTAACTTAATGAATGCCAGTGAAAATGAGGTAAGATCACAGG
The DNA here is from genome assembly GCF_015237465.2 of Chelonia mydas. Lineage (NCBI taxonomy): Eukaryota > Metazoa > Chordata > Testudines > Cheloniidae > Chelonia > Chelonia mydas. The sequence continues at coordinate 11,858,441 of NC_051252.2, read as the reverse complement.
CTACAATGGGGAAAGAACAAATTAAAAATTACTTAGACAAGTTAGGTGTCTTCAAGTCATAGGGTCTAATGAAATACATCCTAGAACACTCAAGGAGCTGACTGAGGAGATATTTGAGCCATTAATGATTATCTTTGAGAAGTCATGGAAGACAGGTGAGATTCCAGAGGACTGGAAAAGGGCAAACATAGTGCCAATCTATAAAAAGGGAAATAAAGACAACCTGAGGAATTATGGACCAGTCAACTTAACTTCAGTACCCTGAAAGATAATGGAGCAAACAACTAAGCAATCAATTTGCAGACATCTAGAAGATAACAAGGTGATAAGTAACAACCAGCATGGATTTGTCAAGACCAAATCCTGTCAAACCAACCTAGTAGCTTTCTTTGACAGCATAATAAGCTTTGTGGATAGGGTGGAAGCAGTAGATGCGATATATCTTGACTTTAGTAAGGTTTTTGATACTGTCTCATATGACCATCTCAAACAAATTAGGAAATTCTAACCTAGATGGAGTTACTATAAGGTGGGTGCATAACTGGTTGGAAAACTCCACTTAGGAAGGAACAATCAGTAGCACACATACAAAATGGGAAACGACTGCCTAGGAAGGCATACTGCGAAAAAGGATCTGGAGGTCATAGTGGATCACGAGCTAAATAGGAGTCAACAGTGTAACACTGTGGCAAAAAAGCAAACATCCTTCTGGGATGTATTAGCAGGAGTGTGATGAGCCAGACACAAGAAGTAATTCTTCGACTCTACTCTGTGCTGATTCGACTCAGCTGAAGTATTGTATGCAATTCTGGGCGCCATATTTCAGGAAAGATGTGGACAAATTGGAGAAAGCCCAGAGCAACAAAAATGATTAAAGGTCTAGAAAACATGTCCTATGAGGGAAGATTGAAAAAATTGGGTTTGTATAGTCTGGAGAAGAGAAGACTGAGAGAGAGGACATCATAACAGTTTTTAAGTACATAAAAGGAGGAGGAGGGAGAAACATTGTTCTTAACCTCTGAGGACAGGACAAGAAGCAATGGGTTTAAACTGCAGCAAGGGCGGTTTAGGTTGGACATTAGGAAAATCTTCCGAACTGTCAGGATGGTTAAGCACTGAAATAAATTGCCTAGGGAAGTTTTGGAATCTCTGTCACTGGAGATTTTTAAGAGTAAGTTACACAATCACCTGTCAGGGATGATCTAGATAATACTTAGTCCTGACTTGAGTGCAAGGGACTGGACTAGAAGACCTCTCGAGGTCCCTTCCAGTTCTATGATTCTATGTTTGCTTGTAGAACTATTTTTTAACACTGAAGTTTATCTACCAAAATTCCTTGACAGTACTGAGCCAGAACATTAGCTGGTATAAATCAGAGTAGCTCTATTGACTTCATTATACCTGTAGAGGATCTGGCCCATTGTGCTATATTATACAATTATAAGCACTATAATTACAGTTTAAATAGGCTAAGGAATAATTGGTAAGAAAATTATTGGATAAACTTATTGTCTTTCTGCTCAGAGAATATCCAGGAATAGTCACAATTTTCTTGCATTATTTAGCTAATCAAATTTATTCAGCACATTTTAAAACTCTAATCTACAGGTTGATTGTCAGCTAAGTGTCTTAACATTCAATTCTAAAATTGATGGAAAATTGGTATTTTTTCCCATGTACTATGATAAATGAAAAAAAATCATCTAGTCTATTTTGCATGGAAAGTTCCCACTTTACAGGGGAAAAAAACCCTGAATTTAAAAAAATTTCTTTTTTCAGCAGCTGGAAAATCCTTTACCCTACTCCCCCAACTGATCATTTTAGAAAAGGACATATTTTCTGTAAAAACACATTTAGTCAAAAACTCAAAGTTTCAACAGAAGACTATTGAACAGCCTTATTCTAAAGTCTAGCTATGTTTCTTAGCTGTGGCTGGTGGGAAAAGCCATGTGGTATTGTTTTTTGAATATACAAGCATTTCTGGCAACACTAACCATGTACTGGAATTTATGATTTTGTTTCTTGGTAATAGTAATGTATACAACTGAAATTGTTTCTGTAATGACTTGTATCATTAAAACATGACCAAACAAATGTTCCAGGAAAGTAAACCCACAAGGGGTAAAAACAGTGCCAAAGTGGATTCATTTTTTTTTAAATCAAGCAAATATTTGTGAATTTATTTGCAGTATTCATTTAGTTCTAGCTTTAAATTCAAGATCTAGAATAAGTTTATTACACAAATGATCTAATTACAGCTCCAGGACTTTAGGAAAATCTACAAGATGTATGGCTCAAGCAAGGGGCAAGGTGATGTAGAGGGAAGAACAGACCATTGGAGCTGAAGTTCAGTTCATATAAGCTTTCCTTCCCAGCTCCCCTATCATGCAGGGTTTTCTAAGGACACTTCAGGGCTTGGACAGCAGACTGACCTGCTGTGGAGCTGGTATTCAGACTGTCAGTGTGCAGCAGGGGGGCTGGAATAATTTTTATTGTTGGGGATGCTGAAAGTGGAAATGATGTATTTGGTTGTTATTACTACTTCAGGACTGGGGGTGCGGCACCTAGTTCCAGTACCCCATGTCTAGAGGTCTGAAAGCTCTGGATACTCTAAGAGGGGCAGGGTTTAAATGCTACCAGGTATGGAAATCAAATACTTGAATATGTGATAAGGAATCTTTTTGTCCACTCTTAAGTCCTTCTTCTAGATGCTGTGTTTGCTTTTAGGCCAACTAATTTGGCAGTCTCTGCTGAGTTCCTCTAAACAGCAGCTCATCACAAAACCAGAAGAGAGTCGTGTATTTTACCACACCCAACCTCTTTGGTGAGGAGGGGACAAGCACTGACAATGCCTGCATTGTACCTTTTACCACATAAAATCTGTGGGGGTATTGTGGTCGGGAAGCTGCAGTATGGAGAGAATTACTTTAGCTACCTTCATTGTAACAGGCTGTCATCTTTCAGCACAGACCAGCCATTAATCATCCAACAATCATTCATTCCTCCTTTCAATGAAGCATTAAATTGTGGCCCTTTCTGTCCGTCTCTGGTGATGATCCAGGTGGCATTAGAAATCCCAGTGTGCTTTTCAAAAAGAACAGGATCACCCAGGTGACCCTCAATAATATAAGGAAAAAAAAACTATTTCCGTTGTCCATAGCCGCACGTAAGCGTTTGCTGAGTACATAATAGGCACCACCTTTACCTACACAGCTGCTGCTCCAGCAGCATTTAACTGGTTCATCTGTACAGTGGTTTGGGATATCTTGAGTATGAAAAATGCTATATGAAGTCAGATTCCATTATCATGTACAGAACCTGGACAGATATTCTCAAACAAAATTGCACAGTGCACCTGCGATTCATTTAAAAGGATTCTCATCTTAATGCAGCATTCCGAGCTACATGCCTTCATCTCCATGCACCGAGAGGAGTGGATAGGCTAACAATCATTAAGCACACATAAGCAGCAATAATGGGTGGAAGTCACAAAACATGCACAAGTCTTCCCTGTTTGTCAACTCTTGTGTGAATTAATGTACTCTGGGCTAGTTGACTTCTTATTCTTCCTTCTGGGCCTGCTAGATGTAAAAACATTTTTAAGGGGCCCCTCCAATTATTTTCTTAACCAAATTCAATTTTGTTTTGACATATATTGCTTTAAAGTAATGACAATAATAAATAATACATATAATGATAATACAATACAGCCATGTAAAGTTCTACTTACCTTGGGCAAGTAATATTTTTAATGAGCTATTTATTATCTAAGGTTCTAATCCTACATATACTTGGGCCCATATTCCAAAAAGCACTTAAGCACTTGCATAAATCCACTCCTGTTCATGAAGGCTGGGGTTTTCACAGACTGTGTAAGGGGGTTATGCTGTGGAAAGTCAATGGGATTTGGGTGCCTAACTCCCTGAAGCTATTTTTGAACAACCCAGAAGAAGGCACTTCATGCTCATGCTAAGCCTGTGCTTTCCTGAGTTAGTGCCTCAATGGACATACTCATGTGAGTGAATTTCTGCATTTAAGTGTTTGCAAGACCAGGGCAGAGGATTTTATACCAAGCTCACCACCATAGTGTCTAAGTGGTAAATGGAGGAGAGAGGTATGAATAGGTTTTTGTAAATTTGCATGACAATTTCACAACTCTATGTAGTATCATCACAACACTGTAAGGGAGGAGGGGTTAAAAAGGGATTAGAAGTAAAGATGACAGATGAAGAAAAAGTTAGAGAGAAATACAAGTACGTATTGCTCACATTTCTATGAAGCCTCATGGTTGCTTCTGTGTGTGAGGGAGAGAGATTACAATGCTTTTTTATTCACTACTGCAGTTGTTTTTGAATGTATGGATTACACTCATGGAACTAGTGTCTAACTGTCCCCTGATATAGACTAGAGGGCAAGATTCTGATGTCAATCAGTACGTCTACGCTGCAGCCCAGTGTGCCTTCCAACCCAGCTAGAGAGAGAGAGCTAGTTTTGCTCGAGAGCGCGCGAGCGCTAAAAATGGAAGTGTGGACATTGCGGCATGGGTGGCGGCCCACGGGGTCAGGCAAGCTTGGACTGGGGTGGTGAGCCTGTGCCGCCACTCATGTTGCACTGTCCACGGCTATTTTTAGTGCTCTATCTCGAGTGAAGCTAACACAAGTGTCTACCCAAGCTGGGAGGCTCACTCCCAGCTGCTGCGTAGAGATACACGGAAGTAAAATTGATCCTACGAATTCTTACACCCACTGTGTGAAGTCACAATGACGTTAATAACAGTTTTCAGAGTAACAGCCGTGTTAGTCTGTATTCGCAAAAAGAAAAGGAGTACTTGTGGCACCTTAGAGATTTAGTCTCTAAGTACTCCTTTTCTTTTTGTTAATAACAGTGTATCTTTGTGATCTCTCTATACAGGTGTGAAGCCAACGGGACTAGTCACACTGAGCAAAGTGAAACAGATGCATAGGTCTATGTAGGAGTGGGGCAGTAAATGTAGTGACCTGGCATAAATGACTGGATAATTAGATCCTAGGAATTTGAATGTGGTGTACAGATTTTTATTTTGTTTGATATCATTGTTGTCATAGGCACAAATCTTTCCAACATCATTACAACACACAAATATAGGTGACAGATGCAGGACAACTGCAGACTCCCTTTACTGAACAGTTGGCTATAAAACTAGGAGTAGTACTCCTCAAATGGAAATCTGCATCAGGTGACATTTAAAATGCAATGGAATCTGGAAATGAAAAAACAAAACAAACAAAAACTCAAGAAAATGTTTGAAGTCATGGTGAAGGTCAAAGTGAAATCAGTGAGGAAACTAAACATATATTAGATTGTATTGGTTCCTAGTGTCAAAACAATGTGAGTTCTGCCCACAAAGAGCAAAAGAAAAAGGCCTGCAACTCACCACTTGATACATAGCTGGTTGTTTGACCAGTGATTTATATGTAAGGTGCCTAAGGTATCCGCTCTCAATTTTTCTGCAATTAAGGAGGGCAGGGCAGGCTGGTGACAAACGGTTTTCCTACAGCGCTTTTGGCTTTAGCTATTATCCCTTAGATATCTTTAAACTAATTCATCCCCTTTTAGAACCACAGGTTTGGGTTGATAAATCAAGTGAGACCTGTGTGTGCTGTGAGCTGATTACAGGGTCATTCCGTAACAGAAATATTTGACCATAGTTTCCCAACTTCATATTTTATCTAGCAGCTGGTGATGTATCATCACTAATCCAAATGCAAAGTATCAGGAAATAAAAGAAGGCAGCACTGTTTATAATAAATCACTGACAGGGAAACCTTGACCTTTTCATTTCCTACAAGGTATTTCATTGTTAGACCACAGACAAACAGAATTTTTCATCTGGTGCTTAATATGCATCAGAAGGCAACAAAGGTTTATAAAAGAAGAACAGTAGGGTAACACTTCCACTAGAGGACACATATCTTAATAGAGAGCTAAAAGATTGTGTGGTTAATATAACTTTTTTCACTTAAGGATCCTATATTCTTCTGATTAGGTCATATTTTAATAAAACTTATTCCCTTACTTGCATCCTTGCAGAATATTAAGAGATTTTTCTCAACTTTAAAAATAGCTGTTTAAAGGTGCGTGTTATTTTTAAGAAAAACGCTCATCTTAGAAGCAAATGTGAATGACAAATTAAAATGTGTACACCATGAAAATCTATGACTTTAGTAATGTTCAACCCTTAAATATTTCAGCAGTATATTATTGTTGGTATTACAGAGGACCACCATTGGGCTAGGCACTGTATAAAAACATGGCAAGAAACAAACCCTGCCCTGAAGAGCTTCCAGTTTCCAAGGCGGAAAAGTAATGGTAGGGGAAACAGAGATACAAAAAGATTAAGTGACTTGCCCAAGTTCACAGAGGAGGAACAGAGCCTGGAAAGAACCCAGGTGTCTTGAGTCCCCTTAGCTCCTAAACCATGCTGCCTTTCTGTCCTTGACACATTGGCTTCTGTATTTCAGCACTGAAAAAGAGGACACTCATTGCTGCTGGGGCAGCTATGTATAGTACAACTTCACTAGACCCAGTCACTGATAATGTGGCTGCTTTTCCACTTTCCCTGCATCCTCTCCTGGTAGAAGGGATATGGACGTCTCTTATATTAAGTTCCAGGTGCACTGTTAATGTCATTTTGATTTTTACGACTGAGCTAGATCATCCCCTCTTGTCTACTAGGTTCTGTTTTGCTTCCATCTTATGGAAGCCCTTCTGCTAGTGTGCCAGTGGGTCACGTTTCCATGATTGGGAACCTCTCAACCCTGCAGGATCTTGAACTGGCTGCCTCCTCCACTCACCGACATCCCTGAGAGCTGTGAAGGCAGCAGTTTACAGGGACACCATGGGAACAAAGCTGCTGAAGAAGTTTTGCTGCCAAGGGAGAAGGATGTGGTTGTGAAGAGGTTCTAGGGCCCTGCTGAGTGTTTCCCACATAAAGGACACCAGCGTCAAAAATCACACTGGAGAGAGGCTAAAGCTTTAGATAGTTTTGGATCTCTTGAAAGATTTGCAAACCTTCATAAGGCTTTCACCAAGTCTGAGTTTGGGAGAGAACTTAAAAGCCATCCATCCAGGCTTCATATGCTTTCAGGTATGACCCATCTGTTTAACTTAGATAATTCTAAGGTGCCCAACACACCAAGGTGTCTAAACATTTATACCATATATTCAAATTTTCTTTTTTAGAGTAAGGAAAATTTTTGATCTGTATCTGTAACAGTCCCTTTTCTTTCTTGTACATCTCTAGTATTTAATGGGCTAATATTATGCTTTTACCTGTGCTAACACACCAGGCAGTTTGATGAGGGAGTGGTTGTTCTGTGGAACAGTCACAGGCTTTACATTAATCTGAATGCAAGGACTGCCTCCAGCAGTACCATCCTCCCTAAAAGAGCAGGTCAAGGGGAGAGCTGTGCCTCTAACCACTTTGCCACAGCCAGCACATCTGGGCATGCAAATGGAGCACCTCCTGAACCCAGTAAACGGGAAGCACAGCTGCTAGGCTTGCCCTGTGATGAAGGAGATTTTGTCCCTATCTAGGAGTTCCAGCTAGGGTGGTGTGTCTCCAAACTCACCCCCTCCCCGTAAAGGGCTTAGAGCTAAACAGAGGTTTTGAGCCAAAGTGTTTTGTTTTGTTTTATTTTATTTGCCAGAACGTTAATGTATTTTACCATCATTAGCCGTTTGTTCTCCTCTCATACAAAACAGGTTTAGAAAATCTATTTTACTGAGAGCTACTATATCTAATTTGTATGAATTTACTAAAGCTTGTCAGTCACACTGAAGCATTTAGTCATCTGTGACATTAAAATAAAATACTTTAAAACCCTTGGCACAAAGCACTCGTTAAGAAAGTACAGAAATAGCATTCACTCAGCTGGTAACAGAGCAGAATGGCAGAAAATAAATAGGACAAATAGTTTTGCACGGGCCAAAGTGCAAAACATGGTAAAATTGAGGGAGAAGGCTATTACAAGCTTAATACAAAGATATTTTTAACCTAATTAAAACTCTTTGTTGCCCTACAAGAAAAGAGAGAGAAGAAAAATTCAGTTGCAGGGCACCCAGCGTAAAGGTGGTCTAGTTCTTCTCTCGGAGAGTACTGTTTTTTTTTTTTCCCCTGGCGTAAATTTTCTCTGGAGTCAGGAGAAAACATCTTTCTATGCTGGTGAATTCCATTTTGTGTCCAGTGAGAGGGACGAAGAGTCCTGCTATGTATTGCCAACTGTAAACCTCACAAAAATTAGAGTCAAGTGCCCTCAACATCATGCAAATGGCGTTAGTTATAAGACTTCAGACTATGTTTGTTTTGTTTTTTACCTTCTGGCTTTGGAACCTTTCAGGTGCACTCCCATCACATTATCAGGCTTTTCTCCACAGCCATGAGGGCTAGAAACTTTCATTTAAAAAAAAAAGTAAGCTGATATTCGCACATATTCACATCACTGCCCAATCTTAAATAACCCTGTCCATCCTACCTTTAGACTTGTGCAAAAAACAATAAGCAAAGTAAATACAGCTCATCTTTTCTACTGTCTTCTTGGTAAATAAAAATGTCTTGGTTTTTGTCCAAAAAGTATTTGTTGTTTTGCCAGGTTAATAGCTTAACATCAGGAGTCTTGGGGGGCCTGATTTATAGAAAAAGATTTAAAGTATCATAGACAGACACACACCCGTAAGAGGAGACTGTAGGGGACCTGATGACAGGTCAGGAGGGAAAGGAGTTATTTGGGATGGTAGGTTCATAAAGATATAGGGATAATCCTTCACTGAGAGTGGGGCGGACTGCTGACCTTATGTGCCCGATGATTTTTAAAAATGGAGATTGATGGACATGGCATAAATGTGCAGACAGAAAAATATGCACTTACATTTCTGTGGTCACTCACCACAACTGTGCATGCTCTGTAAAGTTGAGACTCTAAATGGCTATGTGGGCCTCCACTTTTTAACAATTTGTTCCTAGTAGGTGTTTTCCTTTATCTCTGATTTCTTGAATACTATAATTCCTTCCCACTAGGTGTTGAGAGAAATCATCCAAAGACTGGACCCGTTATAATTAATGGCAAATCTTGATATTTTTACTCCTGGCCTAAGCCTATCCTGTACTCATGGTACCGTCAAACCAAATATGAGATCTGCAAGAAGTGGTCTGTTAATCCCAAAGCCTTTGGGATTAATGCTGTCAAAATGTATGGCAAATTTGGACTTCTTGCAAGCTGAGCTCATGAGCTGTCATCACACACAAACCAGTTGTTCTGTAAGTCACATTCTGTAATGTACAGTTCACTGAATGACATGTTGATGATCTGCTTTCTAAATGTTGTTTTGACATTTAAAAGTTCAAAACCATCTTGAGTTAATTAAATATAGAGACTTCTGAGTGAACTGAGTGTGGTGCAACTCATCATCCAATTACCCATAATTAAGAATTTAAAAAATCAGCTAATAGTAATAATAAATAATGTTTGTGATAGGAAGAAAATTCACATGTGCTGTCCAGCTGCATGGTAGTGTTTCTCTCAAGCTGAGTTCATCCATGAAAGCCTTTGACATTGTTTTATTTAGTGATATATTGTATATTTATTGGCATTCAGTCACTGTAGGTTTCAGGTTAATAAGCACTGGCTAAAGAACAGAAAATTCTGCGTGATGTTATATGTTGACTAATGCCAAATAATCGTGGGATTGTGGGATCAAAACAGTAAAAGCCAAAAATAAATAAATAAATGAGAGAGAAAGAAACAGAGGGTAAGAGACACAGAGAACAAGCTATTTTCTGTAACTTGTTATTAAGCTTGTCAACAACGCTAAAAAAGAAATAAATCAAATGAACTGAGAGAAGTCAGCCTGGTTTGATGTTAATTGATGTTCCATGCCAGTTGCCAGAGATGTCTGTGTTTTAAACATGTAGAAATCAAGGATGGGCAAGCTGGATAATTCACTTATCTCTAACAGAGTTAAGGAAACATTGTTTTAAACTATTTTGCCTGCATGTTTATCACCCACAGCAGTTTTATTTATTCTGGGAAATATTAAATGAAAAACATCTGCTCCTTGATGGTTAAGAAAACGATGCTTTCTTTGCAGTCTGAATGCAGTTTTTGTGTCTGCTAAACTAGAAAGAATGGCAAGCTTTACATTTTCTCTTCCAACCCGTAGTTAGGAAAAGTTATGTGTTGTAGCATAAGGTAAAGACTCGCTACAGGAAAGGAGTAACTTTAAATCCACCACTGCCATTGTTGGTACTTAATACTGATCTCTTTGTGCAGAGCTTCAGGGGTTTTCTTTAGCAACCAAGTTATCTATCCTTTCATGAAAAACTTCTATATATGGCAATAATCAAACATTATAGTAGTCATTTTATTTTTACAATACCTATCTGCCAAAGTACCTTAGGTACTTTTCAATTAGAAATAGACTAAATGATGGGTTTTAAACAAGTAAAGCACAAAAAAGTTGTGTGCACAAAATCTGTTCATACCTAATGTGCATGCAGTTACCATGAGCTGGGTAATTATGCATGCAAATATACTTGGCAAGCAGTTATTTGCATTGTGGTTGCATGCCTAGTTTGTTTGAAAATAGAAATAGGGAAGTGTACAAGTGAAATAATTAAGGTTTGGTGGGGATAGTTTACTAATCAGAGAAGAGGCAGGAGGTTAGGAGTACTGATGTAATGGATGGGGAACTCATATGGTTAACATCATTCATGTGAATTTGAGGGTGGTGGTATTTGGGACTGCAGGATGGGGTTTGGTACCATATAGCTTATCCAAAATCTGGAGGTGCACTGATAAGTAGATGATTATCTTTAGGTAAGGAAACTAGGGCCCCAACTCCACATCTGTCTCTTCAGTAGCTCGGGCTGTGTAACCCCGCCATAGATCCACTATGCTCAGATTGCAGAAACAATTGTCTGTCATGGAGGAAAGCCGAGTCCACCTTCATCTCAGAGCTATTCACCCTCTCATGCATCCCTTCTACATTATATATAACTGACTTACACAAATGTGGGCAGGCCAGAGAGATCTTGGGTAGGTTGAGCCTATACTTTATGTACCCTATCTAAAAGTTGTTGTATATGTTGTCTGGGGAACAAATTAATGCATCAAGTGCTACAAAACTTAATAATAATAATAATTAATAATTAATAAAAGCACACACTCCTGATTTATGGGACCTGGAATGAATGATCAAATCTCAGGGGATGTGTGCATGACATATGTTAAATGTCTGAGAAAGATTCATTATTTATAGTGTTTAAATTTTTCTAGCTGCTTGACAAACACATAGGAACACAAGTCCCCTGCCCTGAAGGGTTTGTTCCCTCTCTCTCTCTCTCACATACACACACACACTCCTGACCACTACCACCTTTTCTGTGCATGCTATGCAGAATTATTCACCCACGAACCTCCATTTTTCTCTCCCACTTTCATCCTGCTATTCCCATTGCAGCAGTTACATTTGATTTTAAAATATTTTCAAAAACAAGAAGTTTTTACTGATAAGTTTTTGATGGAAAACTGGAAAATTTCATTTGAATTGTAGCATTTTCTGTGAACATTTTGACTCAAAAGCAATTTTTTTTGGTCCAATGTTTTGATGACAAACATTTTGATCATGTCTAACAAATATTATTTAGGCCCTGATTCAGCGCTATGACTAATGGGACTTACCACATACTTAAAGTTAGGCACATACTTAAATACCTTGCTGAATTGGGACACAGAAAGACCATGATTATCTGGAACCCATGGATAGATTGCAGTGAAGGAGACAAAAAGGAAGGCAAGGAAACCGTTTTTAAGACTAGGAATTAGTCTAAATTTGGAGAACATCCTCTTGTTTTCAAAATCATTTCAATATTTTCTTAAAAACTGTCAGTAACAATATATAAAATATTCCAGTTCAAGGAACAGAAGAGAATCTTTCATAATTAAGTTTCTTTCTTTTACATTTTCTCATTTTTCCAAGATCAATACGTCAAAAAGCGATCCACAAATATTACCATGAATATTTACATTTAGTGAATGAAGGGAGAGCATTTGTAAATCCTTAGGTTTTTTTAATTAATGCCAGTCTTCAAGGTTTTATTTCCTAGTGATTGATAATAAAAAGGTTTCTGTGTGACATGGTGTCCTTTGCAGCATGAATCGTACATGACCATAAAATTGTAAGCTACATCATTATGGCTGAGTGTATTGTACTAAATGAGCAGGTACCAGAAAACAAAATGAATGTTTTATGCGTTCACTCATCTAGATTCAGATAACACACAAAATGTGCTTCTCAGAAACAATCATATACTCTAATGTGGTTTTTTAAAAGTTGTACTGTTAACCTGACTCCATCCTCCATTATTAACAGCATGATGAACACAAAAGAATTAACTTAATGTGAATGTAGTTATGTAATAACTGACTATGGTCCTGATTCTGCAATCAGATCCATACAAGTAGAAACTTGCACCTGTGGAGCCCCGTTGATTTCAGTGGGGTTCTGTGCAGCCATAAGGATCTACTGGCTGAAAAAAATTCCATCTGAACTGTCTGGTTTTTGGTTTTTTTTTTTCAGAAAATTCAGTTTTCGACTAATTGAAAGATTTTTTTTAAAAGTGTCGGCATTCCACAGAAATCAAGAATGCAGAGGCAAATTAGAACCTATGTTGTGTTATTACGAGTTAACCTCACAGACACTAATGAGATGGAGAAAAGTTCTGGTTTAGTCTAGAACTTGGAGCTGGATTTCCTGACGGTACAGTGGCCAGACAGCTGCACTGCTGGGTCTCTCCTCCTCCCTCTAGCTCCCATTTGTCATGACCTCCTGTATGTTCATTGGTCTGGTTCACCTTTTCCCCGGCCTTGATCCCATGCTCTTATATATAAAATGAAGGTATTTCTGGTCAGCTACACAGCCTAATCTATATTTTCTGTTTTTTTCAAAGAAAAATACTTTTAAAAATTCTCTATCCTTTTGCATCTCTGTATTGAGGCACATTGCCACACTTTGCAAGTAAATGGAGTAAAAGCTGCAAAATTCTGAATGGAGAGTCACGTTTACAGCAAAACAGAAAACCACAGGCTCCCTAATCTATCCTGTATGGCCTGTAGTCATATAGAAAATAGCTATTAATATTCCCTCTGAGTGCATAGAAACAGATGCAACAATAATCCCTCAGATGACTTGCTTGACCTGTTAATTAAGTTTCACTGTTTACCTCTGGAAAATGCTGGGGTTTGCTCAGGATCAGGAGTATCCACAGGTTTTTCAAATTACCGTGACTTAAAACCTCCCTAATCCTGAAAGGGTTGATGAATGAATAATTGAAGAATTATATTGAAGAGATTTTATTTTTGCTGTGTAATCCCATCCGCTACAGCAGAATCCTCCAGATAGAAATTGTTAACTTTTCAGTGACTGTAAGTGGTTTTTAAGAACGTCGTGTGTATCATCACTCTGTATTTTCATTTGGTAGTTGGCACTTCATAATTAGTACACTCGCAAAGAAGTGTACAATATTAACACCTTTGCGCTTTGCCTTGAATTTGTAGAGTAGACGAGCACAGAAAACCTACTTGGCCCTTTAAAACAGAGAGGGGGAACATAATTAGCATACCATTGTCTGTCTCCCCAAGGCGACATAATTAGCATATTTTTCTCTGTCTCCCTGAGTCTTGTTTTTGCTAGGTAGGGGAGCTGAGAGTGGCTGGGGTTTGTAAAGAAAAGCAGCCTGCAGATTAATACACATTGTGGTATGTATTGAAGCAGAGTATTAGCGAGACCAGGCTAGGCCAGGATGTTGTGAACTCCAGACCTGGAACAGTGGTAGAGGAAGTGAGATAGATTGGCATGTCACTTGTCCTGCATAACCCAAAAAGAAAAGAGGGTAGAGAAATGCCATCTTCTGCACCTCTATATATTTCCATAGGGCCAAATCCTTGTACCTGTACATAGCGAAAATAAATACAGGGCTCACCAAGGGAAATGAAAGGTAGGGAATCCTTTTCCCCTGTGTAGCCCCCTGTTCTGCCTCCAAAGCTGCCCTGCACAAGTCTCCCTCCAAAGAGGAAGTGGGAGGGAGTGACACTGTTTAGAGGGGCCGCAGCCTGGCAATGTCTCTGGGCAGAGGTCTGGGCAGTGTTTTGGTAGAGCTCTGGGTTGCAAGAGGATAGCTGTTGGACAGGTGGTCAAGCAGAAGTCAAAGCTGTTTAGCTCAAGGCCCATTACAGAGAAGTAGGTTGTTAGCTGGAGGACAGGACTACTCTTTGCACACACACTCCCCAGTGACCCCTCTGTATTCCAGATCTCCTCCTTTTTGGAGAAAAAAGTTCAGGGTTCAGGTAGGTCTTGGGGAGCAGAAGCTTAGCAGCTGTTGCAGACAGCGAGGAGGTAGAACGAGAGAAGCTGCAGGGGTGGAACATGGGGAAAATAGGGACTGTCTGAGCACCAGAGATGGATGCTTTTGCATCTGGCTGCCCTGCAGCACACTTGTTCTTGCCCTGGGCAAGTTAAGGTATGTATATATATTCTATAGTCAGGTGTGTGTCAAGGTTCCTTCCCCACTCTGAACTCTAGGATACAGATGTGGGGACCTGCATGAAAACCTCTTAAGCTTACTTTTACCAGCTTAGGTTAAAATTTCCCCAAGGTACAAATTAATTTTACCCTTTGCCCTTGGATTTCCACTGCCACCACCAAACTTTATCTGGGTTCCTGAAAAAACGGAGTTTGGACACGTCTTTCCCCGCAAAATCCTCCCAATCCTTGCACCCCACTTCCTGGGGAAGGTTTGGTAAAAATCCTCACCAATTTGCATAGGTGACCACAGACCCAAACCCTTGGATCTTAGAACAATGAAAAAGCATTCAGTTTCCTTACAAGAAGACTTTTAATAGAAGTAAAAAGAAAAGAATCACCTCTGTAAAATCAGGATGGTGAATACCTTACAGGGTAATTAGATTCAAAACATAAGAGAATCCCTCTAGGTAAAACCTTAAGTTACAAAAAAGACACACAGACAGGAGTATTCATTCTATTCAGCACAGCTATTTTCTCAGCCATTTAAAGAAATCATAATCTAACACATACCTAGCTAGATTACTTACTAAGTTCTAAGACTCCATTCCTGTTCTGTCTCCGGCAAAAGCATCACACAGACAGACAAAGACCCTTTGTTTTTCTCCCTTCTCCCAGCTTTTGAAAGTATCTTGTCTCCTCATTGGTCATTTTGGTCAGGTGCCAGCAAGGTTACCTTTAGCTTCTTAACCCTTTACAGGTGAGAGGATTTTTCCTCTGGCCAGGAGAGATTTTAAAGGGGTTTACCCTTCCCTTTATATTTATGACTGTGTGTGATTACAGCTCAAGCCAACACACCTGAGATAGCTTTGATCTTGCTATCTCAGATCCTGGAACAGTGAAAGTGTGGCAATGTGAGCTTCAGTGCAGATTAGCCCTGTGCGGAATGACCCAGAGTTCTGGGTATGTTTGCAAAGCCTGCACTGATGCCTCTTCACTGTTTTGGGACCAGAGCTAGCACAACTAAAGCTAGCTCAGGTATTTCAGCTTGAGCTGCAACCACACGCAGCAATTGCCGTCTACACATACCCTTAGAGAGGAATGATGGCCCTGAGAGATGGAAACAAAAGATCTCCCTCAGAAAGAGAGAAACGTTCTCTTTTGGTGACTTCAGGTAGTGATTCCCTGTACCCGGTAAAGATGTGTGGGAGGAGAGAGGAGACATGTGCAGTATTGTCAGTTCCATGTATGCAAACACAACCTTGTGATTGGCCTAAAAATCATGAATATTTTTTAAAATAATAAATGTGGGGGTTTGATTTGCATTCTGGTTTTTGAGCCTTTAGGGGTCACATTTTCAAGCTGTTCTGAGCAACAGGAGGGCTAGAAACCTTTCTTTAAAGTGGAAGCTGAGATTCTACTGTAGTCCCTTGCTTCGTGGGGGGAGGGGGGGTTAAGAAAAACACCAGCAATCATGAGAGTTACTCAGATCATGAGAGTTGGCTCCCCTACATGCCTGTCTCACACTTGCAGTATTGCCAAGCCTGTTGGTGGTAAAGGATGAAAGTGAGAAGTGATGAGAAAGGGAAAGCAAGTTATGAGCCCACCTAAGGAGTCCACTTGTCCCAACTCCATCCCTGCCAACTCAGGCAGCATCATGATTTGAGACTATATTTGTGTGTTCATGTAATTCACTGATGCGGATGTGTTACAGGTGACTCTAGTTTATAGATTATACAAGTTGTTACAGCCACAGGTAGGGAGCTTTAGCTCAAGCTGTGGCAACCCCTACTTTTTGCTCTGGACATCCCTGGTTCAACCCCCTCACATGTCAGTCAAGATGACAGCCATCACATTTATAATCTAAACACATTCCACTTCGTATCATGTATATTTATAGCCAGGAACATAAATCTATGCTGTTTTTCTTAAAATTCTCCACCATTTTCCTGAAAAGTTTATCAGATGACTTTGGCCTGATTTTCAATGAACCATGAAACCCAATGTGATCTGCCTTGTTTTTGGTGTTGCTATGAAAGTTTCTCCCAGCACTCACACTTCTGAGCAGAATCTTGCGTTTCTGAAGGACTGTGCTATGTGGAATGATACTACATGAGCAAAGTAAATGTGGCATAAAAAAATACGGAATAAATAAGCATTGTTAGCAGGGCTATGTAAGGATTTGGTTACCATATACAAGACAGTCAGATTTTGATTTTCACCCTTTATTCATGTTTTCATGAAACTCACTTTTGTTGCTTCTGATGTATTTTTGTCAGTTTCACGAGGAATCAAGATCAGTTTTGACCAAAGAGAAATTCTCTTTTGGCTGTAAGTGAAACTTGAAGATCTGATAATTTGAGCAACATCTGTACTGCTTTTTCATACTATGTGTCTTGGATGCTTTTTTTTGTTTTACCACAAACTTTATTTTGATCCTTAAAAAGAAGAGACGCTTTCCTCTGGCTGTCCTACAGAGGTGCCTTTTACAAAGTGATTCGTGTCCTGTGAGGGACATTCTCAGGAAGGCAAATTGAATTAGGAGGAAAAGAGATTCAAATTTACAGCATATAGGATTGTAATTTGAAAATTAAGGGATCTGTTCTCTGGTGAGTACATGCACAGAACTCCCATCAACAGTAATGGAAGTTGTGAGCATGTAGATAGAAGATTAGATCTCTACCTTATTATAACAATTTTATTATGTATATGTGAGTGTTTTATATACATGTATACACATAGTGTATATAATATATGTCTATACAAAACCCCTCAGTGGTGCTTGACTTTAGATCATTCTGTGCATTAGCTATTGCAGTAATTTGATACAAAGGTTGCACAGGAGCTGAATGTGTGATTAAATCTAAGGGTAGTATAATATTTGAGATGATTGATCTTCCTGTAATACTACTTTGTCGTCTCAACTTCCCTATTTCTCAACTGCATAACAGTGGAGCAGCTTCTTTTCTGGCTCTCTAACCCAATGAAAACCTGTAGTGCATGCACTAGGCATGCCCTAGTATGTATCTTACTACTTAGTTTCATGTATTTTCAGTACCGTTGCTTATTACTTCTCCAATTATGTAAGATTCAATAATGCCTGCTGTTTAAATAATCATATATTGTTTGTATGAGAGTCATGCCTAGAGATCAGGACCCCATTGTGCTAGGCACTGTACAATCATATAACAAAGAGACAGTCCCTGCTGGAAAGAGCTCACAGAAAGGGCTTATTCCCTTCTGGTTCAATTGAGCTTCCTATTTGATCCTGTAGTGTAGTAATGCTTGAGATCTGACATGACAGAAACATTATTTTCTTAGCATTTCCATGACAATAGACTGACATTAAAAACGGGATTATGATATTGCGACAGCATGAAATAGGACAGTAACACTGCAGGTGTAACATGGGAGATGAGGGTTGTAGGCACAATCAGCAAATAGAGGAAAGACAAAATGTAACCACGAGCCCATTGTTGGTATTAAAAACAGGAACTTTAAAGGTTCTAAATGTAAATTAACGGGATTCGAAAAGTGAATAGCTAATATAATCACCACATCTTACTGAGATCCAATACCAGTGTGTGAGAGCATCTTCTAGAACTTAACCTGAGGTGTTGCCAACACTGAGTCCTAACCTGGACTGAGCTTTGTATGTCTAAAGACAATTTTTATAGTCCCTCGACCCCTCTTCCTTTTGGCTGAAGCTAATTAGCCGCTCCACATTTCTATGCTCTTTCTTTCGTTTGTAGTTATGCCTCGTTTTAACTATTAAAACAATTTCCACCAGCTGCTTCTGGCAAGGGGGGGAAGAGCAAGAGCAAAACCAAATTGGAGCACACAAAGGCCCCAATCCTGCAGTGAGTGCAGGGATCTATGCATGTGGAACCCCACTGAGCTCCATGTGGTACTAGGGGGGGCAGGGTTCTGGGCTCTGAAGGGTTGTCTGTTTCCATCTCCTCCATGATAAGCTGCAGTGCTGCCTTCCGAACACCAGATGGTGCTGTGCGATGTGTGGTGTTGCCAGTTTTCACAATTTTTGTGCCAGTCTTGCAATATTTGGTGATATTTCCTAACACCCCAGGTCCCTAGCAAAATATCGTATAGGAAGCAAGAATATTGGTTATTTCAAAACCTGCAAATCAATCATCTGTGTTAATTATTGGTCTTCTCTGGTATCTGGGGTTTATGGAAAGACATACAATAATTCTGGATTTTGGAAGCTTGAAATATTAGTTTCATCTGGCAAATGGGGAAGAAGATCCCATACCTTTCCTAGCAGAACAGGGCTTGTAAACGCTTTCCCAACCATCACAGGCTAATCACAGTGAAAGACAGGAAGGCTTTGTAGTTTAAGGAGGAAAACCTGCTGATCCACACCAGTCTGAGTATTCAATGTAGCTAGAACACGGACATCATGCCATTTTTTTTTTTAAATTAGATCTGTTGCATAAAGCACTGAGGCAGTGTTCTGTAAGCTGGGACAAAGATAAGAAATCTGATTGTCTTTGGTAATGCCAAATATTGAGAACCAAAGAATTTACAGCATATTTGATCTGTACCTCAATAACATTCACCCAGAAGAGCAAGTTCCATTGCGTGAACAGAAAATATTTCAATTCCATGGAATCCAAATACAGTTTTAGAAATAACTCACCAACCCCATTTTGGGAATAAAATGGTAAACCAGATTCTTGAGAGAAGAATCTGAAAATGGCTACAGATGAAGATTAATAAAATAATTGAAAGCATGCAATATTTACAATAATGTTCAGTGTTTTGTCTGAATTTCTCTTTTTTTTCTGGAAAAGAATATTTAAAAAAAAATACCAGAAATACAAGTTTTCCATGTTAAATCTTGCAATTTATCTAAGAAATCAACTGTCATCTTAGCAAATGGTCACCCTGAAGTAGCCTGCCATTTCCAGAGAGGATTACACATTAGCAGACCCACTTTTAGAATAAGAGGGGCCCCAAGCAAGAGAAGGGCCCCAAGTTGCTGGAGGTAGAGGAGTGCTTTCTGGTGGAGAGTTATTTTTTCTTCCTTCAGACACACGTTGCTTGAAAGGGAATTTGGGGTGGCCTATGGGTTTCAGAGCCTACGCAGGATTGTGGGTCCCTAATACAACACCCTAAGGCAGATACTTGCTTTGCTGATCCTTAAGATTTACCCTGTGTGTGAATAAAGAGCAGTTTTGAAGTTGTCCTGCTTAACGAGAGGCCTCTTTGTAAAAAACAGTCTCCATATTCAAGGTATGAAGGCTTTATGGGATCAGTCCTGGTCCCATAAAAGTCAATTACAAAATATCCATTGATTCCAATGGATGCAGAACCCCAGATCCTGTGGTGGTGATAAAACAATGGAAAGCTAGAATTTTCTATCAGTCTCTCCATGTTATCCAAGTCAATATTCACACTCAAATGACAAAATATTGCTTTGATTATTCAGGGCTTGGAAGCTTGGTTTTCCTGCCAAACTCTCACCCTGCTCATCAGTGTGTTTACTGTACTATAGTCGTCTTTCAGATGGTAATTTATATTGTTCCAGCATCCCACAAAATACATAGTCATCTGAACCTAATCCCATGGTGTCATATGGACCAGCAAACCAAAATCATACATTTCCTCCAAAGTCAAGCTATTGAATGCACACATTTTTTTCAATTCACTTTGCAGTCTTTCTTCCACCTCTGTGAAACTTATCCTCCTTTTCAGTCTGACCAGCCATCGGAGTTTCCAGTAGCACATTTTTGTGTTTGTTTTCAGTGTTGGTAGGCTTTTCGTTCCTTCAATATCAGAAGAACTGTTCCCTACAGCACATATTCTAAACATCTGAGAGAAAGACTGATGCCTGGTTTCCTAACTTCCGAAGTCAGAACTCAAGAGTCAGCACAAATACACTGAAAAAAATTACTGACAGCTATAGCGCATCTCATGCAGGTCAGAAGAACAATTTTAAGGCCTATAAAATGAGCACAATTTCCTTCTGTTGTACACTAGGTATTATTTCTAACCAGTATACTTTTGATGTGGCCAAGCAGTGTTTTAGTACTGAACTTCAACAACATGACCAAAATGTTTCAGCCTTCCTAGTCTCGCGCTACAAATGTGAATGGAACTGTAAATCTAGATGATAGTTACTTCCACATATACTGGGAGTAAGTCAGTCAGGTGCAGTTTGAACAGCATGGAGCCCAGCTCAAGTGGCACAAGCCAACATCTATTAGCTATTTCCTTTATTTCTCCTGTTACTCGTAAAACACTGGGCATCGTGCTACAGTGAATAAACGCTGTTAAAGAACAATAAATTATTATCCCAATAAAGGTCAATGCAATATTTTTAAACCTTTTTTTTTTCTTTAAACAAACTGGCCTGCCAAAATCTCAGTGGTATCCCAGCATCTAAAAGAAAATTCAGAATCCCTGGATAGTTGCAAAAAGCTTAAAGAAATCTCACACACCCTGTAGTGGTTACGAGTCTATGCTAAAACAGACTGAAATGTGAGGGCTTTTTCAAGCAATCTTGGTCAATGGGACATCAACACCACATGGTCTAATCTGAGTTATGAGATCATCAGGTTAATTTGCCCCCTCCCCACCCCCCCACTTCCTATTAGCCTTTTTAATGCAACCCATGGAACAAAATCTCTAACTGTGACAGAATGAAAACCTCATTCACTGCTTTTACTGCACACTATGACTTGGCATCCTTTTTACACGCTTTCTTGACATGAGTAACTCAGCCACATTTCGACTTTCTTCTCAGTCACCAGTAGTCAGTTACATTTGCAGAATAACTCTGGGATACATAGTAGAAGATCAATTTACTGTGTGCACACTCATTCCAATGTGAGTTTTTCTCAACATGGAGCATGTACCCACATGCACACGTGCCAAATTACTATTTTTTAAAATTTGTTTGCCATGAGTGAACTTTAAAGGCTTTTCAGGACCGGTACTAAGGGCCTTGAGATGAACCTGAGCATGTGCACAAACTCACAGGAAGTCTTGTGGAACATAGTCATGTTGTAGGCAGCCTGGTCACTAAGGCTTTGTGCACTTCAGAGCTCCATACTACAGCTAGGCATGACACAACAGCTGAACCTTCAGGGAGAGTGAAATGAATTAAAAATAAACATAAACAAGTTATGAGACTGGTATGAGTCTCAGGAAGCCTCAAATGGCCAATGAATTTCACCTTGCACAGTCCATATTTGCAGTCATAATTGCATGGTTATGGACTTTTATTAGTGGATTGCTCCTTCCAACCTGCCAATTTTTAAAGTAATCATGCGCCTGTTTCTGTTCCCACTGACACCAGTGTCAGCACCCCAACTGCCTGTTACGGGAGCTGACTGAATATGTACAGAGCGGAAGGCTACAAAAGTGAGTCAGTCTTGCTTGTTCCTATTGGAGTCCTTGCCAATATATTTTCGGATTCTAACAGGCATTTTTACTGATTTGTTTGCGTGGTTGTTTGAAAATTCATTGTGTATACTGGAGACACAAGGTGGGTGAAGTAATATCTTTTACTGCACCAACTTCTCTGCGTGCGAGAGACAAGCATATTCTGTTTAGAGGCTAAGAGTGGGATCTTCTCAAGAATTCCATGTCAGATGAACTCTGCTCTTGTGGGAATCAGAGGGAGTTTTATGAGAAATAGGACAATGCTGAGCTCTTTTGAAGATCCCACCCTTAATTCTGGGCTTCATATTTGTACAACGCAGACCACATATTCCCCTTTGCCTATTGTTAGATTGGAAATTCCTTGGGGGCAGGGACCAAGTCTTCTTGTGTGCTAGAGTTGTATACAAGCACAATGGGGCCCTGATCCTGATTGGTGTATATAGCCACTATCATAATACAAATATGCAAATGTATAATAATTAACTATGCATGTTTCAACATGATCTGAATGACCAGGAATGTATCTGTGGTATCATTCTATTGGGTATTACAAGTCTGAAACTGTTATGCAAGTGATTACCACTTCGGACACACTTCTTCATTATAGTCCAAAGTTCATGGTTGGCAAAAGACACTTCTTCACTTGTGCTTGGCATTCCTGCTGGCATTTGAATGCTAAGAAATCATCACTACTACTGTTTAAAGAAGCCACTGTGAAGAATTTTGAGCAGCAGAAATAAATATTGCCTATAGAAACAGTCCTCAAATCTTGCTGAATATTGTAAATAGACAAACACCACTGACTGATTCACTTCTAAATTGCTAGGTAAGCCAACGTATGACATAAACCTCCCCAAAAGCTAAAAAAGTCTAATTAAAATATTGACAATGCCAGTTTGTAACCCTAGGGTATCCTAAATTTTTTTAAATGATGCCTTTTTCTTATCAGAACATCAGACTACAGGAATGACAAAGCCTAGTCAATGAGAAACTAAATTAAAGTTACAAGTTAATAGGACCTCATTTCCAAAAATGGATTCCAATTTTGTGCCTGCAGTTCTGCATCCACAGTAAGTTACAGGTGCCATTATTCAGGCATGATCCATGGTGGTAAAAGTAGATGTGCAACCATCTGATTTGCTAAGACAGAATTTGTATTTATATATCAGTCATGGAGACATCCAGGGCTTCATTTTGAAGAGTTCAGCTGTGTACAGTGTTTGTGAGCCTTGATCATATGAGAAGCCATCATGATTGTGCATGCTCTCACTAACCAGAATCCAGCTAGAAGCCCCCTTTGAAAATTTGGCCCTAAATGTTAACCAGTACCTACAGGGCGGGGCGGATTAAAATTGACCTTCATGGTCCATAGATCACTCAACATTCAAGAGAACAAGTTTAAGAAACAGAAGCGAAGGCTGCAGTTCTCTGCCTGTTTATTGGCATGAAAACCCCTAAGATGCCAACAAGGGATTGAAGAGTAGGGGGGGACATTAATATCTAAAGAAGGAAATCAAAGCAGTCAATGTGTCTGACATTGGATTGCAGCATGTGTATCTTTATACTTTAAAACCATAGTCAAGAAAAGAAGGGGGGAAATTCTTGGTTGTATCAAATATTGCCACGTTATTGATTTTAAGTTTGCGATCTTATGATCCAACTTAACTGAGCCTGCATTGACCATTTTTGATCTGAACATTTAATGTGGCAGAGTGACATACTTGCCAGGAAAATTATCTGGATGTTAAACATGAACTCAGTTTAATAATCAGAAAATGGCAAGTATAATAGCAAAGGTGATTTGTTTATAGCGTCCCCAACTCCATCATTAATAGCCCATTTCTTCAGTCTTTAAAACACACAACAATATGGTAACATCTAATGTGTGTAAAGAAGTGGATTTAACTTTTCTTATACTGAATATAGCTACAGCCAACTTGGCTCAGTGTTGTAGTGGTGGTGATGGGATTTTTGGGGGGTCGGGGAGGTGGAACTGGGGAAAATATTGTACAGTAGCAAAAGAAAAACATACGATTTATGTAACACTAATTTTCAACATTTTTTTCATTTGTGGACCCCTAAAAATATTCAAATAGAGATGCAGACCCCTTTGGAAATCTTCTATATAATCTGAGGACACTGGTTGAAAAGCACTGATGTAACACACTGGCTCCCTCTAATCCATATAGAGCATTAAAGCGAACCACTTACGTAACTCCTTCAGTTTAAGTGTCAGTGGCCTATGCTTTTGTGCTGAAGATCCCAGGTTCTATCCCAGGTCTCAACATAACAACATAATGACCTGTAAGAGCATTTTAAATGCTCGTGGAAAGCAAACACTCAGGACAAGCTTGCCCTGACACAGGGCGTGTGGAAGATGTTGGCTAAGTGTGTTGAGTCTTACATTCAAAGTGCAACACTTGTTTTAAACCCTTTGGGTTAGATTCCAACCTCAATTACCTCGTGAAAATCCAAAGTAACTCCATCAACATTCCTGTACAGTGTAATGGTCACAATGGTTGCACAGGACCTACAGGCCAGATTCCGATCACAGTTACATGAGTGTAAATCTGGAGTAAAGGTACATGTCTACACGCATGCATGGTTTCAAAAGATGTAAAGGATTCTTGACACACCACTTAACCTCCATGTGTAGAACTACCTAGGGTCACAAGGGTGCTCTGATACCAATGGGATGAAAATGTCATTAAAGGTCTACACAGACAGATTAGAAGCGTGTGATGGTGAGGGAAGAAAACACAAATTAAAATAAACTGAACTGTCCTTTTCTGGGGTGGCAGTGGAGTCACATTTCAGTTCTGTAATATTTCTCATCACCTTTAAATAATTAGTTATTACAGAATTCTTAATTCCAGCGGTACATGACTCAGTTTGCTAGGGTTTGCTTTCTTTTTCTTTAGTGAAGAGTCAGTTTGCCCCCCAGTTGTTGCATTTCTAATATTTTCACACACTTGGATATTGGATATTACAATAGAAAAGTCCATCAGCCAATCCACTGTCAATAAACTCTGAAGCTATGATAACTTATGTTCATCTTTTCAAATCAAGTCCATAGAACAGTCCAATACGTTATTGATCCTTCCCAGCAAAGAATCCTTCTGTGTGCTGGGAGGAAAGGGGGAAGACTAAACGGAAACAAGTGGACCAAATTTTACCCCAAGAGTCCCACTCAAATGAAAGCCGATATCAGAGTGTTAATTCACTAAGTGTTACCGGTAAAGGGACACCAACCTCTGGGTGCAGTCTACACATGCATACATTAGGTAGCTCAAGAGGAATTTTGTGTGTTGTTCCCCTTCTCCCACCTTGTGTGTCTGTCTTTTCTGTTTAGACCGCAAGCTCTTCAAGGCACTTCTACTCTGTGTTTGCACAGTGCTTAGCACAATGAAGGCCCCATTCTTGGTTGCTCTTTAGACCATTATAAGCATAATTAATTAAGAACTGCACCTTCCCAAGACACAATCCTTCCCCAAATTCTTTGCCCCAGCACCTTGGGAAAGGTTGTGCCTTAAAGACATAATCCAGCCATTATACACAAGGGTGGAATTTTCAAAAGCATTTCATCCTTGGATTAACTCAATGGGAGTTTTACCGTCTACTTCAATGGAAGCAGAGCCAGCCCACTGCCTAGTCTCAATCTCAAGGACCAGCCTAATCCTCTAGAAGTTAATGGAAAAACTCCATTAACTTTAATGGCAGCAGGATCAAGCCCTCTCCCTTCAAAAGTACCCAACTATAACTCGTTAAAGCATTAAGGTTGTAATTTAAGTGTGCACATTAACAGTTACCTCAGCTATACTTCTCTTCTGCCATGTATATTTCATGCATGTAGTTAGTAACCTTAAGAGTTACTTCCTTTACTTTCAAAGATTTACATTTTTAAAGCGTACAGATATAGCCACCTTAACTCTAATAATTGCAAAGATTTTTATTAGTGACACACACACACACACACACACACACACACACACACACACACACACACACACACACAAAGTGTATTAATTGACAGAGTACCTTAGTTACCTCCATAATGGTCCTTCTACACAGGTAAGCTTCAAGAGTGCATTTCTTAATCTAATGAAATATTTATCATATCTGAGATCTAAAGTGTACATATTCAATTTTTTATGCATACCTTTACATGATTCATGAGATTCACCCATGATGTGAGTTCTTTTCATTACAGTTTGTTTTTATGTATCATTGTTACCCTTTTTACAACCAGACTTACATTGAACTGACAAATATCATTCAGGTACCTTTGAGCAAAGCAGTGCTTACCTTCTGATACAGATTACGGAGAGTTGGCACCTGTGGTAGCGCTCTCTGTAAACAAACAAAAAAAAAAGAAATAAAATAAAAATCCAGGATCATGCTAAATTTATGATGAAGAACAATGTGTTACATTAGATCAGGTTAGATAAAGGGTTTCCCCACCCAAACATGGTACCATGTTTTTTGAGATTGCCTGACACAAGTGAAGCATCAGATTTTCCAAAGCAACTGACTGTCTGAGGAAAGGTACTTTATTTCTCTTGATCTGAAAATGGGTATTATCCTAGAGTTGCAATTACATTTCCCCCTCTGATTTGTGTTTTTATATACTCTGAAGCTCAGGGGGATTTTTGGTAATCATGTCATTCCAGCCAACTAAGTTTGCTTTAGTAGTTTGAGGGAGTTTAGCCTAGCAGTCAGAACAATGGACTGGGCATTCGTCGCATGTATTTTAAACGTATGCACTAGAAGTTTGATCCTATAAAGCACTGAACACTCAGGGGTGCTCTTGATTCACCTCAATAGGAGGCAAGAGCTCAGTGCCTTATATAATCTAGCCCTAAGAAATACAAGGAGTAAGGAAGAACTTGCAGGGGCACATTACAAACTCATTCTGAAAGCAGTATAATGTCTGGTATTATAACAGGGTGTCTCAATGTTGTACTAAAAAAATTTGGCTTTCTAAACTATTTGAGGTACCAAAACACATCATTCAATGTGAATTGCACAGAATTGTTTTGGCAAGAAAAATCATTATTTTTAAGCAGTATCCTTTAATATTTGCTCTTTACATGAACAAATCCCTCCATTAAAATTGGAACCACTCTCCTGTTCTTGATTAAATTCAAAGTTTGTTCAAATGCAAGCCAGAAGCAGAAGACAGAGTGAGTGCGTTTTCTCTGTTAAATTGGGAATGAGAAGGCAGCACAGCTGGAATAGTTAACCAAATGCTAAACAATGTTTCCGTGGACTTAAATATTAAAGTTAATTAACAATTGATATGTACCCAAATATAAATATAAATTACACCTACAGGTATAGAACATTCTCTATACAAAATAATATAAATTAACACTTTACCCATACATACGCCTTTGACCTATTTGTTTTACAACACTGAAATATAAAATACATAAAATATAAATTATCTGCCAAATGGCAAGTTCAGGATTTCATCTTTCCACTGAAACAACTAATGTCACAAACATTTGAAAATGCTTCTGTTATAAGTACATTGAACTGAGTGCATGATACAATGTTAACTGCATGCTCATTAGGAGCACTGTTTGGTCAACAGAAAGACCTATCAGGGCAGC
Source organism: Chelonia mydas (assembly GCF_015237465.2). Lineage (NCBI taxonomy): Eukaryota > Metazoa > Chordata > Testudines > Cheloniidae > Chelonia > Chelonia mydas. The sequence goes on along the minus strand of NC_051252.2, from coordinate 11,830,863 downwards.
ACCAATTTATCCTTCTGTACTTTTGTTTCCCCATCTGGAAAATGGGTGATTCTACTTACCTTCCTTTTTAAAGCATTTTGAGACAAGCATGCTTACATAATAGTTTTTAATGATTTTGCAAATCTTTGTTTAGTCTAGTTTTTAATGATTCATGCAACAGAGTTTCCACAGCAGAAAGTTTTGAGATTCACTCCCCAGAGAGTGATGGGGGTGGGAGACAATTTATTATTAAGTCATACACAGTATACAGACCATGCATCTTTAAGGCCCTTTACAGAGTAAAGAATAAGACACATTCCCTGCCACAATGAGAGAGTCCAAGATTCTGTTTCTGCTCCCAGTGAAATCAACAAAAGTTTTGCCATTGACTTCAATGGAAGAAGGTCCAGACTAATACAGATGAGACAAATTAAAACCTTAGGGCAGTGAGGCTCTAAAGAAAGACGTTACCTCGGAGGAATAGGACAGGAGTATTATTGCCTGTATTCTTGTGACTCCTGCTCACGGTTACTGGGTGTCCTACTTTCTAGTCCGATAGGTCAAGCAGAAAATCCACATCCTGGTATCACAGCAAAGAGATATTTTTGTCTATGTGAAATATCAGTACATGAATACGGAATTCATTGACTAAATTTGCCTTCAGAACAGGGCTATGCCTGAGATCCGCTCATTTTTTCTTGTTTGGCTTCTTCACTGTTTTTGGCAATTTAAATCTGTCAGTTGCTGTATTAAGTACTTCATTGTGAAGTTTCTCTTCTTTATTTGTCAGCTAAAACTAAATATGAAATACAAGTGGCCTAGGATTTTCTTCCTAGTTCTCTCTTTTGCACTTTGGACCTCTTGGGTTGGGCATATTCATCTGATTTCTTCTGGGAGATGACGGCAAATACTCTTACTAGCATGCAGGTTCGCAGCCCGTCACATCAAGGAGTTGTTTATGTATTCAGGATTTGTTGCAATGGGATGGTGAAAAATGAAAGGAGCTTCTTTTTAATGGGTGGAACCACTGTAAAGCTTTAGTAGTAAACACTTAGAAACAAAGAAGTAAGTGTAAAAATGAATTTCCTCTAGGTTTCCTTGAAGAGCCTTTGATAATATGCCATGCTAAACATTTTCTACACTTTGAAAGGCTGCTCTAAAACACTAGATATTTTCCAGACCTGGAACATCACTAAATCTTTGGAACCATATTCCAATGGCACTTTTACTTATTTTGTTAAATTAGCCACAGTTTCCAAAATGTGTGTGTGCGTGATTTTGTTTGTTTGTTTTTTTAAGAAAAGAAAGTTTTTCTATGAGGCTTCACGTCTCCATTGGTCCAGGTGTCTCTGAACTGGAACAAAATAATCTCTTGCCACTCTTAAGTAATACCTACAAAGTTGCTAGCTTTTAATTAAGAGAAAGAAGTGACATATTTCTCTTCCCTCTTTTACAGTATAGAAAAAAAGTGGCACTGATTTCATTCCCTGTTTGTGGCTGAAGAACTTCAGTCTCCAGGTCTGTTAATCCTATGCCTGCCCTCGGCTTTAATTTCGTTTAGGAAAACAAAAACCAACCAAACGAGATGCTGCCACTCTGCTTCTAGTTCAAAGCAAAAAAAGCACTTAAACAATTCGTAAATTATAACAAGGCAGATCACAAAGAATAAAAGCAAATACATGTTACATAAATCATGTAATCTCTTTCCCATTGCCATTCATTAAAATCTTCAAAATAAATCAAAATAACATTGCCAAAAAACAGGCTGAGATAATTGGAATTTTACAGTCCTACAGTGGCTCATCATACCAACATGCCACGATGTCTTAAAAAGCACACCAACAAATTCAACTATGAGAAGTATTAGAAGGAATTCCTTCACTTTGCAAAACTGGTGAGTAAATAAGCTGCTCAATTTATAGGGTGTCTGGCCTTCCTGAGTCTGTCTTTCTATCTTTCTAGATTCCCCATGTCAAAGAGTAAGCCTGTCATACAAGCAAAGCTGGTCAAAGATACTACCACCAATTAACAGTCATTTTGCCAGTAAACATTTTGTAAGGTGTCTTTTGTGGAGTCATGTTATCAGTTGTTCATTAGAATTCAGATGACTGCCAGGTATCTGTGAAAATGTTCACTGATCCAGGCTGAAAATAATTCATTATTCATGTTTATTTAATGCTCAATATAACTATTTTAGTCTCCTGTTTAAAATGTTTTCCTTTAAACAGGGAGCAGAACAACATCATGTGATTTAGGTGACCAACCACATGCTCTGAACAGCAAATAGTTAAAGTGAACCTTCCATGGAATGATAGTTGCTGACGTTCACTAATAACCCACAGGCTGACATCTGTATTCTAATTATTCAGCAAATACTTACACAATCATGAATATAATTGTAGGAATGAGGAGTGGTTCATGAATGATTCATGAACAAGGAAAAAAAGCTCAATTCACCATATAAATTGTGTGCAAAACATAATTTGACCAGCATTAAATATAACAGACTTTACACTCAAATTAGCAATCAGAACACTACTTTGTACTTATACAGAATCTTTCTTTCGAGAATCTCAAAGCGCTTTACAAACATCTACCTTAAAAGGTAGATATTTTACAAACTGAGCCACACAGAGGTGATAAGACTTGCTCGAGATCATACAAGAATTAACTCAGATCTCTTAACTTCCAATCTGGTGTGGGAATCACTGAGCAATTCTCATGCTTTCTTGCCCTGCCACAGGGGGATGCAAGAAAAAGAACTTTGTTTATTTTATGGATTTTAAGAGGAGGGGTTTTTGTAAGTAAAGTGAGCAGAATTGAACCTTTGGGCAATGAGGACCAAATTTTTAAAAGCAGCCTCTGAAATTATGACTGCAAACAAGCACTGTTGCTCACATGTAAAAAATATGCAGCTTTCAGATCTGTACAGCAAACTGAAGTGGGTGGGGTCCCCCATTCAGTTTTACAATTCCCACGTCAAAGACCACTTTTTTAATATCTGGCTTTGAGCTTCCACCATGAAGTATGCAGAATTGAATTCATATGCTTTCAAGAACATCACTACAATGGGAGGATTTCAGTTCATATTGACTTTTAGGCATGGGTGAATGAGTTATTATTATACACATTCTCCAAACCCTAGAGCCACAAACTGAATCTGAACAGTTTTTGAGATTTAGGGAAATTAATTTACAGACTCCTGGTAATGATCTTTCCAGTGAGAATGGCTAATGATGGGAGAACGTAGGCAGAGAAGGATCAAGGGATTACCATGAGCCATTGCGAAGGGAATGGAGGGAGAGACTTCACAATACCAGGAATGCCTTTCAAATCTTAAAATCTCCACTTGGTAGGGCCCAGCTGGTGAATTAATAGCTCCCAATACACTAGAAAAGAAGAACTATCACGCCAAAATGATGATTCCCATGCAGATAGTGGGAGCAGGCTGGAAGAGGAGATCCCACATGCTGGAACAGATATAAACCAGTTCCCTGGTTCCTGCTGGAAGACCACTCCATTGATAGAAGCAATAGGAGCCTTTTGGAAGATGGTATTCGTGTATGGCAGTTCCCCCTCCAGGCTGCATTAAGTCATATCTTAATCCTACTGGCAAACTTTACAGACTTACCTAAGCAGCTAATCCTTTTGGTGCTGATCAAAACTGACCCACCCCCCACAACCCTAAAACTTGAGGTGTCTACATTTTTATAAACCACGAAGGGTGTTATGAGGCTAAAGTAAACACTGAATCTCTCAAATCCACATGAGTTCTATGTTCAGGAACACAGAATTTCTGCGCTAGGATGGGAAATTCCTTCTGCAATAGCCCCAGATGCTGACATTTGTCCTAGATAGTTTTGCCAAGGAATAATAAAGAAAAAACAGTGGTTTGTAGGTGGCTAAAGTGGTTATATCCAAGGCATAAAGTACTAAACAAAACTACTATTTTTTTTTTTTTTTTAGGAAAGAAACATTCCTTCCAAAATAAATTGATACTTTTTTCTGGTTTATGCATAATTTGGATCGATCACTATAATCGCCAGAAAAACGCTGAACTGTAAATCTCTTTTCTTAAAAACGAAGATTGTCTTACATGCTTGAGGTCAAACTGCTGGTGGTTTTTGCACTGGTGCAAAATGGGAGAGAGGAGAGTAGATCTGAAGAGGGCCCAGAGGGTCTTTTCCACTGTCTGCTCTCACCAACTTGGGGCGCAGAGAGAACGCTGTTCTTTGTGCCTCTTCAGTGCAGGAAGGGGGCTGACTAATGAAGCCAGCAGTGTTCTGTATCCAAAGGAGATCTGCTCAGCTAAGCTGGGGATGCAGCCAGGGCTAGATTCTGCCAGCAGGTCTGCAAGGAACATGTGCAACCCCTTTGTATGGGAGGTGTAGTAAGTGCAGGAGATTACACAGCCCATAGCCACCCAGAGGCATTCTGCCTCCATCTGCACTCATAATCAGAATGCCTCAAGCCACCTCCACTCGTCTGCTACATTGCTCAACATCCCCAAGCGTGGCTAATGTACTTTAAGGCACAATTTAGCCTATGTGCTTGCTTTCTAAGGAAAACTGATTCTCTGCATGTTTCCTTGAAAAGACCACTACATGATGGAGCGTGGATAATTTGGAGGGGTCTATGCTTCTCCCTATACGTATATGCAATACCTACTGATATTAATGACGGCTGTACCTTCCCGCCCCTTACACACCCAATCCCGAGTGAAGTTCGTTATCTTCAAAGCTTAATTAGGGATATTTTTAAAACACTGACTGTCTTAAACACTGCACACTAGAAAATGAACACTTGGTTGAGATGTAATAAGACTGTAAAAAAAAATTTGATCAACTTCTGTTCTCAGCACTGGTGTAACAAACTCCATGCTGTCACTCGGGCTTTACATTGCTGTATCTGAAAGCAAGTGGACTCTGTATCTCTTTCACTTTCTTATTCACGAAAGGCTTCTATCAGTTCTTCATACAAGCACTTGCTGAAAGGACAATGGGAAATGCATCCTTTGAGGTTTCCCTTGTTATTCCAAATTTCTCCTCCTCAATAGCAATCATAAGATGAAGAGCCAAGACTCATTTTTCAGTTGTTGCTACAAGGATTCCTGACAAAACCAGGGGCGGGCGCGTGGGTGGGCAGCTTTCAGGTTGAGAAGACCTGAAAACTCCCAGCACCTCATGAAACTGAGCTTTGTGAAATGCTGGATTTTCAGTTTTCAAACAGGGTTTGAATTGGGCTGGACTGCATGGTATAGAGCTGAGCACAAGTACTGGGGAAATTTTCTGAACTCCTTAGGAAATATATCAGCTCTCATGTATCTCCCAGGTATGATGACTGTAATACAACAAGGTACTAGTCCTCATGGAGGTAGGTGAACCAGTTTCAGCTCAAGGCACCAGCACCAGGAGCCCACCCCAAGTGGAGGCAGGAAGGACCTTGACTTGTGGCTAGAGCCAGTTTCCTGCCGTGGCTTCAACGTGCATTGTACCAACGCTTTGAAAAGCGGAGAAAGGAAGTGAGGAAGCTGGATTTTGATAATTTCCCAAAACTGGAACCTCCAAGTGAAATGATAAGCTTCAGGCTCCTGCAAAAGGAACTTGCACCATTCAGTTCAAGAATTCATTGAGAATTAAACAATGAAAGGCTTGCACAGCCCTAGCAAATAATTACTCACAGGCTCCCTAGCTGTTACTTTGCTGAATTTTGTCTATATATATCTGCCTCTATTATTTTAAAAAGATAATGACATCATTGGGACTTCATTTACATAGCAAGACTCAAGGAAGGGAGGGGCCATCAAAAGGTGCTGCAAAAATATTAAAAACAAACACCGAAGAAAATTCCCAACAAGTTTCATTCTGCTTATCCAGAGTTACCCCCACTGCCCTTTAAGATTGAAAAAAATATTTAAAAGACCATAGACTGCTTTGGAATTTGTTGTCTTACATTTCACCTACAATTGCTTTCATGTTTACTGTCTTCAGAACTCACCAATGTCTCTTTATCCTAATACCTCACATTTTACTTGTGAAATATCCCCTCTTTCTGCACTGACATAGCAAGAAGGCCGCTGCAAGAAAGTCAACCAGCTCCTGTAGACTCTCAAACTTCTCAGCAAACCAATAATTAAATGTGATGCACAGCATCTGGCATTTCTACTTTTACATCATATTATAATGCTTTACACATTTAGCAATGCATTAAGGTCAGCTCTGGTGAGGAATTTGTTCTAATTTGCTTGTTATATGTAATATGAATTAATTATAAATAAGTTGTTTCTTTTTTAAATTAAAGGTGCACTTCAAAACATTTTTCCATCAATAGGTCTAAGGTTATGAGGTTTGAGCTCACAAGCATTCAATGGCAGAAACTAAGGTCTGCCACAATGAATTTTAGATTCTGCAGCTAACCTTTTCTCGACAGGTCACAGTAGACAAGGAAGAGATGAACTGTAATGTAACTTTCATTGCATGGTGGGACACAAATGCGACTTAGTGAAGGACAGAAAATTGTATTTGGTGAAACTGCCCTGATGGAGTAGTCTGATGGACAAATGATAACAGAACTCAGAAGCTGTGGCATATCTAGCTATGTAATTAGAAAGCTATTTTCTATGTATTGCTGCTTTAAGTATAAAATGGGCCCCCACATCTTAACTTGCTTGTGAGTTGGTTCAAGATGGCTACTGCTGCTGAAGGAGTCACACATACTGTGCTCTCTCCTGGAGGCTTAATTTTGTTTTTATTATTGTTAATTCTTGTAATCTAAAATGAAAGCCATCCAGACTGAAAGCATATTTGCTCTGTATCTGTGGAAAAACCACCCACATATATATTTAAATCTCATAACAAGAGAAAACAACAGAGGAGAGTCCTCAGGACAGGCATCACTTACCCTTCTTAGAATCAAAATATGTTCTTTACCAGCCACCAAAAATTGGTTGTAAATGTAAATGTCCCTTTACATACCCAATTTCACTTTCCCTCTTTTAGAGCCTCCAGCGAAGAATAACGCTAAACATTTTGTTAGAACAAATCTCTGACCAGTAATAAAGGGGCCAAACTGATCCATGGGGTAACTCCACTGAAAATGAACTTGTTACATAAACGTTATTTAGACTTGAAATGAATGCGTGTGTCAAAAAGAGTAAAGAGTTTGAAGAGCAGATTTTTCTTCTACACATACATTAGTAAATCTTCAGAGGCTACCTGGCTAATTGAAATCTTTCATAATTCCCCTACACTGAGTTTCTGGAATGACCTGCCGTTCAGATAGAATGGAAATTCTGACGGCAATACTGCAAATTAAATACAAAGACTTAAAACAGTGACTTCCAGTGGAGCTCTCAAGATGAATCAGTTTTAGATAGAACAATGTTGCTAACTCTTATTTAAGTTTTAAATATTTAACACTCTGATCTTCTTCAGTGGGTAGCTCAAAGAGCACATTATATCTCAGGTGGGTGGGGGACAGGAAGGGGATGGAGGGGCCTGAAATTAGGACATAGGCATCTAAAATGGAACTATGATGAATTTGGAGCTCCTCTGCAGAAATTTAGAAATACTGTATGTTGTCCTGATTATTGGGATGTTTACTGCATGAAGATATTGGTTTAGTTTAATAGGGGGCTATTTAGAAAAAACAAGCAGGACGGAACAAAATGGTTCAAGATAAGCCACTTTGCTACAGACACCTGTGGGTTATGAAGGAGCAATGCCAGGACAGGAAAAGGCACATGTACCCAAGAGACTAAAAGAATTATATCCGGTTTCAAATGGAACACTTTTTTAAGTGAGGTGTGTATGGAGATGAGTGAGAGTGAGAGGCAGGTATTCACTGGGGTGACTGAAGTAGCAAGGGCTGCCTAGGTTACTATCAGGGGATGGTGAGCCTTGAGGCAAGACTGACCTGCATGTAGACTATTGTTTTAAAATCCATTTTTTCTTTAATGATTTGTTCCTACTACAAAAAAACCAATATTTTTGTCATCAGAAGGTGTCTGATCATTTATACCACTGGTCACATACTCCTGAAGAGAAGAACCAGAGGTTCCCATACTCAGCAGGACTGACTTGGAAAGCACAGTATATATACAGCAGCACAGGGCCTGGGCTTTACGCGGGGGTGAATTGCAGAATTCCACCTTAGGAAAAGTAAAGGCATGAGCCCTGACATCTGACGGGGTGCACTCAGAGAGACCAGAAAGGGAATAGAGGTGGAGCAAGCCCTGTATCTGCAACAGGGGTGATGCCAGTCTTCTTAGGGCTGATATTAGAGAAATGTGAACTTCTGTTAATAAGTGTCCATGGAGACACCTGATCCAGCATTCAAAGTATTTAGGTGTCATGACAATGCTCAAATCCTGTCTCATTCAGAAAAAAGTCACATCGTGCCTCATTCAAAGTCTAAAGACCACCATTGACTTCAACCGGCTTTGGCTCAGGCTGTGAGTGCGGCCTTAAAATACAGTACAGAGTAAAATTCGCTATCTGCCGTAAAGCTTTGTTTAACAATGTTGACCAGCACTGAACTACCTAATACCTCTGAGCTACTTTAAGCATCCCACTCTACAGCATAGAAGATTGCTATTGTTTTGTTGTGAAAATTGCAAAGGATTCCAGTGATTTTTGCATTACCTTCCATCTTAAAGGATGCCAGAATACTTCTCAACCATTGTATTTTACATATATGTAAAAGAATAATGCCAGCCCCCAAGAAGCTACAGCTACCTCTGGAATATAAAATTCCAGCTGTATAATAGAGGACAGTAATGGTACAAAGCCTGATCCAAAGACTACTGAAGTCAATGGGAGTTCAATAGATTTGAGATTAGGCCTCAGTTTAGGACAGGAAGAGATAAGGAACAATTTGCCCTGGTAGAACTGCAGACAGAGCTTAGGCAGGGCAAAGATTATTACTCAGAAAAGAATTAGGGCAGTGAATGCTAAGGCTAATGACTATATTCTTCCAAGAGGCACTGTAGGATGTTTGAAGTCACACTGGCCCAGACTTCCATTATTTTTTAATTTTTTCTTCATTTTCTTTTTAAATTAAGTTATGGAGTACATAAGTTATATGGAAGGGCACAGTTAATACATCTAAAAAATTATCATATGATGAATGGCATGCAGAAGCCAGCATCCTCAGTGACAAAGTGTTCCTTAGCATCAGATCGGGCATTACTCAATCCAGTCTCAAACAGGTAGTACACTAGCATCTCTTCCAACACCATTCCCCAATCTCTCATCCAGGTAACAACCAGCCTTTACTAATGTTAGCATGCAAGATCATAGCCCAGATTAACACGACTTGAAGCCCAAAGAATTGCCCTCAAAAGTAAAAAGTTTTGGTAAGACGCACAAAAGTACAATAAATGTGCAAAATAGCTACAGAAATGGATACAATGAGGAAAGTGGTGGACCCACGTTTTGAAATGGGGGTGGGAGGGAAATGGGATCATTGGGGATGGGCTGGAGAGTGGTGCCTACTGTTCTGCAGGGCTGGGCTTGGCTCTCCACTCCAGGCATTGCAACGTGGTGCATGGGATTGCAGCACCATTCAGGTTTGTAGATGCAGCCGGGGCAAATCTGAGTGAATGGTGTTGCAACGAGGAGTCCGGTGGCACTTTAAAGACTGCATGCATCTGAAGAAGTAGGTTTTTTACCCATGAAAACTAATGCCCAAATAAATCTGTTAGTCTTTAAGGTGCCACCGGACTCCTAGTCTGTATCCACAAAAACAACGAACACGGCTACCCCTCTGATACTTGGTGTTGCAATGTGATGCATGGGCACCACTCAAGCCAGCGCACCATGTCATAATGCCTGGAATGGGGAGCCAGGTCCAGTCCTGTGGGACAGGAGCTGCACCTGCTGGACGACCACAGGGCGGGTTTATTCTGAAGCCCCATGTGAAAATTTGTGGAGTGCCATATGAACCCCTAAAGGCTTCCTTGGTTCCCTAGTGACTCCACAATTGAATGATGGGTGTATATAAAAAAGATTTATTGGCATAGTAATATCAGTAAGGGGGGTGATTTTTACAGCCATAGTTATGCTGATAAAAGCCGTAGTGTAATTACAGGTTAAGTGATATAAGGCCTTTTATACCACTATAGCATATTTTGCTTTGCCAAAACAGAATAAGGTATTACTGCATCTACATGAAAGGAGGGTTGTCATTTTAACAATGTCAGTATAGTTAAAGACGCAAAACTTAAGTGTAAACAAGGCCTATGTCACCCCTAAGTATCAAAGAAATAGAAGTGATGTCATAATGATGGTACAAATTCTATTTATTTTTGTCAAACTAATTTCAGTTGATAAGAGATGATCAACTGTTATGTATAATTCCACACAGCCTGGGAATTTCCTGATCAACTGTTTGCTCATCTTCCAGATACAAATCTACTCTAGTTTCTGAAGGTAAAAGGTCAGATTCTCTGTCCCTCTCCATTCTCTTTGCTCTGCTCAGGGTATGTAATTCCCTACCTGGAGATTAGAGCTACAGGAAAAAATGCCAAATATTTTTCCAGGGACATTTTAAAAAGTACATTTTTCTTCAAAATTTCCTCCCAAATTCTTCAATTTTTGACAAGAACACATGCCCGTCCAGATATTTTCAGGTTTCAAAAACCATTTTTGGGAAAAAATAATTCTAATTTTTTTTATGAAAACTGGAAAATATCAACACAAAAATATTTTTTCCCCAGGAAACAGAAAAAAAAGTTATATTGGAGACACCTCAAATGGGAATAGATGTGGAGTAGGTGGTGCTCCTTGATCTCCAATCTCACAGCCGCCCCCAGTACATGGGATTTAGAAGCATCAAAGCATGTTGTATTCTCTCTCTCTCTCTCTCTCACTCTCTCTCTCATGGGGACCACTGCCAGCGGGAGTAAATTAAATCAGCCCAAAGCTGAGACAAAGAATTAGGGAGCCAGAAATGTCTCCTTGTTAGTCCCCATGACCACTCTGCTCTGCGAATAGAAACCCAACATGACAGAAAATCAGCCCAAAATCTAATTGACCGTTTGGCCAGTCCTTGCAATACTTTACTAGTCTATAGCTTGTGGGTAGGGGTGGGTTCATTTTCATTATATGAACCCTGCAAGCATCTGGGCCTGGTCTGTTACTAGATTGTTCCTTGTGGGAGCGGCCACTGTTTCCTTTTTCATCTTCTCCCTATGCTTGGAGGGTACTTGTCTCCAACAGCTGCAGGGGGATCCGACTGTGGACTCCACAGGACTACCACTCATGGCTCTCCATACTCGGCCCAGAAGAACAATGCATTCAGCAACTTCCTCCATTAGCCCACAAAGAGAATGCAGAAGGGAGTAATCCTGATCCTAGGCTTTCCGCATAAGAGATCAATTTGCAGACAGACACTTGGCCTCTGGAACAACAGTTGTAGGGCTTTTCATTTCTTTCTATGTTCACAAATTGGTGGATGACGTCAGATTTCTAAGAAGGACTGTAACTATTTGTAAGCTAGTTTATTTTTTTCCATTTGTCGCACATTTCCCTCTCAGTGCCATTTATAGATTGAGGGCACTAAGGAGTAGAAAGAACACTGCTAACCCTCTTCTCTTTGCACATACATGGCATTGAAACCACCTTGGGGTTCTACTCCACTTCTGCCTCCAACTCACTGTTTGACCATGTGCAAGCCAATTTCCCCGTGCCTCAGTTTCCCCATTTTGTAAAATCTGGCCTTGTGAAACCCATGTTTGCACAACACTTTGAGCTCTACAGAAGAAAAGTACTATATAGATAGTGATTATTAGTGCACAATACCACCACTACACATAATTTATCTTTGTAAGGAATGTTCTCCACCAGTCTGCAACATGGGAGCCCCAAGGTTACTGCTGGGCTCACGTCTCCTACAAAGTTGCACTAGCAGCCCTCTCATGCATTCTTAAATACATTTGGTGTCCAGTTCCAGTGTGGATTTTCAAACTACATTAGATTATTTCCTTCCTACTACTTTACACTAATCCCTTTACCATCAAATGCTAATCTACAGGAAAAATATAGTTCCTGTTCTCGAACATGTTAATGTAAAATAAGAACTGATTTTATAAAACTAGTCTTTTAATTATGTACTTGAAAAAGTGCTTAGATAGATGAAAATTAAATAGATCTAATGAAGTGGAATGGAGTGCTAAGTTTTAATTAAACAAATTAGAAAATTGGCAGAAAAGATATTAAGTGATCCTTTGAAATGGAAATGGTACGCTTAGTTCTACACTTCATGTTAAGAAGAGTGGGTAAAATACCCCCAGCTGTGCCCTGGTAAATTATGCTGGTCAGACAAAGCCCTCACACACAAAAAAATCCATGAATATTTGCTCACAGAGGGAAAAAAAAACTGCACTTTACTTGTGTTTGCACCTGCTTTGTGTTTCCTTTCCACAAACATGCAGGAAAGGAGCTTGCTGGAAAGAGTGATTTTTAGAAACATTGAATTTTCAGTGAATACTAAAGAATAGCTCCTGTAAGCAAATTTTGAAGCTGTGAACCTTAGAATGAGTACAACCATTAGAAACCTAGTTCTAAGAGATCTGCCCACCCAGTCACAGAACAGAAACATTCACATGAATATCATCTGTCCAAACTAGCCAATATAGCTTAATTTTTGATGACTCACGACAAACTGTCCTGAACCATCTGTAGGCCAAGAATATTTACAGAAATTATCTGGTACATAATTTTGAATAACAAATCCACAATACCCAGCAGCTGTTCAGAGAAGAGTCACGGACACAAAAAGAGACTATATTTGTCAAATAAATTATTCACTATTTATTATTTAGTCAGTTCTGCTTGGACACCTGCTACCTCGGCTGCTAGCATCCCTAAATGTTATCAAGTAAGATGACTTTGCCTTGTACTCTAAAATGGTAGATGTGGTGTGCAGTGTTATCAACCAGTCCTGCAGTTTTATCACAAGTCTTATGATTAGAGAGGTCCTTAAAGCACCAACTCCCCCAAGATGTATGTGAGAATCTCAGCTTTTATTTCTTTTTAATAAGTAACTTTCCAGCCCTCATGGTGGCAGAAACAAAGGCTTTAAAACACAAAACTTAAAGGTTCAACACCAAAAGGCAAATAAAAAAAATATCAGAATATCTCAATTTTTAAACTGATTTCATGATTTTTGAACTCTTGGGGTTGGCAATATTACGTCTACAATAGGACAAGATACTTTGCCAGTGCCTCCAAAGGATCATCTCACCCAAAAGAATATATAGGGCCAGGGTAAAAACTGCCTACCTGTTTTGTGCTTGGTTTCCTAGCTGATTCTTATTTGTATCTGTAGGTTGGAGAAGTCTATCAAGTAGGTTGGCAATACTATTATCCCCCATTCTTTAAGTCAGACAGTTGTCCTTCTCAAGGCTTTATTACTGAGTCTTTTAAATTGCATCCTTCACAACAGCAGAAACTGAACCAAAGCAGCTTCACAGGAACAAACCCATAGCTGGTAGTACACCACAAGCTTTCCCCAGAGCTCTATTTATAGCACTTCCTGCATACCCTCTGAGAGCATAATTGTGCCTTTAGCCCCCAGCCCTGCCTCATGACTCCACTCTGTACACCTGTGGGAGACAGAGTAGGGCATTAACTCCCCTGCTTGCCAGAAAGCAAACAGCATTTCTCGATACAGCCACAGGCTCCCCATAGGTAGGTTGGTCCAATAGATCTCTCCCCCAATATTTTTTCTTTTGCCCACAGTATTTATATTCAAGCCAGGTGCAAAGTATTCAAGCCAGGTGCAAAGCTCTAGCCCTGGGTATTTTTTAATGAAAAAAGTCCTTTCCTCCAAATGTATTTTTGTACCCTGGGTTCATAGTAAGGGAAGATAGCAGTACCTTCAGCACAGATATGTTATCAGAATTCCTGCTGAGCTAACTCCCTCCCCCCACCGAAAACATCCCACATTGCCTCTGTGCTATTGCTCTGGTGAGGCTCCTCTCAGGTGAAATTCACCCCTGTTTTTATTCCACTTAAACCTTCAAATCAGGACTTAAGTGAGGCTTTGTGGTGGGTATCTGCGCAGTAGTGAATTTCACCATTGATGCCCGGTATCCCAGTGACACAATATGCTCCTGCCACTCAGATTGGATTGATGAAATACCAGCACCAACAACACTGAGAGCTGGTAACCCCAGCAGTGACTGCAGTCAGCTTCCTTGGTTGAGATAGATCTTTCTCACTGTAGTTAACATTTTAGCACTTAGATGTATTGCCCTCTAGCAAGGGCCAGCCGAGGGATGGAAGGAAGACTTCACTGAGCCAAACAGACCGACAAAGTTATGAAAAACTGAATATGCAGAATATGTATTTTACAGCATGTAATGGTGATGCAGTGAAATGAAATCCCTGCCCTTTCGGCCTAGAGACTACAGGTACAGTTACAGGCTGCTAAGCCAGCCTGCTAACATATGCTTAAAGTTAGGCATGTGCTGAAGTGCTTTGTTGAACAAGGATGGACTACCGAAACAGGGCCTGAATTAGACATTGCCTGTGACTTTGCTCTGTTACCCTCAATGCTGTTAGAAGTTAGTGAAATTACATTAGGTAACAATGTGCTTAAACACTGCAGCTCCTTACAGCAATGACAAACAATGATATCTCTTCTCCTCTTACTTTGCTTTTGACCTTGCAATCAATGGAGTGTGATCCAACTGAATTCATGCTCATTGTGCCCAAACCCAATTTTCATTACAAAAAAAAACAGCAAAAAATATAAGTTTCTGCCACCGTATTCATTTTAACATTTGTGACTTGCTGTGTCTACCAGCTGATAATGTTGCAGATTTATAATAAATATATCACATTGTACCAAACATGCCTAAGCACAACTCTCAAAACGCTCCACAGATATACAGTGGGAGTATTTTAAAAGGTCACTCCAGTCCTAGAGATATTACTTGTTCATTGTATTCCCTATTTTGTGCATCTGGAATATCACAAAACCCTACAATCTCTCGAAAACTAGCATGGGCTACTCTTTAAAGACCTGATTCAGCAAAACATTTGAGCATGGACTTTGCGCTTCAGCCAGTAAGCTGGGAGTTAAGTACAGGCTTAAAGTGAAATCTGTGCTTGTGCGCTTTGCACAATCATGACCTTAGTGCTTTAGAATCAGCGCTCAGCACTAATTTTTAAGTGTTACCGGAGCAAAGTAACAATGGCACAAATAAAGAATGTGTGTTACAGTGCTTGTACAGCAACTACTTTGCCGGAATATGTAACCACAATCTTAAAGTCACAGAGATACAACTTCTTCCCCCAAACTGAAAAATATATATTAAAAAAGTGCTAAAGGTGGTTGTTTTTTTCATTTCTTTCTCTCATTCTTCCCCTCCTCCAAGCAATCAGCACATTGGTTTTGGAGAGAGAGGGGGAGAGAGAGCTTGCCATAAAACCCAATGCCCTGAAACCCCTTCAAAAAGATTTAAAATAAACGTTTAACTCTCTTCATAACGATTTGAGCTAGGAAGTCACAGAAAGGTCATATCGCAGAGGGAGTGGCTCCTGAGGCAAAGGGAGCCTTTATTACTTTAACTGACCTCCTCCAGGGCTATTTCACATACATAATCTAAACTATCCAAACCATGTGCCGGGCAAGTAAGTTAAATGACCACCCTCTCTGGGCCCAGATTTTGACTAGCCATTTGATTTTGCTTTAGTTTAAGATCTAGCAGAGCTATACTTGAACATCTTATGAATATGGGATTAAAGGAATGTCAGTAAGGTTTTGTCAGCACAACTGAATGGCTGAGTAATTAGTAATGATTCTAAGGATCAGAGATTGCAAAGTGAAGTAGTCCTTTTTTTCAAAGGTTCCTGGCTTAACTATTGGATAAGCAGAAGTAAGTAAGTTCTACATATTCTTCTTGTATTTGAAACAGTATTGTTTGCCTGCGTTTTTAAAGTCAACCCATGAGAGATGAAATTTGACTTGAGTGCTGCCACCTTTTGGCTATATTGGGAAGAAACAAGAAAGTATTTCAAGCTAAGCCTGAAAAATGAACTCCCTTTTTAGAATGGCTGATCATTTTGCACCACAGTCTTTCTGTTCTTAAAAAGAAAAGGAGTACTTGTGGCACCTTAGAGACTAACAAATTTATTTAAGCATAAGCTTTCATGAGCTACAGCTCACTTCATCAGATGCATTCAGTGGAAAATACAGTGTGGAGATGAATGAATGCATCCGATGAAGTGAGCTGTAGCTCACGAAAGCTTATGCTCAAATAAATTTGTTAGTCTCTAAGGTGCCACAAGTCCTCCTTTTCTTTTCGCGAATACAGACTAACACGGCTGCTACTCTGAAACCTTTCTGTTCTTAGTCCATCTTGCCTAGCGATGGCATTTTATTATGTCACCTCAACCTTGCTATTGTTTTCCACAGGAATCAGAGGAGATAGAATGCTAGGCTGCCGCTGTGTTTAGTACCATCTTCCTTATATGCATCCTTTTACACTCAGGGACACAGGACTAAGGATGCTTGCTTTGTGGTGAAGCCTTTCCCTAATAATGACATGGGATGTCCAGGATTGTCATTTGAATGAACAATTGCCCTGTCACAGGTGAACTGACTCAGACTCTCATCCTCACCGCTAAGTGTGATGATATAATAATATCGCATATTAAAAGCATACTTCCCCTTTACGTAGCACATTTCAGTTGAGGTCCACAAGCCTTTTCCGAAGAGAGTTTAGAATTGTTGCTTCCATTTTGCTAACACGAAAGCGGAGACATGGAGAAATTAGGACCCATCTTACAAATGCATGTAAGCGCTTTTTCTCTCTTTCAAAAGCTTAGGCAAATGTAAATAGCCACTTGGACTCCCATCTATGGGCTCAAATGAGAGACTGGCTCCTTGGGATTTTTAAACCTGGTTTATGGCCCTAGCCCAGCTGTCTGAGAGCTCCTGGGCTTCCACACTCGGAAGGGGTGGACGCTCTAGGAGAGAAGCACACACAGGGACACCCAAGGTCTGCCCCACATGCTCAACAGCAATGGTCTCAGAGCTGTGACTCATCCGAGAGGTGCAGGGTAAAATGCTCAAGCAGCAGCCTCTCATGGGATGTTCTGCACTCTGTGTATCCTTAAAGCAGTCATTCAGTACACTATGAAAGGACCCTCCCATATACTCGAGAAACGGGGAGGGGAGAGAAAGAGAGGGAGGGAGGAAGGTGGGAGACAGGCAGGATTTATCAAGGATTCATAGGATTAGGAAAGGGGAGGAGAGTCAGGATTAGGCTACATGGCAGGAGAGAAAGGGAAAAGGTTTGGAGACACACAGAGAAAGTTTTCAGAAGAGGGTCACCAGGAAGTAGGGAGCCAGGAGGACGACACCTAACCAGACTGGATTTGCATAGCAGGCGATAATTCAAGGAAAGGAGGTGGAGGGCTAAGACTCAGCAGAGGCATTACCCTTATATATACACATGAACCTTGGAGGACTTCACTCAATCTGCAGAGATGCACTCTGAGTTCAGCCCAGAAGCTATCTAGCCACTCTGTGATGAGCTAAATAGGCAGGCCATATGTATATTAAAAAAACAATTTAGGTTCTTTTTAATTGGTTTAGGTTTTGAGTCTTTGGGGTTCATGTTTCCAAGCGATTCTCTACAGACATGTCAGCTAGACATTTACCTTTTAAAAAAAACTAAAACGTATTCTAACAGAATCGCATGACTCTAGGAACTGGCGCTTTAAGAAAAACACCAAATATCACAAGACGTGGCATTGCTGCTGTATAAAACTTTTACAGCTTTAAAAGCCTCTGTGGATTGTTCCCCCTCAGGAAAATCAAATACAAAATGGCATCCAAGAGCTCGGGCAGTAGCATTTGGTAGACTCTAACGAATAGATCCCCATTGGAGCCTCATGCCCCTCACACTTTTGAAGTCACCAACCATGACTTGAGCTTTTATAATACTACAAGCAACACAGCCCTATAATATGTTTTTATATAATGAGAAGAAATAGCCTACTACAGTACCAGGCTTCAAATGAAACGTATCCTGTCTGTTCAGGATGGACTGCTGGGGTAGACATTAAAAAGGAAGGTGCATTTTAAGAATCCAGCTTAAAAAAATCCACTAGCTAAATCTATTTCATCCCCAGTTATATCTTATTTTTAAGAAGGGAAGACAGGTTGAATTAAATTGAAAGCCATCTATTAAACAGTTCGAATTTTCACTGAAGTTTATTGAGCAAAAGTCCATAAGAAACCGCTCACTTTTTTTTTTATCCACAGAAACCTATTTATAGGAGTTGAATTCTAATAAACACAGATTGCAGTGCAAAGAAAAAAAGGTCAGCAGTGTATGCTCAAAGCTTTATTGATGTCTTGTCAATCAATCTTTTATTTTGTTGTTTAAAAAAAATTTAAGGAAAAGAAATGCATGTAAGCACTTTTTCTCCTAATAGCAGATTTATTGAGCATTTCAACAAATCAGCTCATGGATACAATAAGCAATGACAGCCAATTATCAACTTTGTGTTTTCGGGTCAGGTTATAAATTGACCCTGTGTTCGCTTCTCCTCTTTCTGGGGAATAGCTAACGCCTTTTCAAATATAATAATTTCCAATAAACTTTTTTTCTCCACCTCTGCAACATGCTTGAGGGGCTAGCTTGCTAGGGAAACAAAGTAACACATTTTGACAAATATATACAGTCCAATATATTGTTTTCCTGTAATTTAGTTAAAACAATAAAGCTGACCACCTTAAATCTGAGGGCGTGGGCTAAGAATGTTGGGAAGTTTAGACGTTGGCCTTTAAGCCATAGCAATTCTTCCCTAGATAATTTTACAGCATATGTGAGTGCTATACAGCCTAGTAACAGACGTAGGCCCTGATCCTGCAATTTATAACATGCAGGCAGACTACTGGGCCTAAACAGAGCCCTACTGACTCTAACTAACATTGACATTGAAGTCATTAGGGGTTCCTGCAGGCACACCAGTCTGCCTGCACGTAATAAATTGCAGAATCAGGACTTTAATCAACCAGCAATTCTTAAAAGACCATGACAGCTACCATATTCATTCATTACCATAATCAGAAACACAAAATACAGCTTTACTGCATACTTTATATTTAACATAGAAATTCCCAGAGTGGATCAGTCCCAAGATCCATCTAGTCCAGTAACCTGTCTCTGGTAGTGACCAGCACTAGATGCTTCAGAGGAAAGTTAAAGAACATTGCAAGAGGTAAATGTGGGGGCTAATCTGTCCCCCCACATTGGGTCTCACTCTGAAGTCTGAGGTTTACCATCGCTTTCACAAAAGTTTTATCATCAATTATGATAACAATGATAGCCCTATAAATGAAGTGACCAGTACTGGACACAGTATTCCAGACGAAGCCGTGCCATTGACTTATATGACATGATTATATGTTCTTTGTATTATTCAGCATCCCATTACTTATGCAACCAAAGAGTTCAGCGGAGGGCAACAAAAATGATTAGGGGACTGGAACACATGACTTATGAGGAGAGGCTGAGGGAACTGGGATTGTTTAGTCTGCGGAAGAGAAGAATGAGGGGGGATTTGATAGCTGCTTTCAACTACCTGAAAGGGGGTTCCAAAGAGGAGGGATCTAGACTGTTCTCAGTGGTAGCAGATGACAGAACGAGGAGTAATGGTCTCAAGTTGCAGTGGGGGAGGTTTAGGTTGGATATTAGGAAAAACTTTTTCACTAGGAGGGTGGTGAAACACTGGATTGTGTTACCTATGGAGGTGGTGGAATCTCCTTCCTTAGAGGTTTTTAAGGTCAGGCTTGACAAAGCCCTTACTGGGATGCTTTAGTTGGGGATTGTTCCTGCTTTGAGCAGGGGATTGGACTAGATGACCTCCTGAGGTCCCTTCTAACCTTGATATTCTATGATTCTATGTGATATATGGCATTTTGTTACCATATACATTTTGATTTTGTATGTACTAGCATTTGCCTCTTTTTAACTGTCTTATTCCTCCAAGCTATACCAGTTCTAAAAGACATTGATAGTGGTTGCTATTAAAAAGTCAACATTTGTCAAGGGTTAGCACGCACAGAGGTAACTGAGAATACCACACTTTTCACCTATGCTTAGTGCAAGAGTTCATGTAGGGAAGTAGTTGGGTAATACTGACTTTAATAGAATGGGAAGGATAATATTCTTTGGGGCCAAAAATTTGACTTTTCTTGTTTTGCAAATCATGTACAAAGAGTGCCTAATTTCTCTAAATGCATTTGCTTTTCATGTGTTAACTGAGTAATTAGCATGAAAAAGTATTCATCAGATGAGTTGTTTGTGAGTGCTTCAGTTCCACCTTTCACCATTAATGGTGTATAATCAGTTACTGGGTAAAATTTCAGCTCTCTGATTAGATGGCTGAACTCTTCCCTTTTTTTAAAAACCAGAAGTAGGACACAACAATGACTAATGTGAATAATGCACTTCTGGTCCAAATTTTATTAAACATTCAGAAATGTTTTTGATGAACACCAGTAGTGATGCAAAAATTCACAAACAACCAGCAATGTGACCTTGCAATCCATCAAATTTGAATCTTTGTTCCCATAAAACGGATTTGTTAATCTATTTTCCTTATTTGGCCTGCTCTTCCACCTCTCTTCCTGCAACAAAAGGCTAAGGTTAGGAAAGTGTCCCACAGGGGTGGTTCTTGAAGGTTGTTGTTTTGCTGATCAAAAGATGGCAAAACTTTTTCCTGGGGGGGAAAGCAGTTTGATTTTCTAAATTAAAATGTCATTGAAATATCCAAAATTTGAAATATTGGCCGTCAGTGCACTCCAGAATATCTGAGCAGGGTTCATCCATGATGATCAAGTGAGCGTTTCCCACACAACAAATTGCTTGAGGTAATAGTGTTGCCTAAGAACAGGCAGACCCCAGCCCTCCTTGTTTCCTTTGTTTGTCTTTTGAATATTTTTGGTAAAAACTGTAGAATTATAATGCTGATATATTTCCCCTGCAATTAAGATATTTTCCAGGCTTCAGAACAATCATTGTGTTAGGATAACTCAGTCAGGCAGATATCTGTATTGCACAGCAGCCTGCAATATTGACGTCATTTGGAGTTATGGGCCTTTACTAGAGAAATTTCCAGCTTCAGACATCAGCTTAATCATCTACTGTTGACAGACTGGGGTTTATCGTATTTTATTAAATCAACGTAAAAGCAGGAAGTTGGCTTTTTTCCTTGCTCGGTCTCTGCTACAGGGCTACGCATTTTCTGCTTATTTCACAAGCATAAAACAAAAATCTCATAAGGTATTTGGAAAGCGTAAAGATTTAAGCCTGCACTTTTGAGAGGTAAAGTAAAGATGATCAAGAATACATCTGCTGTACAAACAGCATTGCTTGTCAAATTTGAGTCACTTTTAGAGTGAAATCCTGACCCCAGAGAAGTCAATGGCAAAACTTCCATTGATTTCAATGGGGCCAGGAGTTCTGTTAGTATTTTGTTCACACTACCATATCCTAAGGCAGATTGATAATGAGAAAACCTCAGGATTCTGACAGGTTCACATAAGCATTCAAATTTTCAGCTGCATGTGAGAAGTCTATATGAATCGTTTTGCTCTAGAAGTGTTAGAATAATAAGATTTTTCTTTTTCAGCATTACCGATACTTTATTCTTTCCTTGTTTTTACAGGCTCAGAATACATGCTGATATGGTCAAAACCAGGAAGTGCAGAAAGTCTTTAAAGAAAAGTGCAAACTATTATCTCTATATACTTTATGTAGAATTATAGCCATATATGTTGCTGTATGACAGAGTTGTGGCAACACATCATCACAGTATCAAAGCCTCTCACAATATTTAATGTATTTATCCTCAGAACGCCCCTGTGGGATAGGGTAGTGTTATTATCCTCATTTTACAGATGAGGAACAGAGAGCTAAGTGACTTCCCCACGGTCACACAGGAAGTCTTTAGTGGAGCAGGAAACTGAACCCAAGTCACCCAAGTGCCAGGTTATCATTGGGGCAAGGGGGAGCGCACAGAGCCCATGCAACTAGGGGTGAACAGAGTGTACACATAACCTCTGGAGGGTGGGAGACTACGGGAACCTGTTACAGGAAAAGAGGGGCACACAGAGCTCCTGTAATGTGGGAGGTAAGGGGGAAGCTGAATGGAGTCTCTGAAATAGAGGGCGATGGGAGGGTGGCACCCAGAGAGCTGAGGGGAGAAATGGAGGGATGCAAAGAAGCCCTCAGGTGTGCAATGACCTTGGCCTTCAGATGTAACAAAGTGTGTAATGCCCTAGATTTCAACAACACAAAGTGAGGGGACATGTTTAGGGACTAAAATGAGTGACAACCTTAAAACTGAGGTGCACTGGACAGGTATGTCCAAAGGCCTCAGAATCTAAGGGTGGAAGCTGGTAAAATGCAGGCCAATCCCACCAATCCCCAATACAATACAGAGAAAGAGTGGTAGGGGTCATTGTAACTGAAATGGAACACAGACCAGTTGGTTTTAATGAAATTCTTTGAAGGATGCGGCTAAGCAAGCTTTGTGTAGAGTAATTGAGATGTCATTTCATGCACATGGGGTGATACAAAGGTAAAGGCAGGAATAAGGAAGAGACAGAAAGGAAGTGGTTCAGTGTGACACTTGAGCAAAAGATAGGAAACAGAATGTGTGTGTGAATAGCGAAGATATCTTATGGGTAATACAATATCAAAAAGTATACCCTAATAATGCTGCTGTATCTTTTTCCTTTAGATCCTCACCTCTCAGACACTCCTGTGTTATACAGTGTCAGAGTTCAAACTGCTGCTATATCTGTCAGTGATGGGATAAGCAGCAAAAAAGGTCACATTGTGAGTTATGCCTAAATGAACATCTTCCTGTTATTATGTTACCTTGGTCTGCCATGTGCATTTGCTCCTTGCTGACAACAATACTTACAATAAAGCAGAGTATCTTCAGAAAGCTGCAGTACTGTTTTCTTTTCCGGCACTGCTGTAGAGTGCATGGAAAACGCCAAGCCTGGTGAAAGGGTGGCCTTTGTTTTTATGTTATGTAGAAAACAACAAACTGTTTAGATGAGATCCAAACAGCTGGTCAAAGATATATGGAGGAATTGTACCAGCCCCAGAGCAGCCAAAGATGGTGTCCAGCTTGCTTGTGCCATTTTGTTCATTGCTTTATGTTTCCCTTGACATATGGTATATTTGCCTTCTTTTGTAAAAGAACGTTTGAGATCGGTTAATGAAAAGCGCTATATAAGAGGTAAGTATTATTACTATTCTTAGGAGTCTGACTCATAGAATCATAGAATATCAGGGTTGGAAGGGACCTCAGGAGGTCATCTAGTCCAACCCCTTGCTCAAAGCAGGACCAATCCCCAATTAAATCATCCCAGCCAGAGCTTTGTCAAGCCTGACCTTAAAAACTTCTAAGGAAGGAGATTCTACCACCTCCCTAGGTAACGCATTCCAGTGTTTCACCACCCTCCTAGTGAAAAAGTTTTTCCTAATATCCAACCTAAACCTCCCCTAAAATTCCCTAAAATTCTAACCAGATGGTGTGTTTCAAGCATAGGACATAGGGAGCACCTCACCTGGATGTGTCATGATAACCCAAACCAACCAAACAGAAACTCCTGCGTCTCCTTCCACCTTATAGAATGGCTACAAGATAAATAGAACAAGCCAATGCCTTGTACCATATTTCACAAAGGAAGAGGATTTGTAAGATGGAAGGGTAGGAAAAAATAGTATATTTCTTTGTAATCAAGAAGTTCCTATGTTTTGCCTTTTAGACCTAAGAACAATCGCTGTCTTAAAATTGCCACCTCTTTTGAAAACCTTTTCCTGGTTGAATTCCATGGTGGTGGGCCTGACAAAGCATTTGTTGGAGAACAGTCATCTAAAAGGGACAGTGTTGCTCATGGTTAAGGCTGACAGAAATTTGGAATGTCCATCCTGCAGGAAATTCCAACGTTTGTTTTCATCCCAAATTGGGGCAAAAATTTGAAATTTCTAAATATTTCACAGCACAGAAATTCCAAAATATTTTGATTCAGAAGAGTTAAAAAATTCTACCAAAATGAAACATTTTGCCTTCCTGAAATATTTTATTTCAATTTGTTGAAATGACCCAAATGCTTTGTTTAGAGTCAGTTCAGCCTTAAACTGCATTTTTCCATTGTGGTACATTGTTTCATGCGAGTTGAAGTTCAGGAACCTGATGACCCATTCTTCCCTATGGCCAGTCTCTCTGGCTAAACTACATCTCCTAGGATGCACCCAGAATCATGCAATTCCCATAATGCAGAATGCAAAGCTTGGTCAGAGGGAAAATTTACATTGCATTATGCGTGATGTAGTCCTCCAGGGAGTTCCCATAAACCAGTGGACTGATAAGGAAATACAGTTTGAAGTAACAATGAAATTTTTAGCAAAAACTGAGATGTTGTAGAAATTTTATTTTCCATCAGAAAAATCAGGAATTTTCCTTCAGAATGATCAGCTCTACTCATGGTATAGTCAAGGATAAAACTGCAAGTCTGGCCCTCCTAGTTTCTGACACAAAGTGACAGGTTAACAGTGCTCTGAAAGGAAGGGACACTGGGTATTCCTGGGGTGGCAAAATGCATGTACCTGTTCTAATGAGGATTTGGTCCCAGCAAGAGGTGGCTTAAGACCCGTATCTCTCCTCCCCTGAGGCTGAGAGGAGAGAAAATAAGTCTGAGTCTGAGTCTAGAAAAAAGGTTCAGGTTGGTTCTTACTGTATTTGAAACATCTCCTTCACCCTTCTTACTCAGTGCTTGGAAAAAAGCTGCACAAACTATAACCAGAGGCCTTCCTACTATCATTAGAGCTGTGGAGAAAAGAAATCTCACCATTGGTAAAGCTAATATAAGAACCTTGTTTTGCTGCTTTCATAATAATCACAGAAACCTGACATGCTGGCCTCAACCAGCTCCCATTTTACCTAAATTAAAAAGGCAGCTTTTCACGCACAAAATCCTTGACATCATAGTGAATAACAGAACTGATCAGAAACAGGAATTTCCATTCTGTGGGAAATTCTGACACTTGGGGAAAAAAATCATTGCAAATCGGAATGAAAAGCCGAACATTCAAAATTTACCTGTGAAACAAATATTCTGAAACAATTTCCTTTCAGGACTATCAAAATATTTCATTTAGATAAGGTAAAAAGGTATCATGTAGGGTAAAATGTTTTAACTTTATCATTTCAATAGATTTTATATTATATTAAAATAAACACAATATATATTATATTTGCATATTAAATATATATTCAAATAAATATTTTAATATGAAAGTTGACGCAAAATGAATTGAAATGGTAAAGTCAAAATGAAGTGTTTTTACCTTAGGAAAATGAAACTGACAATACTGAGCCAAAATGAGAAAGTCAAAATTATTTATTTTAACTTTTGTCCATTGAAAGTTTTGTCAAAATTGACCTGATCCTACAAAAGATTTCAATTTCAATGAAACTGAATTTTTTTAAATGGAAAACTGTTCCCTCCAAATGTTTTTAACCAGTTCCAGTACATACCAAATGACGTTTTGCGGGGCTGTGGTGTGATTAGTTCCCACCCCAGTCAGGAAAGGGTTAATGACCACCATCAGTTCCAAATTGGAACACCTGTGAGGCTTATTGCACCTGGAGAAAGGTGGCTCCTTAAAAAGGAAGGATCCAAACTCAGAGGTAGATGGCTCTCAGAGGAAAGCAAAGCTAGGAGACACAGTTCTCTGAACACACAGTACAGGAGCTGCTGGCTAGGAAGGCTGCTGCTGCTCTTCCACCTCAACAAGAAGAGGGACTTTCCTTATTTTGTTTTATTTAGAGCCCAGGAAGCTCAGCCTGGGCCCAATTAGCCTGATAAGGGATTAGAGAACACAGCCCTTGCTCAGGGGCTGTTGATGATTTGCTATGCAAGGAGAGCAGGGAGAACCCATACTAGGGCTGTAAGACTGCTCAACCTTCCCTTACTCACTTGGACTATTGTTAACCCCAGAAAGGGTATTGGGGGAACTGTCCCCCTGATACTGGTAATCGGAGAAACACAGCCCTCTTCAGACAGATACTATAGCCATTGCTTGCTGCAAGAGAAAGCTCCTGGGAACAAAAGAAGCACTCATATCCAACCCAAAGGGGGCGCTCTAAAGGTAAAGCCTACAGCAGAGGCCAAAACCTGCTGTTCTTAGTTAGACAGAATGCCCATTATCTGCACTCTTGGATGATAAAAGCTATTTGTTGCTACATACCCCCAGCAAGGAAGATAATGCTGAAGGCCTGAACAAATAAAAAGTGATTAATGACTTGTCTTTTTTACTAATTTTCTTATACAGAATGTTGTCCAGAGAGTGACTGGTGTATAAAAGGAACAGCACATCCTGCTACCATAAAAAGAAACTTCAATCATCTTGTTATAGCTCCTAGGTCAAGAAGAGACAAGGCCATGTAAATGTAAGTGATTCTTAATGAGTTCTTTTCCTATAGCTTTATTAAGGCACAAATACCCATAAAATGACTCTATCTATTGATTGTGAACAGTAATTACACGGCACGAAGCCTGAGTTATTTCTAGGCTCTGAAGTATGAGGTTGTGGAGATATAACATGTTTAGTAGTTATTGGGTTCACTTCAAGAATCACTGTCAAGTAATACATAGCAAATGTCATTTCTATTCACTTGCATAATAACTAAAGAATGCTATCCTAGTTATTTGAGCCAGGTGAAGAGTGGGACTGGCTGAGGCTATCTATATCTACACTACAGTTTTTGTCTGCAGAAATTAAGTCACTCAGGGGTGTGAGCCCCCTCACCCTTCCCTGAGCGACATAAGCGTTTGTGTGCATAGCACTATGTTGGCAGGAGAGCTTGTCCCACCACCATAGCTTCTGCTGCTCGTGGAGGTGGTTTTATCGTGCTGATGGGAGAGCTCTCTCCTGTCAGCACAGAGCATCTTCACCAGATGCGCTGCAGTGACACAGCTATATCAGTACAGCTGTGCCGCTGTACATATAGACACAGTCTTACTCTCATTCTGCTCATAGATTCATAGATATTAAGGTCAGAAGGGACCATTATGATCATCTAGTCTGACCTCCTGCACAATGCAGGCCACAGAATCTCCCTCACCAAGCTGAAATGCGAACTCTGAAAGTAGAATATTCCTACTGAGTACTAGACCAATGTTTCCCAAACTTGGGACGCCACTTGTTCAGGGAAAGCCTCTGGCGGGCCCGGCCAGTTTGTTTACCTGCCGTGTCTGCAGGTTCGGCAAACAAACCGGCCCAGCCCGCCAGGGGCTTTCCCTGAAGAAGCGGTGTCCCAAGTTTGGGAAACACTGTACTAGACCATAGAACCACTAAAATTCAACATAGGAATTCCCACAGTGGGTCAAAACCATTAGTCCATCTAGTCCAGCATAGTCTCTCCCAGGGGCAAATACCACATGCTTCAGAGGAAGATGCAACAAACCCTGCATAAGGCAATTATGGAACAACCTATAGACAAAGAAAATTTCTTTTAAATCCCTTCCACTGGTTACATCCCTTTCAAAATTCTTTATTATAACTATTATTTAATCTTTAGTCCCACTGCGGTGTATTTTTTCCTAGTTGAATATAGTCCATCAAAAAGTTCATGTAAAATAGCTTTTGGATTAAAAGGAAAAGACTTCAGGTTTCATGAAACCTGAAAACTGAAAGTTTTCAGCAAAATGTGAAAATTAAACATTTTCAGTTGCCAAACAAAAATTGTTTTGGGGGGGTTTTGTCAAAAAAAATCAACAACTTTTGAAGAAAAAAATTGATGAAAACTAACTAAATAAATAAAATTCAAATTTTTTGATGGGGAAAATAATTTTCTACACCAGTTCTATTTGTTACCAATCTTTTTGTGAATCCTGATAAGCACTTGCTTCAGAAATATCTAGTGACAATGAGTTCCACAGGTTAACTGTGTATTTTGGGGAAAAAAAGTTAAAAATGAATGGAAGCATTCCTATTCTCCTTTTTCTCCTGCTGCTGTCTGAGTTTACATTCCTTTGCCAGCACTTCCTAACACCTTACGGTTTTTTAATCCTTTTCAAAAACATTTTTACCACACCTGTTAAAGAACTTCAGAGAAAAAGTCAATAAAAGGATATATTTCCAGAGGATCTCTTTTACATCTGTGATTTATTCTTTGAAATGCATGCATAAAGTATATGATAGTTGCAAAGTATATAAAGTATATGAAAGTTGCTCCTTTTTTGCCTCAA
This sequence comes from Chelonia mydas, assembly GCF_015237465.2. Lineage (NCBI taxonomy): Eukaryota > Metazoa > Chordata > Testudines > Cheloniidae > Chelonia > Chelonia mydas. Next base: position 11,802,582 of record NC_051252.2, on the reverse strand, counting down.
AATGCATACGAATTACTGCAGCAAAATTGAATTTGCCTGTGCGTAAGTTAAGGTTAACCATGCAGTTAGTAATGAATGGAGCACTGAGAAAAATGCATATTTAAAATCATGGAGCAGGATGCTAATTGAGCCTGGGAACTAATTTAGTACATTTCTGCTTTATAATTAAATAATTTTAAAGATATTAAGCTGCTTTACATATTTAATTAGGGAATATACTTTATTGCAAGCCTCCCTAAGCACAGAAGTCTTGGGGTAGAAATGCATATATTCTAGTATTGTCTAATATGATGAAAAAATTTGAAAAAATATTACTATTTGACAGCTTTATGAAGGCTGCTGTGCATTGGACAATTATTGTACACTTGATTTTGCATAAATCCAGATTTTGTAACGAATGGAGAAATCATCATTGAAGATACATGAAGAATTTGTAATGTACAGTAAAATGAAATGAATGCAACCAACAGTGTGTTTAGATGATGATGCTCAGTGAATGTGGAGGAAGATGAAATCCCAAATCAATTTAACAAAGTACTAAAATTGGAGGGGAAAAAAAAAATATCAGCCTTGAGAACATGGTTCAGGGTTTCTCTTCAAATCATAACAAGATTGGGGCTTAATTCTTATAAAAAAAACTAAAGTAAAATGAAGCAGGAGAGGATTTTATTGTCAATGCAGGAACAGTTAATGTCAGAAAGAATAAGAACTGAAAAAGCCAGTTACAGCTGAGGAAAAAAGTAGCTGAAGTGAGAAATCAGCACTAATAAATTATAACCACTCTGTCAAGTTGCTGTGCAGTAGTTAAGATGGTGTCAGCATTTCCATTATAAATCACCATGTTCAAGGAATTTATATTACTAGACTGTAAAAATACGTTTTAGGCAGAAACAAGACATACTGTAGAAGGGCAAATTCAAAACTGTCCTGTCAGAATGCTCCAGCAGTCTTCCACCTGCAACCGTTTCCATGTGCAAAGACCCACATTTGCTCATGAGATCTGGGTAGTTTTACAGTCTATAGTGCTGCATCATGCAAACACTTCAGCTATATCTACACTTAAATTACTACAGCCGCATTGCTGTAGCGCTTCAGAGTAGACATGTAATACAGCAACGAGAGGGGTTCTCCCATCGCTGTAGGTAATCCACCTCTCCGAAGCAGTAGCTAGACCAAAGGAAGAATTCTTCCGTTGACCTAACACTGTCTACTCCGAGAGTTAAGGGTGTGGAGTTTTCATGTTGATGTAGCTTTTCAGTATAGACCAGCCCAAAGAGAGTCAGCATGTTAGAGGCTGACACGCAGACCAACTGAAGCGGACTGGGCATGGGTCCATGTACTTAGTGGAGCCAGAACCCCAGTCCTGTCCACATCTAAACCCCAGAAATATGAGTTTCAAGACATGTCTGGGGCAAGAACACCAGAACACACCTTGGCCCATCGCAGTTTTCAGCATGTATGGGGCTAAGGGGTGTGTACTGGGTCCCAAGTTCGGTACTCCTCCAGCCCCATTCCCACAATGTTCTGACCCTTTCACAAATCTAGGAAAGTCCCTGTTCTCACTGGTAGTAGCAAGCTGCACTGACTACCTCAGAAGATTTTTCTGCTGCACTTTTTTCAACTGTGCATGTGAACATGGAACTTACTCCATTTTCTGCCTCCTGGTCAGCCAAGCACACCTGAGTGCTCATCAATGAGTAGTCAGTGTGTGCTGTCCTCCATGACTTCCTCCCAGCACCAGGAACATCCATCTTTACCAAGAAGCTTTGGAGAGGCTAGAGCAGGTTCTGCCCTTGGCAGAACAATCATTGACTGGAAGCTGCCAGCTTCCAGAGGGCAATAGCCACTTGCTGCCCCATCAGTAAGGGACTACAGAACTGAGTTTTCTGTCTCTGCAGGGTTGAGGCCAGCTCCTCACAGAGGTCCAAGAATATCTGCTTCCTCATTTTGAAGTTCTGCAGCCAATGGTCATCACCGAAAGTTTCCAAGATGATGTGATCCCACCATACCATGCTAGTTCTTCTGTCCCAGAAGTGGCGGTCCACCCATTAACATACAGTCGCAACACCAGCAGTCTCCTGTGTCTATGAATCATGGGACAACAGTAGATCAGTCACCCATCTTCAGCTTGTTGACAAAGGCCTGAGCCCATTCACCCAAGATTCTCACCAGTTACACACTGCAGCACACAGAAAGACACACATTCTTCCAGGAAGAAGGAGCAGGAGCAGAAATATATTGTCAGTCACTTTCTTCATGTTTTGGATATAGAGGGATGAGCAGGAATTGCCATTGAGAAATATGTCCAAGTGGCAGACAGTGCCAACACCATACTGCAATGTGGTTCCTAAAGTGATGCACAGAGCTCCAGGATACCACCCAGAATTCACACAGCTCTAGTGCAAAGGAATCAGAATGGCATTGCATCTGCCTAGCTGATCATTTCTGCAGTGGTAGAGGATCTCTCAGGTGGTGTAAAGCTGGTGGAACTAGTTCTGCTACCACTGCCCCTCTACATAAGAACGGCCATACTGGGTCAGACCAAAAGTCCATCCAGCCCAGTATCCTGTCTGCCGACAGTGGCCAATGCCAGGTGCCCCAGACAGAGTGAACCTAACAGGTAATGATCTAGTGATCTCTCTCCTGCCATCCATCTCCAACCTCTGACAAACAGAGGCTAGGGACACCATTCCTTACCCATCCTAGCTAATAGCCATTAATGGACTTTACCTCCATGAATTTATCCAGTTCTCTTTTAAACCCTGTTATAGTCCTCGCCTTCACAACCTCCTCAGGCAACCCCTGTTTAGAGGATGTTTTGGGGTTTCGAGGAGTGTTGACTGGGGTAGAATAGAGTTCACTTCACCTCTCACAATTCTACTGCATGTAGAGTCCCATAGGGAACACAGCCAGCTTTTGCAAATTAAAAATATCCAAGCTGCTGAAGTCTTCGGTTGGATTTGGAGCCACTGTGGCTTAAGAATCAGGGATTTTTAATTGGCTTCCTGATATCATCAGCCTCCCCCCCCCCCCCCGAATCCTTCTGACACCGAGTGGATCTCAGCATGTGCAAGAATCTGTCCGATTCAAAGGTTCCGATACATAGAGAGCTCATCTCACCAAACACAGGGCCCAATTTCCAAATGTATTTGTTTTCATAGTCCATTTTGGCCCCAATCTTTAAATGCATACACATTTAAATACTTTACTGAACTGGGACCTTCTGAGTTGTCCTGAAGGCTATAATCACATGCTGGCATATAGGATGCATATTTATATGCTCGAGGAATAATCTAAACACCCAGGTAGGTATTGGGGGGAAAATTGGGGCTCCTTTTTTTGTAAATGGGATTTAATAAATTTTTCTTAAGAGAATTTCAGACAGTATAGTGGGAGTTAAATATTTCTAAAGACACCACTATGGTTTCAGGTAGTTTCTTGTGAAGGATGCTTAAAAACCACTTTCTTCGGGCTTGGCCTTCTCTGGCTTATTGTAACTGCTGAAGTAACTGGGCTGTTTTACCTTAGTTCTCTTTAAAGGGCAAAGTGTTTTAGCATTTGGAACGGAAAGTTCATAACTACACTTTCTAAGCTGACAATGATGGACATATGTACAAGTCATTTAAAACTAATACGTAGAATAATATAATTTTATAGCCATAGATTAAGTATCCACAAGGGGCAGTTTTGGCTGGACTTGTAACATGTTCTCTACTTTATACATACAACTAGTTCTTTTGTTCCAGGAAACATTGTGGCCTGGAAGGAAAGATTTTTGGTTCATTGTCCTGCATCTGCTTTTCTTCCCTTTACTATGAGATGAATGTAAATAAAGATGGAAATATTTAAAGAGAGTCCAATATTACATACCACACTAAAGGGGACAGTTTTATTGGTAGTGTAAAGCAATATATTTTCTTGTGAAAAACTCTAACTACAGTACCTCAAATAACTGGTTTTATCTTTTTCTAATAAGTAACAACTAACGAGAAGAATTGTGGATAAGGACAAAACTTAGTTCCCAGCTACCGCAGGGTAACTTCACTGAATGCAGTAGTGATGCACCAGTATAGCAGAGGGTAAATTCAGCTCATGAATGCTGACTGAAAACCCCTTTCTAAACTATAGTAGTTTAATAAATGTCAATGGGAGATGTGGCTACTCAGCACCTCTGAAAAGCAGGTCACTTTGACTACACCCTTTATGCATGCAAGTAACTTGTTGCACGAGTCATCCCATTGAGCTCAGTGGGACCACTTATATGTGTACGTGTTGGCAGGATTGGGGACCTCATATGGATTTAGATGCCTAACTTTAGCTACCTAAGTTTGCAAATGTGCATGCCTTAGTTTAACATATTATACAAAGTAATGCTCAGCTAGATGTGTGCTAGGTGGCGAGAGAAAGCCCTATGCAAGTGTTAAAAACTAGTGTCAGTATTTCTGAGGCGCCATATGTCACTTCTTCCTCTCTCCAAAATTCCAATTTGTAGAAGTTCCTTACACAGGGAAATAAAACACACTGAGGGGTGCAACATTATTAAAACCCCAGTCTCATTCCAACCAACCACAGACTCAGAGTGCTGGACATATCATTACTACAGACGCAAACTGTACCTACCCTCCATTCTCCCTACCTGATGACGACTCTTCACTATGCCTAACTAGTCTCTAGGCAACTCCATGTTCATTCAGATAACTACCTGGAGCTTCCACCTTGCTTGCTGCGTGGAGAAAGGGCTTGTACCTTTTAAACCTTCTCCCCTACGTTCCCAGGGGATGAGTTAGGGTTGTTAAACTGATACCCACCCATCTTTTTGCAGCAATTTCTGACCTCCTTCCCCCCTCCCCACTTGTAAAGCACTGCTACCTTCCTCTGACAAGCCTGGAAAACACGCCCCCCGTCAGGGACATGTGGGCACCCCTAATTGGGGAGAATTTCATAGGCAAAAACAAAAATAATTGAAAATATCCATCTAGTTAGAAAGTTTGGGACTGTAACAACTTGTAAAGGAACCTGGAAGACTGGGTTATGAAATGAACAGTCCTTCCTTCTTTGGATATTAGTAAAACCTCATGAGAGAATTAGGATAGCTAAAGTATTCTCAGATGTGATCTTTGCCAATTGTGTGTTGGAAAATCCAATATGTAAAAATTCCCATAAACAAAAGTATTTTAAAAATGCCAGTTCTGGGATGTTCCTGGCCCAAAATTCCTGGACTGATTAGAAATGGTTTATAAATATAAATATGCATGATGTGGATTGTGCTTGGAGTATTTATATTAATAAGCCAAAACTAAATTTAAATAACAGTAGAGTCATGACACAATAAGCCAACACAGCCAGGAAATTCAGGGTTAAGGCTGACTCTCCAGTTCACTTATCCTTTTATGCCTAGTTATGGTAGCTCGTGTGGTATGTAACTTGACACCATACACTGATATGAAAACCTTCCTTTCAACTGGAACTGTGTAAGTATGGAAGTGATCCTTTCACACTCTCAGTCCATGAAAATAGGCCCTGTTTTCATAATAAAACTTCCACTCTACAGTAATTTAAGATGTGATTGATGAAATTTACTCCACTTAAGGAGTTTCTGAAATGTGTATTAATTGTCCAGCAGGCTGTGGGACATGACCATAGAGGAATGGTAGAGTTTTTCCTTAGGCTAGAGACAGAAAGAAAGAATGCATCCAATATGAACGGTCAAGAGAGGAGGGAATGGTTCAATTAAAGGGAAAGGAGGCACAGGAAAGCACTCTAGTCAGTCATGCCCACATCTAGAGCTGGTTGAACCCTGCTCCCCTACCCGCCCAAAAAGTTCAGTTGGGGGGCAGCAATTGGAACACCAAAACATTCTGGCTCAAAAATGAAATATTTCAATTTGGAAATATTGCAGTGATGGCTCATGGGAGTTGTAGTTTGGCTGCCTCTGCTTCCATTCCACTCTATCAGCTGGACTCCTTGATGGGACTATATCTCCTGTAAGGAACCATGGTAGAGGTAGTGCCTTACAGAAGCCTGGTCCATAGAGAACAAGGATGACATGAAGCAACGAAACCACAATATGACTCAGACAATGTGACAGCATTTCCAAAATCAAAACATTTTGGATGTTGTTTGTTTGTTTATTTAGATAATAAAAACAAATAACTAACTTTTCAATAGAAAAACAGACTTTTTTTTTGCGCAGAAAAGTTGGTTTAGTCAAAAATCAATTTTTAAGGCCAAATTAACAGCCCCCACAGAAATTTTTCAACCTATCCCACCTACCTCCTCTGTACACATCCAATTCAGCTTCTGTCATCACATTAATAGAAAGGTTCTCCGTGACCTCAGTGGGAGTTCAATCAGCCCCCTAAACAGCAATAAATCTAAGAAGAGGAAGAGGTTTGGAAAGGAAGATGTTTAGGTCAACCTTTGGCTACCAGAGCTGTAGAAACAGCAGCATTACAACTAGAATCGGACAAAAATGATAAAATATGTTTTGCAAAAGAACTGGTTCTCTCAAAAAGTTTGACTTTTTGACCAAAAACCCTGAAAATCAAAAAACTGAATTCCTTTTGGTTTTCTAAACTAGACCACTAACATTCTTTGGTTTTCAGGTTTTGGTGTTTCCTCTCCTTTTTAGTGGGGAAAGAAAGAAAATGTAAAGAAATGCAGGGGGCCCCTCAAAATTGGAAAATAAAAGACATTTCAAGTAGAAAAATCAGATTTTTAAAAATTTTCTGATCTCTTATTTTTGAGAAAAGGATGTTTTTAACCAAAAACAAGTTGTAAATTAAAAATTTCAACCAGCTCTAGTTGCAACCGTTCACCCCTCCTGATAAGAAAGTAAGCCTTTCTCAAGAAGCAACAGCATGCTGCTTAGGTCAGGTGGGCACATGATTCATCATCGCCTGTTTTGAAGCTGGCTACACAATGCTGGCTTGGAGGGTCTTCTTTACAGGTCAGTTGTAACAGCAAACTTTCAAACCTTACTGGTCACCATAGGTATTTATTAAAAATGAAGCCTTCCTGGTGTTAGGCACATTGACAAAATCAATAGACATGGAACTGGTCTCCAGATACTAACCTTCCCACTCCCTAACCTCAGACTCTCCCATCATTTACTCTCTCCTCCTTCTCAAGAAGAAGTCTGGGAAAAGCAACATGCCTTTGACTATGTCCTGAGAGTCACAGGCCCCTCCCTAAGAACACCCTGTCACCAGACTTCAGCCACTGAAACCAGGAGGCTCTTAATGCCAGCAGGACAGACAATCTCAACTGAGAAATACCTAGCTGAGATGTGTGGCCTTGAAACAGTTCAGCTCTCTAGTGAAGATGGTGCATGATGTGTTGTGCCTTTTCCATGGATTAAAGGGAAGACTCTGGTCTCAAAAGGGCCAAAGGAATGTGCTGTCAGCCCCTGCCTCCTTACATGAAAGGGAGAGTGAGACAACCGTCTTTGTGCATGCTCCTGTAGCCGGGGGAAGAAGTGAGGGGAGGGATAGCAAAAGGAAAGGGTGTTGTGCTATCCCACATGGTGAATAGAACAGATCATAAATGTTGACCTCTGCATATCCCTATCACTTCGCAAATTTAGCAAAAATGCACAGAACAGACTGACATACCTCTGGCATTTGACCAAATTTGGCAAAAATAAATAAATAAAGCTGAGGAACTCTGATTCCTTTATCTACGTTCTGTTAACAGCACAACTGAGAACATGTTGATTTTCCACGCAGAGCTAAGCGGACAAGGAGTGAAAATGAACATATCAGTAAGCATTGCAAGTAAAACACAGCAGGCTGGAATCAACTTACAGCAGTTCTCACACAACAGTACAGGAATGTTTGCTGTGCTGAATGCTAGCGTTTGCAAGGTAGAAGAGCAGTGTGATACTCACATTGGCGTGTTGGTAGCAATGGGTATTTTCCTTTACTTTGCCTGAGATGGGATCCAGGAAACATCACTACTACTCAGGGACCCAATTTTCATATATTGTATTGATTCGTTCATTGGAAAGGTAGGAAGAGATGCAATGACTCTCTCCAGCCGTGACTAGAAGCCTAAAGACAGGGAGAGTAGGAAGACGAGAGGCAGAATTCCCCACTCGTTTCTATAGTCTTAGCAAAGCAAGCATTCTGCTTAATTTAACTATTAGTCAATCTGTTTTCAGACAGGTTAGCCAAATATTTTTTCTATGCAAGATATTTTTTCAGTATCATTTTTCCTTTTCTTTTCCACAAAGCCATGCCACAACTTTACCAAAGATAGAACAAGCAAATGTGCTGAACGTGTGGATACCAAAGGAAATAATTTCCCTAGCTATGACCACATGAAAACTCATAGAATTTCCTTCCGCAAGCTCTTGACTTTTTAGTGGTTTGGATGACATTGATAGGAAAAGCAAATATTAAGTATCTGATCTGAATTTACTGAGGCAGATAAAGTTAGAACAAATACCAGAAGCCCCCTTCCATTTACCAAACCAGTGATAACCCTCTTTACCAACTATCCATTTGTTCAAGAAATTTAATAGCTGTCCATACAACTCCCAGGGGTGTGATAAAGGCTTTTTCAGATGTTGTTGGCTGCATAAAATTATTTTCAATGCTCAAAATATTGTTACCATAGAGATGCTAAAAAAAAATAAAATAAAAAAAATCCACAGGCAAAACCCTGAAGTTTTGATTTCAATGGGAGTTTTGCCCAAGTAAATGCTGCAAGAGAACCACAAGGTTTGATCCCAGAACCCCGCATTTTTCAGAAACAAAAAGGGATTTAATGTCAATTGGAGGGATGGCTCAGATTTTCAAATGGGAGTTGGGAACCTAACTCACAGACATCTTTGAATATCCCAGTCTATATAGCTATAGGAGTTGCAACCCTGCACTAAATCCCATGCAACCCTGTTAGAATGTAGAGGTTCTTATCACACCAATACGTATATTCAGGCAGAACATTAAATGGTTCTAGATTATATCACTAGAAGATAGGTGCACTTATTCCATGCCTTAGAAGCTCCAGGAAAGAGTCAGAGCACATGGCCACCAGTTCTAGGCAGCAGAATAAGAAACATACAGACCCTGGAGACAACGCTATGCCCTCAGATACACACATTAAACCCCCACTGCCAGTGCACACATATCTGAGAGGGAAAAAAATGACCCTGAAAAAAAATTACCCCAACTTGTATATTCATAAAAATCCTGTGCACATCCTTCAAACTCCTGCCTATATTAAGTACTTGTATGGCCTTCCTTACCCGGCATCTGAGCACCTAACAATCTGTAGTGTATTTATCGTCACAACACCCCTCCAAGGTAGGGAAGTAGTATTACAGGTAGGAAACATGACACAGAGATACTAAATGACTTGTCCAAAACAATAATAATAATAATTTCACACAGGACATGTGTGAAGAAGCAGAAAATTGAACCCAGGACTTGTGAATCCCAGGCTAGAGCCCCGGATCACTGGAACATGCTTCATCTCCTGAGTCCCATACTTAGATCACATTAGCTAGTACGTCTCAACAGGAGCACAAGCCCCACTGACTTTCACAATTGTTATTAAAGACCCAACACAGTTTTCTCTGCACCCCTGACTCCAGTGGGAGCTTAGGGAGCACAAGGAATACAGAACAGGGCCCTTGATGCCATACATGATCTCCTTATCTTATGGAGGGAGGGGATACATCAAGGAAATGACAGGCAAAACCTAGCATTGGCCTGAAGAGTAACTTAAAGCAAGGAAGAGAAACTGGAATGACCCATTTCAGCTAAAGTAAGAACCTAGCCAAGCCACAAAACTCAAAGTAAGTCTGAACCAAATCTTTCTGAAGCCTGAAAGAGGGCAGTGTCCACAGGAGCAAATGTACAGAATAAATTGGTATCCTGTTCCAGGAAGGTTCAGATATATTAATAGATTATCAAGCCAGAAAAGTCCACTGTGTTCATCTAGGGGTTGTTCACAAAGACATTTAGCCTCTGGCAAGCTGGGGTGTGAACCTACATCACACTAGCTTGCCTCATGGACCCCACTGATGCACATTGATGGTTTGTTAATGCATTTGATCTCGACCCATTTCAAAAAGGACTAAATCCAAACTCAGGAATGAACCATCAGTGTGCATCAGCAGGGTCCACATCGACATTTAATCATCAGCAGATTCGTGTGGGGTACCTTCATACCATGGCTTGCCATGAACTAAATGTTCCCGTAGACACGCCCCTAGGCTGACTTACTGTCTAATGCAGGCCATAGCACTTTCCTGAATTAATTCCTGTGTTGACTACAGCATAGCATTTAGGGAAAAAATCCAATCTGGATTTTAAAGTTTCCAGCGATGAAGAATCCACCACAATCTTTGGTAAGTCATTCCAATGGTTCATTACTCTCACTGTTAGTCATTTGTGCCTTATTGCTCACCTAAATTTGTCTAGCTTCAACTTCCAGCTACTGGATCTTGTTATACTTTTGTTTGCTAGAGCGAAGACCCTTCTTTTGTCAAATTTCTGTTCCTCATTTATGTTCAAAGTCAATGGGAGTTCAGTTCCTTAATCTACTAAAGCCCTTTTTAAAAATCCTACTAGGCATCTATCGGCATTCTTGGGCATCCAATTAGGTGCAGCAAGTAAAAGTGCCAGTATTAAAACACATCCTTCCACACAGAGATACACAAGCCTCAACGAGTACTGTGCCTCTATCATCTCTAATCTTAGAGAGATTTCAGTAAGAACCCTGTGCCCAGACAAACCACCTGAAATTTACCCTTAGCTAAACTGTCGTTGTAGCTGTGTTGGTCCTAGGATATTGGAGAGACAAGGTGGGTGAGGTAATATCTTTTATTGGACCGTCCGTTGGTGAGAAAGACACGCTTTCAAGATTACACAGAGCTTTTCTTCAGGTCTGTGTAAGCTCAAATGCTTGTCTCTTTCACCAACAGAAGGTGGTCCAATACAAGATATTACCTCACTCACTTTGTCTGTCCATTAACTAAACTACATATATTAGCTTTTATCCGTTAAGTTTTTAAAAAGGAACAAAAACTGCTGTGTGACCCTATAAAACCTGCTTGCAGAAACTCAGATGTTGTTCTGCAGCATGATTTATTGTTTGCCACTGAGATTTAATGCTGTTTACTTGACCCTTTCCCTTCCATAACCTAATTAAATGCTTTTACTAATTATGGTAATTTGGTCATGAATATGAACAAAATAATTTAAGAAGGGGATTTTCATTCATTGTATCTATATTTACTGTACATTGCATGAATTTCTTCCCTTATGTAATACAGAGCCAGAAAATCATCTGTCAAGGGATGATGGATGATCAAGCCTGCTAGTTAGGCCTCAGGGCCTGGCCCTGCTGCTATACTTGACTTAGCCTTCAGTAGGCACTAAGTGCTCTGTCAGATTCCTGCCAAGGGAAAAGCATATGCTTGTAACTCCCAAATGTGTGGGAACGAGAGTAAACAGAGACATTTTTAATGTTACCACACATTTTAAATCTGCTGTGTCATTTTCCTGTAAGCATTGTCCATATTTCTGTAATACACACAGTCATTATGGGTTTGTGGCTCTGCCCATCATTAGTGTTCTTTGTTGTATGTTAACCAAGAAAACAAATGAAAAATAAAAGGAATGCACAGAATACAAGACCATTTGACTGACTGCTGCATGCTGCTAACAGGATCCAAAATAAAGATGGGTTTGTAGGGTGGGAGGTTCTTCCCCTTACCCCCAAGGACATTTTGCTGGTTTGTTATGATGAGGTTTTTTTCCACCTCACACAGATTTATTAATTCAGTGTTTTTTCCACAGTCCTCTAGGGGCACAGTATCATCACCTATAACCATGCCATAGTTAAGGGCCACATTCCACTACTGTTTCTACCCAGAAATCCCATCAGCCTTTGGTGCTGTCTGGGTGGAACAGATAGCAGCATTAGACTCAAGATCGTAAACATTTCCATGATGAACCCCATATCTCAGAGGGGCCAGGCAGAATGGCATGAATTGAGGATAATACGTCACATTAGAAACATTGCTTTCTAATGCATTTTTATCTGATATTACAGAATGGCTCTATCAGGCTTTTAAAATTATTTCTAAAGACAAGATAATGGGCCAAATTTATCCTTGACAGAGCTTGCTTTTAATGGATATATACCAGGGGTGTATTTAGCCCTTTCTGTGTTTCTTTCATAACTAACATTTCAGAATGTTTATTTAGGGAATGGAAATTTAATTCAGCCAACATACTCAAAGGTTGATTATCCTCAAGAGAGAAACATCCATTGAGGTTAACGAGAGTTATGAGTTACGCAAACAATCTCGAATTCTTTCCATAGGGCAGTTACATCTTGCCAGAGATTGGCCTGCAAATCTTATGAAACGCATCAGTTTCAGCTCTCCCTTCAATTCTAAGGTGTCTCCCCCCACACCATGCTTACCATGAGATCTTCTGTGGATGAAGCTCACCTGCATTTATACCAGCCACCCTTCCCCATATACTTGGACAGCAGGCAGAGAAGGAGCCCCCCCCCCCATGCCAGTCTCCTTTGAGACTACAGATGGTGAGAGCTTGTCAACCATATTCACACTGAAAGGCATCACTAGAGCCTCAAAAGGGGAAGTAGAAAAGGAAATGCTGGAGCCTTCTGAGGTACATGAAGAGGGAGATTTTTTAGACCATCCAGGGTCATCATCATGATTCATACAAACTTTGAATTTCCCCAATTTTTACTTGAATGTCTATCAGAGCCCTGGTTCCAGCCCGTGAAATCCATTCTCTCTCTCTTATCACTTAAGGATTGCCATTTTCATCCCTGAGCTTAAAAGCATCTCAGATGAGGATCCACTGTTCTGTGATATTGCTAAGGATTTCCTTTTTTCAACATAGACAAGACTGTGTCCAAACATCCAGTCAATGCTGTCTTACAGATTCACAGGACTTTGGGCTTAACTGACAGCTACGAGTTGAACTCATTGTTTGTAACAATGCATTCATCCCAGCACCACTCCAGGCTTCCCTAACACAAAGGCTTGTCACTCAGCTGCTGCAGAGCAGTTCAAATGCCCTGATTCACTCAGTTGAAAGCCCCCAGGGCAAACTGTTCCAAAGATGAGCTCTACCCTCCTCCTGAATCCAGTGCACTGAGACCCTAAGAAGATATTATGACCAGAGACCTTAGTGACTACAGTAATAATTCCCAGTTCAGCAAATAAGCTCCTCGTTGCAAACTCTAGTAGGGCTCATGCGCTAGCCAAGAAGCATCCAGAGTAACTGTCAGCAGTTCTCTGATACTATTTTAAATGCTATCAAGTTTAATAAAACTTGAACTTGCTATTACAACAGAGTACAGACTGTACTCTGTGTTCCTTTAAAATTGATGGAACAAGCCAATTTTTCCAGGTTTCTAGGCATAGCGTGTATTAAATTATAAGAAGAAAATTGCTATTTAAAAGCATGAAATGAAAGACTAAAATCTACAGTTAGAGGTCAACAGACATTTGAGATTTTTCATGTTATGTTTAAGTTTGTAAGTACTGGGGTATGGAAAAGACGGGGGACAGTTGCACTGGCTGTAACTTGCAGACCCACTTGCCATTCCATTGTCTGGCTTACCCACCTCTGTTCTATGCTGGCCTTGCATGCAGCACTGCATAGCTTCTTACACCTTTGCCTTCACCTGCTGGGAGGGGTGCTTTCGCTCAATAGGGAGGTTCCATGATATTTAGACAGAGAGAAAGAATGGTTTTGTAGCAGAAACACTGAGCTAGGAGCCAAGAGATCTGAGTTTTAGTTCCAGCTCTGCCATAGACCTTCTTTGTGACCTTGGGTGAGCCAGTTTAGCACTCTGTGCTCAGTTTCTGATCTGTAAAATGCAGATATTAATATTTCACGGGAAGTTGAAGCTACCTGGCGAGGCACTCAGAAGCTAGAGGGATGAGCACCACTAAAAAAACCCATAAATAAACCTGAAGAGCTCTGTGTAGCTCCAAAACTTGTGTCTTTCACCAACACAGGTTGATCCAATGAAAGATATTACCTCACCTGCCTTCTGTCCATATATAAAATACCCCAACTAAGAGGAAGTTCCAATGTAGGAAGGGCCTGGAAGAAGATGATTTTTTTAACGAGTTAACAGATTGTGTCATATTCGTTCCTAAATATAGATTTTAATCTAGAAGAAAAAATGATAATTGAGATTCCTGCCCACACACACCAAGGACCATCTTGGTCTCTCATTCCATAATCTTGTCCTGTCATTTTAACTGCATATAATCTTGTCCTATCATTTTAACTGTCACAAAGAGCTATACAAACAAGCAACCACTCTAAAGAAGAGTTTTCATTAAAACGTTTAGGGCAATCTACTGTGATATTGAAGACTGTGCTTTGAAGGGCTAAACTTCCCAACCAGTGAGTCTGGGTGGGGAGCTTGAAGCTCTTGCTGTTGTCATGCACAACCAGCTGGAACCCAACACAGAACAAATCATAGCTCTTGCAAGCACACTAATCACTGAGTGATCACTAAACCTCACATATTCCATCCTTGATCTACACACACCTCCCTCTGGAGCCTCTGGGGTCTGTGTGCATGGATGAAGGACATACTATGAAGCTTATTTTGTAAGCCTCTATGCTTTGTTTAGAATTAAATGCGCTTTCCAATTTTCTCATGTAGGCCCTGATACAAGAAAGCACATAAGAGTGTACTTAACAATGCACGCATGCTTAAATACCATAGACCTCAATGTTATCTGCATTAATGCTGCATACACTGTATATGTTGAGTGCGTATAAAGCCTAGCTCAAAGTCCATTGAAGTCTTCCATGGTCTTCAATAGGAATTGGATCAGGCCAATGGAAAGAACATTAATCATATGCTATTAATCTGACATTCTTCTTGAGCATTAAATTCATTTGAATTTACAGTGTATAAAATATGGGATTTGGGGAGGAAAATTCTTTTCATCAAACACATAAGCACTATACAGGAAAACTTTGACTATGGCCCACATTCAAATCAAAGTGTCTGACAAGATCTATCATTATGTTGCTAGATCTCCTAACAGTGCAGTTATGGTCAGGATATCATTGTCGTTTGGAATGATCTCTTCCGAGTTACACTTTTTTACTGACAGTGACCAGAACACATTTTTACTATTTTCCATCCCTTTTGTGCTACAAAGCCAGCACACCTATGCAAGAGTGAGCTGGATTCTAGTCTGGCTCGTGCTGCTTCAACAGAATTTTGTTTTTAAACTGCTCACAAGTACTCCAGATTTTGCAAAGAACCCCTTTCCTGGGGGTCTACACCTCAACACGATGGGAAAGCTTGTGTCTTCCAATGACCCTGAAAGCTATTTGGGCAAGAGTTTGAACTACTGGTGCGGTCACCAACGGATAGGGAGCAGATGAAAAGCTGTCCACGAGTCCTCCAGGATGTGGGCAGAGCAACAGGCCAGCAGCCTATTCTCATAAACAAGTTATAGAAATAGTGCAAAGTAGCTATTCCAGCAAACAGCATGATAGACAGACGTGATCGAACCTTGTTCATGCCCTAAGCAATATTCTCTGGCCCAGGAAGGATTCCCATTCAGACTGTAAAGAACCCACTTTGACTTTCAGATCTCAAGCTGAACTGGCAGACTGGCAGCTAACACAACCATAATGTTTACTTATCAGAGATATGAAAGTAATTGAAACAAACAGATGCCACAAAGCCATTTTTCTGATGACTCTTCCATCTATCTGTGTTAAGAGTTCAATGTGTGTATCACCATAGTATCTAAGTGGCGCCACAGAATAAGAGAATAGCTGTGCTTTAGCATAGCTGTACAGTCTAACTTACCTAATCAACAACCTTACAGAATATACTCAGTACACAAGTATATCAGTGTCACAGAGATACACACATGTATACCATATGTATAGGTCTATTTTTATTTTCAGATCACAGTCTCTTGCCATATGAATGAATATACTTCCAAAATTGCACAGTTCTCATATTGGCAGGCTCTGCTCAAGGGAACCAGAGTTGATTGACTCCAAACACAAATCTCCTTCCATCAGAAGAAGGGTTTTCTTTTGATGCAGAAATGATAGCTTTGCCCTATATGAAGAATCCATCCTGAACAAAACTGCTCTCTGCATGATTCAATGATGTAGTGGGACGGAAAGGATTTATGTTACTATAGCTACTTATAGTTTTAATATACAATGTCCCTGTAGTTTTTTCTCCCTAAAATTTAAATATAGAAGCATTAGTGTGGGATAAATCTGATCCAAAGATATTCCAGGATTTTAAATCACAACCTATATATGTGCTGTCATTTACAAAGCTTAGAAATTAATATTAAAACTCCATCTGAGAAAATTAATGTCTATTTTTATACTTATTTTATATTTGGTATATTTAATTTAAGGCATGTAAGACTGAACATGAGATGACTATTCTAGGATCTTAGTCATAAAATTAAATCACTGCTACAGATTCACAGAATGGTTAAATAGTATCATAAATTAAAGTAATGACATTGTCATAATTTAGATTGTCCTGAAACAATACTAAAAAGTGGCTAAAAATAAAACACTACATCTGGCCATTTCAATTAAAATAAAGCCTGTTATACTGTAATAAGAAAGCATTTGGAATTAATATGGTAAAATATATGCCACACAATCCTTTGCTCTGATTGACTGAGATTGATTAAACTCTGCTGTGGGCTCTGGCCACCCGGGGGAAGCTGCACTGGATTACACAGCACTACTGAGACATCTTCTTTAAATAGGTATTTTAAAAAGTCATGATCCCCTTTTCCACTCGATGTTCTCTGTAAACATTGGGGAAATGAATCATTCGTCAGCCACGGAATAGAAAAGGGAGGGAAAAATGCAGAACTTGGGATAAAAATGGTTGTGTTTCCTGAAAGAGACAAGGACGGTTTTCTATAAAATGAAAGTGACGTTTAAAGACATGTTAGATCCATAGAGAGCTAGTCTAGAAGCATGAAATTCACCAGGCACAGAGGACCAGCACAAGGCTTATGTAACATTTTAATCATAATTAAGTAGTATTTTAAGGGCTTAAATGGGACATAGGTGGAGCACAGACCTTGCACTGTTCCTCCGCACTGGGGTGAATTTAAACTTAAGAGTGTCTTCACTGCAGTTAACTTGAGTTATCTACACTCCAGTCACTTCTCTTGCATTGGCCTAGCTCAAGTGAGAATGGCCGCACCGCGAAGCAACACTCAAGTTGCTACATTTACACTGGCACCATTCTCAAATATGTATGGCGCTAAAGCTTCTGGGGGCATATCCCATAGTTCCGTGTGCTGCAGTAAACTGAGCCACTCCATGAACCTGTTTTGGACAAATAGGGGAGATTGTGGGAAGGCAGTGGAGGACTAGCGGCACTCAAGTGGCACTAGCCTGCGTCCACACTACTGCGTGATTATGTTATCAGCCAACAAGCGTTGCTCACTCAAGTTTTAGTGAATACGGCCTCTGAGGCCAGCCATCGTGAATCAAAAGCTTTACTGGACTTGAGATTTGTATGTGAATGGGACTGAGTTTAGGGGGAACACTCACATTTTTACTGCAAAGTTATCTTGAGTTATATATCAGTAGTCTCTCGCTGACACTGATGACAATATCTGAGTTATAACAAGCCCTTCAATGAAAGTAATTGCAATGCACCTTCTGGAGAGAGATTTGCTCATTAGTCCCTCTAAATCCTGAACCACCAATGATGTAGGGGGAAAAAGCTTGATCTTACAATAAGTTGAGTATTTCCTGGAGGATATTTAGTTCCTCAACTCCCACTGAAATCAGAGAGCCAAATCTGGAAGTGTCAACGTAGCCAAAACTCCCATTAACTGAACTTCAGCTGGAATTTTGTCTGAGTAAAGAGTTCAGAATTTCACCCAAAAGAGAGCTCATGTCTCTCCGTATTTCACAGATTTTTTGAGATTTTTTTCAAACCTCAGTAGAAGATTCAGTTCCCATCAATTCAGTGTTTGACAGTTCATCCACGTTTGTTTTGAGATCAACTGTCTTTTCCCACCCACTTCTTCATGTCAAGAAGCGAGAATGTCTGTAAAATTGGGTTCCAGCTTTGTTTTAAGAAAAAATATCTTTGAGTTAGGCAATTATTAACCCCATTTTACAAATAGAGAAACTGTGACATGTATGTACACACACACAGCAGCTTGCCTTAGATGCACAGTGGTTCAGCGCATTGATTGTGGGCATGACATGACTTGTATGAAACATGTCCTAAACCCAGGAGAGCCCAAATCAGGAAACATTTATATAGACAATATGATTCTCTCACCTGAGCTTAGAACATATACTTGCTGGTATAAATGGGTGTAACTATAGGGTCACATTGTAGATTGGAATATTTAAGTCAACTGTAAACACAGATTTACACCAATCGAAAATCTGACTCAGATGTTTGTTTTTCTGTGATTGTATAGTGGAAAGAATGCATCTGATAAATTGCACAAGAAACTGTTTTGCACATACAGAGTTGCACGTGCACATACAAATCATTCAGTCATCTGTGACTGCAAAATCTTGCAGGTACATTTTTGCTGGCCAAAAAAAAAAAAAAATTGCTTTGAAGCCCACCAAAAATTGGGCCCTGAGAGATCCACAACACTTCAAATGTGCAAAAAATGAGTAACAAGGATTTAAGCTGTGATGAGCACTGGACTACATGGTGTAAAGTTTTCCCAATGGCAAGAAGCTGTTTAATTTTGAGAAAACAAATATATATAATTGTGGACACTTGTGCTGGAGTAACTAAGCCAAAACATTAAGTTTCTCAACCACAGAAAGAAGATTAAAAATCTTAGAGAATCTGGATGCATTTTCTTTTGGTGGTAAAGATGGGGTGATTGGGTGGAGTTCAGGCACAAATGTTCCTCTTTATATTTCCCTTTGGACTGGAGCCACAGAAATCCAATTTTTAAAAAAATGTTGGTGCAGTGGAGGTCAGATACAGCATTTCTGTGGAGAGGAAAGCCTGGATTTAATGGATTATTTTGCAAGGAAAATATCTGTGGCCTTGCTTCAGGAATCTTATAATGATAAAATCAAGGACATGTTCAAGTATTGTACGCTCAAAATAATCATTTCCAATCAAATATTCAGTTATCCACATTATCAGAAAGGAAGATTTTTTCTTAGCAAGAAAATATGGGGGTTGAATAATATCAAAAACCCCCAAAACAAAACAAAAGCCACCCGCTTGTTCTCCAAAAGAAACAAAAAACAAGACAACTGCTAAACCAAAAAAACTGCTTAGCCACTGGAAGTAAAATAAATCGTTTCTGAGAAACATCCTAGTTTCCCAATATCATCATTCTTAACTGGGATTTTTTTTAAAAAACAAACAAACCACTTTAGCTTAATCACAATGATCCAATAATCTTTTGTTTCATGCAGTGTTTTGCCTTTATGGCTACATCTTGTTCCAATTTGGGTTTCATCCATCGCAGTTTCAAAATAACCATGACTTTCGTATAGGCTTTCCATACCACCAGATCTCATATGTTTGTGACCCTAAATAAACAAGGGACCTTTGATGTTCTTACGTATTTCAGACCACTTTGTCATTTCCAGTGATATATGAGCCACACTGTAATGACACGCAGTCATTACTGGTTTGTGGAAGTGCCTGCTGCTTCTTCTCTTGATGTAAGTTCACCATAGAACAAATTTACTGTAATCTTTCTGGTAACCAGTACTTCCCTATTACGACACAGAATGAGAAGGGGGTCATGGAGCAGTAGGAGTTTGAAAATGGAATTTTTGTTCATGCGGCATTACATATGTAATAAACAAGGGTGCAATTCTAAAAGGAGGAGGAAAAATAAGAACAGGCTAATGATCTGAAAAGCAATTTCCAGAAAACAAATACAAAAAAATTGCTAACTTATGGATAGGTCTACATATCTAGCACAGCAGCTTCGTTGTGGCATTGTGTATTCATCCTATTACATTTCCAGGCTGCCGTTCAAGGCAGTTGGGTTTTGGCATTGTCAAAATGAAACGGAGATTATGTGGTACCATATGTCAAGCAGCTGAAGCAAAGAGTTACTCTTCTAAAATGCTTGTCTTCCCCATCTGGAGGAGTGTGTTGGGAGGGTGGTGGGGGGAGGAGAGACAAAAAACAAAGGGGTGGTGGGATGGAGAAGGTGAGCTGGAGCTTCTGCCCCTGACATTTCAGCAGTTCTGGCAGCATCTCTGAGGATGAATGTCTGGGTGTTGTTGCTCCTACCCAATGCTACAAAAAGTTCATGTTTTCCTCCAGAGGGGCGTGTAGGAGGGAACTTTAGCCATTATTTTTTTAATGCAAATGAATGTTTATTTCATGCCCTAAAGCTTTTTAGTCCTGGTTGTTTGTGACAAACATTCCACAATAGGCTATTTAAAGACTAGCATATGTGCCAGTGCTGAAATACATGGAGCTGAAGTCGTTAGACAATAAAAACGAAAGACAATAACATGCCGCTAATGGTTTTAAATGATTACATGGTAGAATATTTACTGGTACATCATGGACAGGATATCCCCACTGCTCTACACAAACCTGTGCTCCATCAATAGACTAATCTGTATCATGTAATACATGGTTCTTCTGTTACAAAAACGTCTTGTCTGTGCTATGGTTTCAAACATAAATACAGATGTTGATATAAGGGGTTCACATTGCTATACATCAAATAATTCAGGTTTCTGCCTTATCGTGAACTGGTTTGTCATGGCCCAGATTCCCGCTCATGTAAATTGACTTTCTTCAATGGATGTTACACTAGCTGAGGATCGGGCTGTAATCCTATTCCAAATGAGTCCAATGGGATCAAGATTTGGCCCTCTGATAAAACAATCCTCCTGATACTCCAAGTTTAACTAATTCTACTGGGCCAAATCTGCAGCTATCATCCAGACTCCAACTAACTTCAGTATCCATTTTCCACATGTTTGTCTACATGATTTGGCCAATTTTGTCCAGGCAACGCATGGTGTTATACGTAACATCATCAAATATTCTAAGGGGAAGACACAAATTAGGCAGATTAATTTGACAATTAATTTACCTATTTTATCTGTTTTCATCGAGAAGTAGTGACAAACGCAAAATCTGACTTTCCTTAATATGGAATTTGGTTTAGACTTTCCTCCATATTTAACTATTTATTTTCCTTGTTTAAAAACAAAACAAACCAACCCTGGCCAATTTCAGACCAAGCATAAATGGGTGTAATTTCATGGACTTCAGTGCAGCTGGCTCACTTACACCAGGTCTGAATTTGTCCCTCTAAGTGCCTCACAGAGAAAGTAAATACAGCAAAAAGAACATTTGTGACCCACAATATGTGTTTTGCTCAGCTGCTGCAGAACTTGGAAAAGATGCTGTGGTAAACCATTTCCAGAGCTGTGGTAAAATTACTACTGATTTGAGGTAAGATTTTCAATAGCTCCTAAGTATAGGACAAACCTAAGTCCCAGTGACTTTTAGTGAGGCATAGGGCTTGTCTACATGGTGCTATGGTTTGAACTAGAAGAGGTGAATTGTAGAGCACTTCATGCATTGAGTTCTATCTGAAAAACAGGACTATGTTAACACACACAAGGTACTTTTCAGTTTGCGCCAGCAGGGTCTACGCAGGGCAGTTAGAGCACAATGTGTTAGAATACTCCACAATTCACATCCCTCTACAGCACCATGTAGACAAACCCTGAGGCTCCCAAGTACCTTTTGAAAAATGGGACTTAAATGCTTTTGAAAATTTTACCCCTTGGAATGCTGACAATGAAGTAAACCTAAAGCAGCCAGTCTGGTATGCATTTCACAAGGGAAAAATAAGTGTCTATATTTGCTCGACTGGTGTGTGTGGAAAAAGGACAACACTGGGCAAGGAAAGACACACAGGCTAAAGTTTTCAAATGTGGGTGCCTAAAGTTAAGCGCCAAAATCCATATTGAGACTTTCCTGATTTTCTGTGGTTTTGAACACTCACAGCTTCCACCTTGAATTCAGCTCAGCACGTTTAAATTGAGCATCTTATTTTAGAAGACCAAATATGGATTTAGGTGCACCTACATTAAAAAACAAAAAAACAAAAAATAACCTTTTGCTGCTACGTTAAGGTTTTGAAAAGACATTGCAAGCAAGAAAGAACCCCCCAAAAAAGTGCTTAACATTGTCTCGTTATGTTGCTGTCATGGTCAGTAGCTGCAGCATATTTAAAAAACCCATACATAACTTCTCCACAAATTTTTAATGCTGGCCTCTTTCCCATCCAATTAAATTTCTATTTACATAATGATAACTAAACATGTTAGCTGTACAGACACATCAAAACACATCTTACAAAAGCCGGTGCAAAGTAATAATTCACAATTAGAGGTGTGTGGTAAGATTTCTAAACAAAGCAAAACCGTTGAATTATGGCTTGTCTCCATTTTTGTTTATAAAAAAGGCATACAAGGAAAAACCAGCACACATACACACACTTCATCTCTGCAAATTAATGCTGTATGTGGAAGGTGGTTTTCATGTGACCAAAAGGACCTGAATCTATCTGTGGTATTTGTATGACCCTCATTCCTGTAGTATCTGGGTGTGTGTCTCATAATCCTTAATGTACTTACACTTAAAAAGACCCCGTTGAGATAGGTAAGTGTTATTATCTCCATTCTACAGATGGGGAACAGAGCTACAGAGATGCCAAGTGATTTGTCCAAGGTCACACAGAAAGGGAGAGCAGGGATTTGAACTCGGGTCTCCCAAGTTCTAGGCTACTTCCCTGATTATTGGACTATCCTTCCTTACTATTCCACTAAAATAGGTTACAAAATGTACAAGAAATGGCAAATTAATTGAACAATGACTTTGGATAAGCTTTTGCCCTGCCAAAACTCCCCTCACTGTATACATGCTGTAACTCCCAGTACATTCAAGCTATCACACCATTTGAATACACCCATGGGTATAGTTTAGTAGTTTTCAGTTACAAGACTAGTGTCCTGTCTCTAAACCACAAGTTTGTAATAATTTATACCAAATTATAAAATGACCACTACCAGCTAATACAGTTAGAAGATTGAACATGATGAGAAAGCTGGAGAATTGCCTCAGCACACAAAACTACTCTTGCTGAAAGGAGCAGTAAACAATACTTGGTGCCAATCCAACCTCATTCCATCCTGCAACAACAGGAAAGGTTTTATGCCACTGTGCATCCCAGGCAGCCAACACATCATGGTGAACCTGTCAAAAATGTTACAAAGCCAGTGAGCACATAGAACAGTACTCATCCAGATACATAGGTACTCATGTCCAATGAAAGAGAGTGATGGGGCGTGACTCACCACTGCCACGCCTCCTCATTGCCGATACGGGAATTAGCTCTCCTCACTAGTGCGCCCTCATCTGCTGATGTCTTGCCACCATCCCTTCTGCTCCAGGACTCAGGTCATCACTCCAAGGATCGCAGCATCCTCTTCAGGACACAGCCCTCCAGCTGTGCCGCACTCCGTGCTCCAGCCCTTCCAGGGGAAGTACTGCAGTCCCTCAGTCCAGCCACTTCCTCAGTGGCGAGTGGCGGGGGCCCAGGCCCACCCACTACTCTGGGTCCTGGCCCAGGGACCCTGTAGAAGGCCGCTGCTTGTAGTGCCCCCTCCGACTCCTCAGTAGAATTTCCTAGGCCACTTCCCCACGGCCCCAGCTCCCTGTTTGCCCTTGTCTCAGGGCCTCAGCCTGTAAATCCCGACAGCCTGCCAGGAGCTGCCTTTAGCTCCCTGGTCTCTTCATGCAGCTCTGCTCCGTCCAGGGTGCTTGCTGTCCTCCTCGAGCTCTAGGGAGTGACTGAAACTGCTCTGCAGCCCTTCTTATATGGGCCAGCTCGGCCCTGATTGGCTGCTCCTTGCAGCCCCTCTCTAATTGGCTGCCTCCTGCACAGCCTCCTGAGGGCTCTATTAAGCCCTTATGGACCAGTGTGAGACAGACACCCCCTCACAAAAATACATTCTGCGAGTTTCCACAAGGATGTTGCGCACTGGGCCGAGTCAATGCTTTGCTGGCTGCTGTTTACAGCTCCTGTCTTCATGCTTATGGTGATATGTGATCCACTAAAGTTTGGCAGTCCGTGCTGCAAATGACCATGTAAGACGGGTGGAGGAACACAGGAGAGGTACTTCTTTTCCCAGGCTTTTGAGCAGGAGCTGAGCCCAACTGTGGCGGGGCTACTTCAGCCTCTATGACAGGACTTAGCAGGTGGAGGCTAGGAAGGGGAACAACAGGAGAATCCCTGGCTGTGGCCTTTCTGCAGCCCAGGCTGCCCCCATCTCCTTTCACCCTGTGAGACACTCCCATGGAGCATTGTACAGGGTAGGCTGTGCTCCCCCTTCACTTCCTCCTCAGATCCTACCTCCTCCTACCTTACACCATGCCTCAGAACTGTACCTTTTCCACTTGGACTGCTGCTGTTCATTTACCTTGGCCTTCTTTCTACCATTCCCATCCTTACATGCCAGCACAGAACTGAGATGTCTCCGACGTGTCTCTTAAATTAAGGGTGTTCAGGAGAGGTGGTCACAAAAATGTCAACAAAATATTTTTCCATTAGAATTCGCCAAATCATCCAGATGAAAATGTTCCACAGAGATGTTTGGATTTCAACAAAGCTGTGATGGAATCCTAGCAGGGTGCTAATGGAAACTTGCCTGGTTCCTTGCCATTTTGCCCAGCTGGCTAGTTGCCAGCCCATCTTGTGGGCTATTGGGGAGCCTGGGCTTACAGGTTCTGCAGCTCTGGGGCAGGTTGCCAAGCAGACTGCCCTGGGACCAGGGACCCCAGGGCTTCCAGGTTCCATAGCTCTGGGATAGCCCACCATATAGACTGCCCCAGGAGACCCCAGGGCTTCCAGGATGGGTGGGTCAGGGTCAGCACACCTGGCAAATTGATACGCTGGGGATCCATCCCTTTCAGGGAAAATTCTGAAGTTTCTGGACTTTGGAACGAAACCAGATTTTGAAATAAAGAAATCCTCTGTGAAACGGAATACTTTTCTCTGCCCAGCTTGAATGTAACACAATACCTGTAAACTTGCATACAAATGATGATGCATCCCAGTGGCCCGAGCATCTGCTTTAGAGTTCCAGTCCTGTTAAGATTTTATTTTCATTAACATTCCTCATGAATTACCGTTTTTCCTTGCACTTCTTGTATAGCAACAGGAAAATGGTTCACCACATTTTCAGCTCTTTAAAGTTCAACCTGCAGTCTTTCTTCAGGCAATGCTCTCATTGTTAAGCCAATAACTAACATCATTTTTATACAGGTGCAATGCCATTTACACCTGCAAAGTTACTCCAGATTTACACTGGACCCAAGATGTTTTTACAACATGAATGGAAAAAATACTGAAGCTCTCTGCTGGCTGGAATAAAAACCTCTAAATCCCCATGGTTCTCAGTAAAGACACAAGGTAGTCAAGTGAAAAAAAAATTCCTCCTTTATTGTAAAGCTCATGGGGACAGATGCTGTTAGAGTAATGTTTTTATTAACATTTTTTGGGCAAGGGACACCACCAACCTGAAAATGACTTTTCTGTCTGAAAATTATGTATCTACTCATGTTACAAGTAACACCTAAAGTTATTAGAAATGAAAGATGAGAGGAAAAGTATTTTCTCATTTTTCAAAATGTTTCAGAAATTTGTTCATTTGTCAACATTTTGTGCATAATCAGCTCTACTCTTTCTCCTGAAGAGTCAGTTTCTTTCTTCCAAAACAAAACAAAAAATACACACATACAAAAAACAAAACAAAACAAAACAAAAAAACCCTAAACTCAAAAAGAGGAAAAGGGGCAGGGGGAGTAAATATTTTAAGGATTAAAAAACTAAAATCAGGACATTCTGTGAAACTGGATTTTTTAAAGTAGTCAATTTAAAACAGTTCAAATGGACAGTGTTATTTAGACCCTGATTCAGTAAATCAGGGATGTACGCATATGTTTAAATATTTTTCTGAACAGGGATGAACCTCAGCATGAGTTTATGTGTTTTGCTGAATTGGAGCCTTAAAAAAACAAACAAACAAACAAAAAAAAAACTTCTGGAATGCTCAATTAGTTCTTAGCACTTTTCTAAAGCCACAGGCTTGTTCTGATCCCCTGCCCAAAGGTGGGCGAAAAAAAAATCAAACTCCCTCAAACCACACAATGTATCTGATCAGTGACAAAAATATCTGTGTATTATTGTTGTCCACAGATCTCAAAGTGCTGTACAAAAGGAGGTCAGTCTCACTATCCCCATTTTACAACAATACAGAGAAATGAAGTGACTTGCACAAGGTCACCCAACAGGCCAGGCAGAGCTGGCAAGAAAACTAAGTCCCAGTTCAGTGTTCTAGCCACTAGGCAACATAATGAGGTTTATTTTATTTTATTTTTTTTTAAAAAGGCAGATCTATGGCTTTCTTTTTGGATCTCTCTCCTCAAAGCAGAGCTCCTACATGTGGATTTATAAACAATACAAGGGGGCAAGGCATGATCTTAGCCTTAATTCTGCCTGATCTAACATAGCTGTTTTTATAGATTTCAGATTCTTGTTAAGGCTTAGAAATTCTTTAGCCTTTTTTTTTTAAAATAACATGATCTGCAATGAGAAAGATCAGATTGTCAAATACCCACATTCCTCCATGATCAGTGAATGCTGAAATCTGGTCACTCATATCTCCAAAACTTCCTTGGTTTTGTTCTTTCTTTCTGGCTTTTTATTTATTTTTTGGTACTCCTCTTTGCTTTTCGGTGCTATGCGGATATCACATTCAATTTATAGCCAAAGATAAATGCCACTGTAACTTTGGTCCCACACACAAAAAAAATGGATTACCAAAAAGTGGTAAAAACATCTAAGTATTTAATTATCTAACTAATCTCATGGGCTTTAAAAAAAGCCAACTCATGAGCAGCAAAACCAAAAGTCACTAGACACTACTAAATCACCTCAGGCAGGCAAACTGAGGAGACTAAGCAACTGGCTAATCTGGAGCTGGGCATTTAAGGACATACGCAAATCCCACTAAAATCAACAGAAAAAATCCCATTGACTTCAACAGGCTTTTGAGTAGAAAGTAAAGACCAAATTAAGTATAGCGTTTAAGCTCATACCGTGTTTTCATTAATGTCAGTGGCACTTAAGCATGTACTTAAATTTAAACATGTGCTTCAGTGCTTCACCCAACACATGTACTGCTGGCTACAAGCCTTTGAGGAACCTAAAGACATGTCCAAAACTAGTTGGCACACACCTTAAGAAAAAAAAATGCACACCTGTTCCTGATGTTTTTGAGAGAATTCTTGAATGTATTCAATTTATTGCTACTGAAATTGTAATATAACACAGAGACCCCAAAATACTGTAACATATGCTTCAGGCAAAGCTGATATCTGGGTCTCAGAAGGATAAACATCCATAAATTATGCAATCTAGTTTTATACAATGAAAATTTATAATAAATTTTCTACGCCTATTGATTCTGATTCTATTGGCATTACCCCAACAATTGATTTAGCCATTTGATCAGTTTGAGAAAGGGGTGGGGAACATAAAGTTTTAGTGGGCTTTACAAATTCACAGCTACCACTTTCAAGTCCAACCAATAATACAATAAACCATGGAGGTCATAAATGAAACAAATCAAGTTCTGTAATTACAACATGGTTTATACTGTAATAATATACTACAGGCGTGTTTGATTTATCCCAAATGTACATTAGTTGTTTCTTTGAAGGCCGCAGCAATACATTTCCCAAATAAATATGCTCCTGATTGTGTCTGAATCTGGTTTAGTTTGGTTTGTGCATGTCTGAATACCTGAAAGAAAATAGGTCATGAGTTTATAGCACTATGGACAAAATGTAGCTTTGAGTCATCATTTCTAAATCGCTATTTAATGAAAATAAAAATGAAAATTGCAAAATGCTACACATCATCCCTTGACCTGTTGTCGTGTATGTGGGTGTATGGAGGAGTAAGTATTCCTATTATCCCCCTGTATAAGCAATCAAGATACTGAATCCCATCATACAGGAGTAAGCTACTACTGTGCATCTGCTCCTA
Organism: Chelonia mydas; assembly: GCF_015237465.2. NCBI lineage: Eukaryota > Metazoa > Chordata > Testudines > Cheloniidae > Chelonia > Chelonia mydas. The sequence continues at coordinate 11,774,438 of NC_051252.2, read as the reverse complement.
CCCACCCTGAAGCTGGTGCATAGGTGGTGGTTCAGGAAGGGAAGAAACCCCAGCTTTGCCTCCCTGCATTGTACTGACCTGCGGTGCTGAATCAGCACTGGGCATGGCATAGTCCTTTGCTGCTGCTATAGGCTAGCATCAAATTACTCTCTCCTAGAGCAAGAAGGAAGCAGGATGGCTTGCTGAGCCACAATTCCTTCCCCAGATGCCCCCAGGGCAGCGTAGAAATGCTCTGAGTCTTATAGTAGGCTGTGACCTTATTGCACCATTGATCCCAAAATGATTTGCCTTCTCCATGTTTTAACGTACAGGTGCCAATTCTGCCAACTTCACTGGGAGTAGAGCACAATTATTCCAGCAGGGAATTATTCAGTGGGACCATTCACAGTGCAGAGCACAGCTCAAAGTCAGCAGCGGTGTCAAAGTCAGACCCACTGCGTTGCCAAAAAGAGCACAGTATTGATGCACTGTATTGTGATTTCAAGAGAGAGTCATAGCACTCTGCTCATATTTGAAATGTATTTTGAAGATATTGCATTGGAGGTTTGTTCAGCAGTCAGACCAGCAGAGAACTTGAAGCATTCCCCAGAACGTACACACAGATCAAAGGATAAAACTCACATTTGGTTGCTTTGGACCTGGGCCACGAAAATCATACGTTTTGGACACTGGGCCTGCTCCTGCAACACTTAGTCATATCTTTGCCCAAGGTTCATGCAGTGAAGCCTCTGGGTCAATGGCAGTACTTGCTTAAGCAAGGCTGACTCTTGTGAGTATGGATGTTCGGCTCAGCCTTTCGTGAGCTGGGTGCGGTCAAAATAAAAATGACACGTACTATGAAATGGAGTGGACTAGCAGGCTGCACTTCTAAAACAATTAGGGTAAAATAGCCAATAGCAACCAAGCAAGCATAAGGGACTCCTGGAGAACAGACATTGAAGGAACGGTTTTCTTTTAAAACACTTCTTTTGAGGAGGTAAACCGATACGACTATCTTGAAATAAGCATCAGACCAACAATGTCACATGAGCCTCTGTTAGATTCCATTGATCAGAAATATCTCATCCTTTGTTAGTCCCTAGATATATATTTTGTGCTGATGTTTTATTTATTTATTTGGAGACCTTGATCAGAGTGGCCTAGGTAACAAAACATTTCTCCTGCTAACATTTCCTAGACTTTATAAATTGCATTTCCTACGTAAACAATTCAGAGGGGAAATATATCACCTTTTAAATGTGATTCCTGAAGACCCGAATGTTTTTGTTCCTTTAAAAATATATCTAATGGAAACTGTGCAAATCAGATGTAGCACTCACAAGTGGGTGGCAAATTCTTTCTAATATTCATGCGCATGACTAAATGAAATTTAAAAAATTTCCAAGCATGTCTAGCACCTAAGAGTAGACAATACAAGCAGGAAGGTACTGAAAATAAATAAAAATAAAAGAACTTGCTAGCACAAAACTCAATATCCCTCCTATTCCCCTCTCCCTCCCAAAAAGATAGGCTTTCACAAAATATTAATGCACTTAAAAAAATTTTTTTTCTAGGCTTATATACTTGTTTCCCTCTTTCTAATTTCTGGGACTTTCCCTTTGTGTTTTCACCCATATGCCTTAGCTACATTATAAAATGTTACCAAATCTGACACAATGCTGACTAGGCAGACACAGACCAGGACAAATTGTGTTCAGAATCATGTCAGCTAATGGTGACCCAGTAAGGTTTAAATTGAAATGCTCAACACAGTTTGCCCTTGTCTATATTGATCACTCTCAGCATTATGGCAGCTAACTTGACACTTCTCAACCATGATCAAAACACTTTTTTAGTGTAGGTAATGGTGTAGAGGTGGTCCCACAAACTCAGGTTTTGTGTGTGTTGCCCAGGGAGGACACAATGAGTGGATGGATGGTCCTGGGGTAAGAACACGAGCCTAGGACTTAGGAGACGGGATTCATGCCCATGTTCCACCGCAGACTTTCACTTAGGCCCAGATTTTGAAAGGTATTTAGGTAGTATTGTGTTCAACATTGCAATGCCTAACTGATTTAGGAGCCTAAGTTTCATTTTCAAAAGTGATGTAGGCATATAAGTATCTAAGATAGATGGGCAATGCTGTGGAGAAGCTTGTGCTGCCACTGTCCATTATGACTCTGTGGATAAAGAGCCACAGCTTCTCAGGCTGCCAATCCAACACCTAAATGAGCATTAAAACAACAGAATGCAGATTGGAAGACATATACACAGAACAGACAAACTATTTGCTTGACTGCCTTTTGGCAAGGGAGTGGAGCCAGTGTTTTTTAAGGCAGTCTCTGAAGATTGTGGATTTCAAGGAGACAGTTTCAGCTCATTCATATTTCACTCTGCTGTTTTAAAACAAACCAAAAACTGCAAAGAACACACACAGCGAGGGGGCTAAGAGAAAAGGGGTTATTAAGTTGGTCACTGAAGTCTACCCCACCTCAGAAAACACATCTTAAGCTTACAGAAAGGAATGCATTACCCCCTAGATAACAACACATCCATTTTCATAAGTTCGTTTCAAACTTTAAAAAAAATCGATTTCATTGTTCTGAAAATTCCGCAGTTGTCTCCAGGCCCTTGGCTGAGAGGGTAGAAACTGAAAAATCCCTAGCTGCAGGGGAAAAAACACCTAACTTGTATGAAAAATGGTGCTGGAGTGTTCAGAGAAAGCCAGCACTACACAACACACATCTGCTAATCAAATGACTTTCTGAACAATGCTAAACAAGGACATTATTCAAAGCACATCCCGCTGCTAGCCATTTGTCCACTGATTATGGACAAGGTTCACAAAAGAAGGGAATCACAAACTACGGGAATAATGGTGCTTTTGCATGATTCACCCCTCGCCTTCCATGCAATGGTTCAGAGCTAGGCATAAAAATCCGGCACTCGCTATCATGTGCGGAATTCTTACACTGAAGCCAAAAATGTCAAATGTCAGGCTGGGCTTTTCAAATGAGATTCAAGGAGTGACGCTCGAAACCCAATGGGAGTTGGGCACTTAACTCCCTGAGGCTCTTTTGAAGAGGCCAGCCCCAGTGACCAATATTAAGCACTTTGTCACAGGGAATAACTGCCCCATAATGCCCCCCTACTGGCCAAACTGGCCAGCCCTGCTTCAGTTTCCCCTTTTCTCGGGCCCCCCGTAAGAACGCCACATAGTCCAAAGGTAGAAAGCTCAACTCCTGGGCTGAGGTTCTCCTTTATTAAATCTAAACATATTTGAAATAAAGGTCTCTTCTACCCAGACCCAAAATAAAGTCTCTCTGACCTGTAATCTCCTCCCTCAGGTTCAGGGAGTTTCACAGTCCTCCTTTCTGAGGGCCTGCGTTTACGGGCTGTCAGCAGCTCCTCCACCTGTTTCCCTCACAAATCCTTTCAGTAGCTCTCTGAGTAATTCTTTTCCTTACCTCCCTGGGATGAGAGAAGTCCACAGGTAGCAGTCCTTCCCCTGCTGCTAGCTCCCACTTTGTAAGGCCCAGGTGCCTTCTCATTGGGCAGCAGGTCATCGGTTCACAGGTGCCCTGGATCCCTTTCTCTTTGGGCATGTCTACGCAGCAGCTGGGTGGTGAGAGTCCCAGCTCAGGTAGACATACATACGTTAGCTCTGCTCAAGCTAGCTAGCAACTAGAGAGCAGTGCCGCTGCGGCGGCCTGGGTAGTCGCTCAAGCTAGCCACCCGAGTACAATCGTGCCCGCTCCCCCGGGGTTTATACTCGGGTGCAAGCTCAAGCAGCCGCAGCCACACTGCTATTTTTAGGGGCTAGCTCATTCAGAGCTAATGCGTGTATGTCTGCCCGAGCTAGGAATTACACCGCCCAGCTGCTGTGTAGAGATGCCCGAGAGGGGCCAGTCCTCCTGTTACACACCTGACTCCATATCCAGGCACCTCAATAAGTGGTTTAATGGGAACTGTGGATGCTCAGCAATTCTACAAATCAGATTACATATTCAGGTGCCTAAGTATGGATTGAAACTGGGAAAATTGTGCCCCAAGCTTTGAATGTTTGGCAAGATCCCCTGCATGTGTTCAGGGTAGCACAGCAGAGTAGCAGCCTGGGCATGGCTGTGAGAGGGTGCTCTCTCTCTCTCTCTCTCCCCCCCTTCAGGCCAGCTGTTAGTCACTTCGTTCCTTGACTGAATGTTAATAGTTATTCAGAATCCTTCTTCATCGACTGCCATCGAAACAGTAATTAAAGATGCACAGACACAACTGTGAGGTAGATACCATCAGACCCATTTAAAGCCATTGAGATTGTAAGGACCTGATCATCCTCCCAGCTTGTGTGTGAACTGCCTCAGCCATAAGGAAAGGGGGGCGGGGTTCACCAAGCACCCACAGCTCTCATTTGTGTGATGGGGGTTGTCAGTCATTTTTGCAGCACCATTTTTGCAGAGGGCCCTTTGCACAGTGCAGGATCCATGCGTGGTGAATACCTGGCCTGGTAACGGGGCTAGGGATGTTACAGGAGTGCTCTGTATCTATGAAAAGGGCTAATTAATAGATAAGGCACCAGGAGTTGGTGCTCAATAATAGATAGCTTAGTTCCAGGGGGTTGTAGGTCTGCAAATGCCTTCCTCTGGCTGTGCTTCATATAAGCTCTTAATAGGGAGACATGTATCATTCCCCCACCCCCTGTGGGGAATCCATACTCAAAATAACGCAGCCTTTGGCTGCTCAGAGATTCTTCCCATGGGGAACCCCCTTTAACGGGGGCAGCTGGCCCTGAGGGATTCTCTGGCAGTGCAGCTCCAGGACACTTTAAAAAAAAAAAATAAAGAGTGGATTCTCCCCATCCTCCCCCTAACAAACCGCTTGTGCATTGAGCAAACGGAACCTTTATTTGCAAGCCCTAACAAACTGTGTGGCAAAATGGGTCTGAAACCAGGCCAGGTTGTGTGCGTGGTGGGGGAATTGCAGTGCAAACATTTTGCATAACAAACTTGCCTGCTACTGTAATATCTATTTTGTTTGAATGAAAGGCACCTATTGCTCAACATTTAAGCACAATGATGAAGGCTGATGTCATGGAAAGACTGCATGAAAGAGCAGCCTGACAAATACAGTCGCTGAACTTGATTTATTTTCTTCTGAGAGAGGTGCTTCCCCTTTTTAATCTTAATTTCCAAGTACCTTTTTTTTTAAAAAAAGCTGTTCTTGAGGTTCATCAGAAATGACTTGGGTGATCTTCTGTTAAAAGAATGACTTTTATCTTCATTCAAATACATATTGTATTGGCTTAGAAACATCAAAGAGGCAATGTCTTTACATATTCTATTTCTAAGTAAAGAAAACGAGTTCTGTCTTTATTAACATTGGTAATGTTGATTCTTATAATGAAAAATGCACAAAAGCAATATTTTTGATGAATAGGTAATAGAACAGCCGTGAATAAGAGAGCATTAATTTTTCTTCAGTGGCTCACTGGGATAATGCACCAGAGGGTTTTGAACCAATATCAAGTCACAAGTAAAATGAGGTCAGGAGTCTCCCCCACTCCTCCCTTCCCCCCGCAACTAATGGACATTTTTATTGACCTCGAAAAACCACCACACAGTTCAAGTGCAGCTGACAATGTCTGCTTGTCATGGCCTAGCACTAAAACAGTAGGAGTGCTTTCTATCACGCCAAAATTACTTCCAAGGGCTTGGATAATGCTGTATGACCATACCATGTGCAAGTGTTAACTGAAGCACTTATTTGAATTATGGCTGGAGCAGAGGAAGTGGGATATTACAAGTAACACATGCTTACCCAAGAGTAGATAGTTGTAGAATTCTTGCCAATATACTAGCAAGTGACCAAGCACAAATACAGTTTACATCCTAGGCCGGTAGATGGTGGAGATATACATGTGCGTGTTGGTTGTGCCTAGCACAATAGAGCCTTTGTTAGGTTTCCCAACAGAGCTATTTATACACTGGGATTTAAGCATTCCTTTCCGTCTTTGTCATCTTCCACCATTGTGTCTGAATGCATCAGATTTTACAATGATGAGGGCCATATAAGCATTTAAATGGGGGGCGAGGGGAGGAGGGAAGAAGAGGTAAATCCAGAATAAAACTGATGATCATAACAATTCTCTGATTTTTTTCATTCTGTAGACAAACAGAGAGAAACATTTTACGATACTGTTATTTGTATCCACTACTATTTTTCTAATAAACTTTTTATCAGTTGAATTCAAAGGAGACTATCTCCTGACTGAGGGGAAGGGGCAGGGCAGTCCATGAGAGGAAACGTTCTGATGTCTTGAGTGATAGTATATATTGGGGTGTGTGCCATACACAGAGGACAAGGCCTCCTGTGGGCATATGGGAAGGAAGGGCTCTCTCTCAGAGAAGCCTGTAGCATGAGAGCAGAGTTGATGGACATTTTTCATTTGAATTTCACAAAATGAGGGCATTTTTCCAGCAAAAGTTTTGAGACATTTCCTCACCATCACCCCCTTTGTTGACCAGCTGTACATTACAGAGAGTAGTGTCTCTAGGGGTAGGGTCTAACATGTAGGGTTTGCTGCCTGGGGGCAGGGGAAGGTTTAGGGGCATGTTTACTTCATGAATGGACTTCTCTTTGGGGAAGTCAGGAATTTCATGGGAACTCATGCATATCTTGAAAGGGTGGGAGAAGAATCAGGGAGGGACAACGCTGTTTTCATTTTGAATGGAACAGCAGGTATCAGTACTATGTGAGAGATGCACATTGGTGAGACAAAGGTGCATTAGAGGAGGCAGAGTAAGAATTATTTGGAATACAGTAGGACAGCATGCAAGACAGAAAATATCTTAACAACTACTTGCATCTCCATGAACCTACTTCATTCTAGATTGGTGCAGGGCAAGGTTAGGAGCCACCCACCAGTGGATCTCCAAAGCTCTCCTGTTGGCAAATATGGACCATTCAAACCTGAGTGGTAGGAAGAGGAGGAAGCCCCAAAGCATCAGGAGATTCATGGGTGGCTCTTCCCCAGATGAGGATTTCATTCTGCGTCTTTTATATTTTCAAGACAGACTTGTCTGCTACTTTGTCCAGATCCCCACACAATCACCTCCATCCCTGCCTTCCATGCAGCCCCTCCATGCATGGTATGATCTCCCTAAGTCCATCAGCAAGGACTCCCTAAGTCCACCTTCAAGTCCCTCTTAAAACCCCGGTAGTGTCATGCTGCTTACATTGACTTATATTTAAATCGCCTATTATTCAACCCATTCGCCTTTTCCTCCATCTCTTGTCTGTTCTTAGATTGTGAGCAACTGACAGCAAGGACCCTGTTTCTTCAGCACTTGGAGAGTGCCTGGCACATAGCGGGAGCCACCACAGATAAATATGAAGACAATTGTAATCTGCACTCTATCAGTGTGATCTCTGAATACAAACATCTTGTCTGAAGTCCAGTATTACATTTAGAAACAGCCAACAAGAAGCTAATTATTCTTTGTGTTTGTATCCAGAGCTTCTTTTCCTATGGACTAAGCCACTGGTTCAGCCGGCTGATTTATGCTTCACAGAAACAAGAGACCAACAGGGTTGCATTCCGCTTCAAAGGAAGAAAGAAAAAAGTTCAAACAAAGAGAAACAGTAAATCTAGATTCTACAACATCTAATACAATGGCTCAGGACACCAGTGTAATACTAAGTTACACTGAGAAACATTGGTATTTCAGCGATTATGGGGTTCAGAAGCTGTCCGCAGTCAATCAAGTTGGAATTAACAAACAGAGTACAAACTGCGTGTGGATATGTAAGTGAGATGAGCAAGGGAGAAAAGAATGTCAGGATTAGGAGTTGGCTCACAGGGTTTTTAACAGCTGATGTAATTTCTGTAGAGATGGAAGGAGCGGAGCAGAAAAACGATGGAATTTAAAAGTAAAATGAAGGGAAGCAGTGAGCCATTCCTTACCCCGTTAAACCCTAAACTATTAGAAAGAAAACTGCCATTGTGATTTTAAAGTTACTTTTAGAGCCCAAACTTAGAATACCTCCCCACGCTTCCAGCAGTATCCAAGGATTTAGCCTTACAAATGAGTAGGCAAAAATTTCCATCCTAATCAATTCAGAAATTTCAGGAAGTCTTATGGAATTGTGAAAAATCAAACAAAGTAGATCACATCATAAGAGCCCAAAAAAAACCCTTTTGAAACAACAAACACAAAAACAAAACAAAACAAAACAAAACAGTCAGTATACCCCAAACCAAAACACTCCCAACTTTGGAGCCTCATCTTTTGAATGTTTCAATAAGGAAGGATTTATTATGATTGGGAATTTCGGACCAGATCATACAATAAGGGTGGTAAATACTGCATATTGGATCAAAAGATATATTTTTTTAAAATTTCATGGACATTTGGTTACACACCAAAATACCTATCTTAAGACACACATATACACTAAGACAAACATGCCCATGAGTAATTTGGCCCCTTTAGATTCATGTAGATAACATTATTTTACTTCCCCATAAAGGAGAATATGGATTAAATTAAGACTCGGTGTAAAATCAATGCAGCTGAGTCAGCCATAAGGCCTGAATTTGACCATGTTAATTAATTGTGCAGGAACACAACATAGACAAACTCTATTTTCAAGACTTTTTATTGCACTCAGAGTGAGGTTTTCAAAAGTGCCTACCTGATTTAAGGAGCACAACACCCATTGATTTTCTAAATCCCAACCTATCTGGCTAGTGTTTAATAAAGGTACTGTAATAAAAGCTCTGGAAAATATAAGTATGTCTAATATATCATAGGTACTCATATAGCTCCCTTTCCCAAAGCAAATGAGCACCTCACAATCTTGAATGTATTTATCACCACAATACCCCTTTGAGGGATGGAAGAGCAAGTAGCTCCATTTTACGGATGGGCAACAGAGACACAATATGATTTGTTAAGCTCACACGGGAAACCCATGGAGAAGCAGGGAACTGAACTCAGGTCTCCTGAGTCTCAAGCTGGCACTGAACTATCCTTCCTTTCCTTAAAGCCCTTTATAAAACCACCGAACAAGGGCAGTACAGGCAGCAGCACAAATAATTCTGTGACTAGAATCCAAGCACATTTTCTAGACTGTCATCAGAAGTTATTTAAAGCATCTGTCTCCAATTCATTTACAATTCAGGGAAGGATTGTGATTGGATCACAGAGTCCAACGTCCAACACGGAAGGATGCTAATACAACTGGTAAGAAATGAAGTTTATGGAACAGGAATAACTGATTGTTGTCTCACAACCAAATCTGTAAATGCCGTGTTCTCAGGGAACAAAGAAACTGTCAAATCCAGCATTTGGATCCCCCTAGCCTTCTTTGGGGTAATTAGCTTCATATATTATCATCATCAATCATCAGCATCATCAAGCTTAGAAAGCTGGAGACAACATAAAATAGACCAGATAATTCTTGCCTTAGCTTTACTCACCTGAGGGAGAAATGCAATGGGGTTTGCTACTTACAGACAGTTAACAAGAAATATTTTCTATGCCCCTTTCCCAAGAGTTCAATAGTTTCTCCAAGTGGTTGGGGAAGACTCCGCCCACCCAGGAAATACCATCTCTCAACAGTGACACTGTTTACTGGATTTTAAATTAATGGAGAATTCTGACAAACAAAGGGATGAAAATATCTGGGGCACTTTCCCCACTTAGGTTTTATGTCCAGACACCTACATTAAAGAAAGGAATAAGATGGAAATACGTGAAAACCTCAACCTATCTTATTGTTCTGACCACTGACTCAACAAGGGAAACTTGAATTTGGGAGTAAGTTCATGATTTCAGTCACCCAGAGCAATAGGTGATGGAAGTACAGCTATGAATGAAGGACTACACTTGATTATTCATTATATTACAGTAACATCTAGAAGCTCCAGTTGAGTTTGGAGCCATATAGTGGTAGACCCTGTACATATAAGATGAGATTCACTGCCCCAAGGGCTAATCATTCAACCAGACAAAGGAAGTATTATTTGATACATGGCTAACTGAAGTACAGAATGATTAAATGACTTCCCCAAAGTCCACAGGAAATCTGTGGCAAAGTCAGGAATTGAAACCCAGTCTCCTGAATTCCAGTTCAGTGCCTTAACTACAAGATCATCCTTCCTCTTACTTTTGCATTTGCTTGGGATAGGCATGGCAGGAGAAGTTATTTGGGCTGAATCACCTGGAATTCCTCCTAACTCCCAAGGAGGTCACATCTCATTCAAGGCTGGCATTGATGGCCATGGTTAGCATACACAAGGCCTGCAGGCAGGAACCCTGGTGTGCACAAGGCTTCGTGGGAAAAGACTGTGTTGGGCAATAGCTCCCAGACACAACATGGTCCTGAATCCTTGGTGGCAACAGCACAGTGTGATACGCAACATTCATTTACCAAGTGCCAGCAGGGCTGCAGGATTGCCAGATACAATGCATTTGGGTGCCCCCCTTTGGGACACTTTGAACTGCAAAACCTCAGGGGAAGCTAAGCCTGATATTCACCTTTGGGAGGAAGGCAAGTTGCACAGGAAATGTGAGTGGAGAGAAACTGCAAAAATAGGGGGACAGCTCTACAAGTATCAGGCACTCAGAATGCCAGAGAGAAACAAATTCAGTTGTATTTTTAATACTGATTTATGTTAACAGGGTGTACATTAAAGAAATTGTCAACTGCGGGATGCGCCTGTGTCTGCACAATTCACAGACTACAAAACTACACCGTGTACCCTCCATTGCTGGAGAGACAGCAAAAGATGCATTTTGTGTTTGTTAAGTGAACATGTGGGAGTAAGGATCATTTTGTGCCTTCCCCCAAACATGTTATTTATCGAACTGCATGACATTCCCTGTAATATAGAAAAAAACACAAAATGTTGATATTAATAAACCTCTGTAGGGAATCAGGTATGTGTGTTCCCAAGTGCTGAAGAGTAATATAGTTGGATGATCTGACACTAAAGGATGCAGGAGGGCTGTACTAAAATACCATTGATCACAGTACTGTTAACTCCTAGATATTAGCTGATTGGGAGTTGGGGCTGAGATACATAACCTACAGTATCTAGGTGAAACTAGGGAAGGTCCTCCTGGATATTTCCACATGCGTCAGTCCACCCCTAGAAAGAGTTTTCTGCAGCTGATGCTGTGCAATGACTGCACACGCAGGTCTATACACACACAGCTACTCTACGCACACAGACAGATACAGTGTCAAACTCAGTTGGAGTCAGAAACACAAATCTAGAGTGGAAATTTCAAAACCAAAGTCCACCGCAGAAATATAAAATATTTTTGGAAAATTTTCAGAACTTCATTGGACACATTTTTCCTTTTCCTTCTACCATCCTCATGCACTCCCAGAGAGAGAGAGAGAGAGCTAGTTAGAGCCTTTATGCAGAGAGCCCGCTCCTTGCGCACCATATGCGGCAAATTGAAACAGCTGAAAGGAAATCACAAGTAGTTTATATGAGACAGGGGAGTGGCATCTCACAGAAAGAAAAGGGACTTTTCCTTAAGACCATTCAGTCTACTGTGCTCAATGCTCAGAGATTCTGAGCATCCACAGATCCCCTTGATTTCATTGGAAGTTGTCAGGCCCAGCAGTTTCCTCAATGGATAGATACTACAATATCAGATATGATTACTGATGTCCTCAGCAGGTCCAACTGAGATTGGGTTCTATTGTGTTATGCATACTATTGCCAACCCCAAGTATTCAGAAATCATGAATCAAGAGCCAAAACCACGTGATTTTAAACTATACGTTTTGGGTTCTTTTCCTTCTGGTTTTAAGTCACTAGGGTACATTTGAATCTTGCTCAAAAGCTAGAAATTTGAGCCGGTCAGAGTAAGACTGATGGGACCCATAATCCACTGAAATATGCAGTTCCACCAAAAATCAAAACACATTATGAAATCAAGTTGATTTTTCCAGATTTCTGCCTTCTTCCCAAGAAAAGCAGAAAAAAAAAGTTCTGACAACACTGAAATATCCCATTTGGACATTTTTGATTTTTTGTTTTGAAATTATTTTTCATTTCTTTTTTATTTTGTATGAAATATTGTGCTATAATACAACATACAAAGAGTCAGTCAAAATGTTTCAGTTTTGTTGAACTGAAATATTTTGATTGACCCAAAGTGAAATTTTGGGAGGTAATCTTCCTTCACAGAAAATCTTGAAATGTGGGGCGGGGGGCTTGTTCTGATGTGAAATGAAGCCAAATTTCAAAAATTGTGAAATCCTTTGTGAAATGGAATGTCTATCCTCTGCACAGATGTACTAGAAACTGACTTAAAAATATGAAAACGGAGATTCTCACACAATCACGTGACTGCAGGAGGGGGAGGGGCTGAAGACAAACACCAATCACCACAAGACTTGTGATAAAATCACAACAGTTGGAAACACTACAGGTGCTATACATAGAGAATAAGAGGCAGTCCCTACCTCAAAGAGGTTACAAATTAAATAGACAAGACAGACAAAGGGAGTATTTTTAGCTCCCTTTTTCAAATGGGGAACTCAGGCAAAGAGATCCAGTTTCCACAGAAAATCTATGTCCATGCTTGGAACTGGAACTAGATCTTCTGAAACCCAGTGTTGTGCCTTAATCACAAGGCAATCCTCCTTATCCGCAGCTTGATCCCCTTGACGCTTCAGTCTCTGAGAGTTTCTGGGGCCACACCCTTTATACTGATGTCCTCTGTCCCACTGCACCATGTGAGCAGAATTGTCTGTCAAGGACATTATTATTATTCATAGTATTATTTGTAATTCTTCCCATATAAATGGAGGAATGTGTCCCATTATACTAGAATATAGCACTTTTATACTATTTGCTACTGTCTGCACAGCACCTCAGATTGCAAGAAATCCGTTCCCTTTGCCGGCTAATTTTCCAACTCTCTCTCCATGTGTGCGTGGGAGGGTGTGGGATAGGTATTACATTGGGTACAAACACACCGAGCCCAAATTCATCTGTGTTTATAGACATTCCATTTCTCAGAGGCACAGGGTGCAAACATGCATAATACATATGGGTCAAGTCGGATTGCTGAGGAAGGAGGCAACAATGCAGGACTAATTATTTTCCTGACCTGATGGGTGATATTTTATTTAACTCTGCATTGAAGAAGCTAAACTAGCTGACAGGGAAGAGAGAGAAATGTATTCTCAAAGGAATAATGCAAGTTTATGCAGCACCTTTGATTTTGCATACACCACATGATTGAGATAATTCAAAACCATTATTTATTCATTATGTTTTGATTTGGGCTCAGAATGCAAAGGTTCAATTTTCCTATTTTTTCCCCTTGCCTAATATTTGTTACAGTTGCATTTTTCAAACCATTTACTGTCTGGAGGGTAAGTAGAGTGACACTGCTCATAATGTGCAAATAAATGTGAAATAAGCTAGTCAGCTCAAGTGGAATGAATTACTGTCGCTGGTAAAATAAGGCAAGAGGGAACAGCTGCCTTGGGAGCTGAAAAAGACTCTAGCAGGTACTGCTATTGAGCGACTGGAATAACACTTACTATGATTTATCAAAGACCACTTGAAAGCACTTCTAAGGCATTAAATAGGCATGAAAAGAGGCTTTAGTGGCAACGGGACTATGCCAGAACTGAGTGATTAGGAGACTCAGAAGCTTGACCCTAGCGTGCAGCCTATGAACAAGTGAAGCCAAAAATCTTCAAAGACTTGTGGAAGAGACTGCAGAGCACAGTCAATTTAGGTGACAAGAGGGGATGGCCACAAAGCTATTAGGTCCCTGTTACTAGAGGCGGATAGAGTAGCTGTGGATAAAGAAAAAGAAATCAGCCTCTCATGACTACCAACACAGCCATGTGTCATAACGTCAACGGGACTTTAAAAAAGAAAGGCTTTGTACATGAATAATTACTTAAATGAAAGAAAGTACTTAAAATATTTAAAGTCTAATGTTGTTGTGATCTTACGGGGCGATTTGCTATACCCCAGGTTCTCACAGATAGTCTGCAATTATGGTAATGCCTTTGTGGCAGAAGCTGGACCAGTGACCCTGGATAATGTACAGCTCCTGTCAGGCCCTTTTCCTGCTTAGTCCTTGCCTCATAGAGACGTCAGGTCATAACTTTGTTTTGTGCAGACAAGCATCACCTTTCCAGATCTCACTTGCGCTACCTCTGCTTCCCCTACTGAGGGCAAGGAAATGTTTTGATGTAGGTCAAGGGGGAAAAAAAGAAAAGAAAAAAGGTCTCACCACACACAGTAGGTCTCATTGACTGTACTACACAAAAATACAGGCTGGAGTACGTAATAGCTCACTTGACCAAGTTAGCAGCAAATAGCTCTTGCCTTCACTGTAGCTGATCTCACAGCAAGAGAGCTGATCTCACAGCCAATAAAAGCATTTCCCAGATATGGGACATACGAGTCCTACCATGCGTGCAATGAGTGACTGCTGTCTACCTGTTCCTGTTTCTATGCTTTCTGGATCATTCAAATAATGATTATTGCTAACCGTTTGTAGTACCAAGTTATCAGGGCCATTGCAAAAAGATCTGGATTCCCTGAAAAGACATTCTGTTTAGTCCCATGCGAGAGAGAGAAAACGACACAAAATATGCCCAGAACTGATGTGTGTATTTTTTAGCCCAAGGAGCTTACATCATTTTCCCAGAGCTCTCAGTCAGCATGAAGCAACTTGTACTGTACAGCAGATGGCACTGGAACAAGGATGGTTAATGTGACTATTTCTACTTACCAATCATTGCTCACTTTAAAAGGCAAGGGAAAGAAATAGTTAAAAAACAAGGGCTTTGTATCTCGCTTTTGGGAGCTTCTCATCTTACAGCAAATATCTGTAAAAGTTACTAATTATTCCCTTATTCCATAATAAGATACCATATTACCTAGCTGTTATATAGAGCACTTTGCATCATCAGATCTCAAAAGGCTTTACAAAGGAGATCAGTATCTTTATCCCCATGTTACAAATAAGGAAACCAAGGCATGGAGTTTTACATTACTTTCCCAAGGTCACCCAGCAGGCCAGTGGAAACAGAACCCAGGTCTTCAGATTCCTAGTCCAGTACTCTATCCACTAGTCAAACTGCATCTGAAGAAGGATGGTCTTGTGGACGAGGATTTAAGAGATCACAGTTCAATCCCCAGTTGTGCCATAGACTTCTTCTGGGATCTTGGGTAAGTCACAGCCTCTCTCTGCCTCAGTCCTCCATCCATAAAATAGGAATAACAACATTTTGTCCGTCTTGTCTATTTATATTATATGCTTAAAGACAGGGACTGATTTGTACTGTGTATAACTAGTAAAATGGGGGCTGGATTTTGTTTTGGATCACTATGTGCTGTAACAGTAAATATGGGTTTTCTGAGCATCATGAACAAGAAAACTGTGATTGTTGCGATGTTCATAGCCACCCTCCCAAGAGACAACACCAATATTGTACCCTAAGGGGTACCCCTAACAGGTACTATTAATCCACCTCATTACATCATGGTGGTCAGCAAATGTGTTAACGCTAGAGCTGGACACAAATTTTCAGTTGAAGACAGCATCTGCTTTCCATGGAATATTTCAATATTTAAACAACAACAAAAATGAACACCTGAAAACCATATGCAATGAGGTTTCCCACATCTCTACGCCCCCCTGTGGCAGGCCATGGCACATCCAGTATGCTTACCTCAGCTTGCCCTTCATTCACCCATAAAAGGAATCACCATTTCTCTATGTCTATTCGAAGTCCCACCTTTGCGTATAATTTGTATATGTACACATGATAATACACAGACCCCTTGTGATAAAATCAATCCTCCCAATCCCCCTAAAGTACAACAGAATCACAGCTCTTTTCTCACCGGAGACATCATTTCTGAGAGTCTATCTCCAATCTGTATCAGTCAATTTTTGCCTTTGATTCAGGACTGTTCTCTTCAGGCCATACACCTGAGAGTTCACAGATTTTCTC